>NW_006408598.1:9216445-9218165 GCF_000296735.1 Chrysochloris asiatica
CTCAAAGGCATCAATTCTTCTACGATCTTCCTTATGAAGCTGAAGAAAATGAAAACAAGTCTTCGAGAGAGCTCCTTAGTACCACCCAAAACCCAAAACCAAACCCACTGCCATCGAGTGGAATTTGGAGGGAGGGGCAGACTAAGGACCAGGATCGAGCCCCTGGAAGGAAGATCCGTGGGAAGGGCTGGCAGGATATTAATGGTGCACACATGAGGGTTTTCAGGTTCAATCATGCGGATTGCCCACAGATTTGGTAATTCAGCTCCCAATCCCAAGCCAAAGAGACACAACTGGTGGCTTTTCCCTGAGGTGTCCACAGCACTCCGGCAGGGAAGGAGGCATCTTTGACTCACATACGGTAACTTGTTGCTGTGACGTGTTGTCAAGTCATTCCTGACTCATAGCGACCCTGTATTAGGATTTCCAAGGAGCAACTGGTGGGTTTGAACAACCAACCTCGTGCTTAGCAGTCCAGTGCTTATCCTACAGCACCATACCAGGACTCCAATACAATAAGTGGAGAAGTAATAAAACTCCAGGGCTCTAATTACGTGGTTGTTGGTGGACTCCTGCCCAGCCTATGGTTTGAACAATAATGTGGGTCGGCACGGTCCACTCTCTGGTTGGACTGGAAATGGTAAAAGTGAGTACTTGCTGAGGTTCCTCAGGGGCATGTATTCCCTTTTATGTGGGTACATCTCATCAACCCATCAAAAAGGAACTCTGGTAGCGTAGTGGTTACAAACTGGGCTGCAAATCTCACGGTCAGCAGTTCGAAACTACCAGCTACTCCATGAGAGAAAGATGAGGCTTTCATCTCCTGTAAAGATTTACAGCCTCAGAAACCCTGTACAGGGTCGCTATGAGTCAGAACCAACTCCACGGTACATAGCCACCACCAGTACCATCATCCCATCAAAACAACCGGGCTCGTGCCATCTGATAAACTCTCTCCTGGAAAATAGAATCTGAATCTTCTCAACTCACTCCTTCAACTGTTTGATATAAGCAATAATATGTCCTAGTGTGGCGCTGTAAGATAAGCACTGCACTGCTAATCTCAAGGTCAGCAGTTCAAACCCACCAGCCTCTACTTGGAAACCCTAGACAAGGTTGCTATGAACTGAAACCAACGCCATAGTACTTAACAATAAGATATCCCTGAAGGAGAGTGCAGTGGTTCTGTAGGATAAGCACTGGACTTTAAAACAACAAGGTCAGTGGTTTGAGCCCATCACCTGCTCTGTTGGAGAGAAATGAGGCTTTCTGCTCTCACCCACAAAGATTTACAGCCTTGGAAACCCTATACAAGGTTGCGATAAGTCAGACCCAGTTTGACAGTACTTAATAACATCTTCCTAAAGAGTGCAGAGACTGTCTGGAGAGGGAGACTTCCATTTTATGACTCTGTATGTATGTGTGTGTGTATGTTTAGCAGGGGTTAAGGAGTTAGGTTGGGTCTTGCCTATTGTTTTTCATAAGTAGTAGAGTACAGTACAGTTAAGAACACAGGCTCTGGGGTCACATGACAGATTTGAGTTTGGCTCTGCCACTTGTTATTTGGCTAGTTGTTAGGTGCCACCCAGTCGGTGGCAATACTGACTAACTCATAGCAACCCTATGCACAACAGAACAAAATAATGCCCGGCCCTATGCCAACCTTACAATTGTTGCTGCCACTGTGCCAATCCATCTCGATGGGGATCATTGTCTTTTT
>NW_006408598.1:9221620-9225682 GCF_000296735.1 Chrysochloris asiatica
CTTGGTAGGACTCGAGGAAGTACACTGAAAGTGCTGAGAAATGCCCGACAGTTTCAGGACAGCCAGTGAGGCTTGTAAGTGTTACTGTTCCAGTTGTGAGTGTGTGCCACAGAACAACATTGTACAAGTGCAGAAATTACTGACTGGCAAAACTTACGGAGGCAGAACAGTTTAACACTTGGGTACTCAGCAAAGGTTGGCAGTTCAAACCTACCCAGACGCTCTGCAAGGGAAAGAACTGCTTATCTGTTTCCATAAAGATTGTTGTTATTGTTAAATCCTGTCAAGTTGGTTCTAACTCATAACAACCCTGTGTAGGGTTTACGAGGATTGGCAGGTGGGTTTGAATTACTGACTTTATAGTTAACAGTCTAGTGCTTACACTATACTGCCACAATAATGAAGAAAATCCTGTAGTATAGTTCTGCCCTGTCCAAGGGGTTAGTCCACGTTGGAGTCGACTTGATGGCTCCTGACAACAACAGAGATCCTTCGTCTGGTTAAGCTGACATAGTTGTGGGCAGCGTAGACAGCCAGGACTGTGGGCGTCTCTCTACTTATTAAAATACAACCCCCTTTTTTTTCAGTGTAGAAATATTGAAAGTATTTTTCTGCCAAGAATTTAGTATTTTCCGAGGCTAGTGGTTTGTCTGATATGAGGTAACACATGCAAGGAACCCTCTTGATGTAATATCTGGAACGTCGTCTGTGCCCCATAAACATGCGTTAAAAGTTGGTGGACTAACTAGCCAACGCTAGTAGCAGCAGCTCACATTGATTGTGTTCCCATAAACCTTCTCCTTCCAGCTTCATATGAACCCAGACTGGTGGGATTTGAAGGGGGTAAAGTCGTATGTCTTGTGTGTGGAGTCGGGAGGCAATCGGGGTGGTTGAGAACCTTGATTTGAGCTCAGTTAAAGGTGAGAACAATGACCAAACCAAAAAACCCCTAACTCACTGCAATCAAATCAATTCCCATTCATAGTGAACCCTGTAGAGGATTTCTGAGACCGTATATCTGTATGGGAGCAGAAAGCTTCATCTTTCTCTCGTGGACTAGCTAGAGGGCACACACCACTGACCTTGTGGTTAGTGCTTACCCTCTGCAACCACCGCACTTCCCCTCTAGCACCATGCTGTTGAGGAGATTAAATACCTGAAAAATATTTTACATGGAAAATAAGACTTAAAAACAAAAACTCAGATTTCATAAGGGAAAATAAAACAGAAAAGAAAGAAGGAAAAGGAATTCTAAATGTCTCTCTCCTTTCTTCCCACTTCCTGCACTTCAGCTTGTAAATGCACTGAAAACAGTGTCCGTATTTGAAGTCCGGATTGTGGATTACAAGTATAAGTAAGTACACGGTACACTGTTTTGCTTGGATGAGTTAATAGCGGATAGAAAGTGTTGATAGAAAAGGAGCTCTTGGCACTTTATAGACCCAAAGGGGCTCAGTGGGCAGATGAATATCCTAGATACTCAGCGATATGTTGGGACATCTTCCCATTTTTAAGGAAAGTGATGAATCTAGATTTTTATTTGAAATTTATACATTTTTAAAAGTTAGCAACTAATGTAAAAAAATTTTAAATGTAACATTAATTAAACAAGGAGAAATTTTTAATTTTTTAAAAAATTGCTTATATTATTTTTAGGAAATTGTGTTCAGTTTAGTGTTCATATGTCATGTTGCTGTTAAGTCCTCTCAAGTCACTGTCCACTCACAGTGACCCTGTCTAGGGTTTCTGAGAGTATAATCTTCGCGGGAGCAGAACACCTCGTCTTTCTCCCAAGGAGTGGCTGGAGGGCTCAAAACACCCACCTTGTGGTTTGCTTATCCTATGGAGCTACCCCATTCCCCTAATAGGATATGTTATTGTTATTAAGTGCTGTCGAGTTGTTTCTCACCCATAGTAACCCTGTATAGGGTTTCCGAGGAGCAGCTTGTGAGCTTGAACTGCTGACCTTGTGGTTCAAACTGACTTTGTAGTCCAGCGCATTAACCCACAGCGCCATACCAGGACAGCATCTTTCTAATGCTTGGTAGTTTAAGTTCCCTTTTTGGTATACAGAGAGCCTTACAATACATCTACTTCCATTTGAATTCTTTTTATTATACATAGTTTTACAGTTTTACTTATGATATACATCACTGGTTTTCCACTGATGGTAGTTATTAAAATTTTCTTTAAGAATATATATATTTAAGTTTATTTTAAAAAGATGAGCTGTAGTCATTAGTGAACATTTTGATCAAGGAGTGTATAGAAGACTTCTGATCAAAAGGGGGGAAATACAGAACAGATTTTCAAATTCTTATGGGCTCCGGACTTTCAGAGCCACGGAGGCTAAAAGAACCCCTGAAACTTTTGCCTGGAAATAATCCTTCAACCCCAACCATCCCTTGAAATCTTCTTTAAACCAAACAATGTGGTCGTTGTTGTTCTTAAGCACCATTGAGTTGGTTCAATGCGTAGCCATCCTGTATAGGGTTTCCAAGGAATGGCCGATGGGTTTGAACTGCCAGTGCTTATCCTAAAACACCACACCAAACAGTCGTTTAGCTTAATTAATAAGGAAACTCTGCCTTGAGCATTGTGCTCTTCAAAAAAAACAAACCCCCAAAAACCCAAAAACAACTAACTGGGATCCAGTTGACAACAGTGTCTTGCAGGATTACATGGAAACTTAGGGGTCAGTGAGTTTATGTCAGTGGAGGGGGGACAAGTTGGAAAAAGAGGATGAGGAGTGTTGCACAAATTGAGAAATGTAATTACTTTCACTTTCATACATGTAAAAATGGCTGAATTGATATATGTTGTATTATTTACATTCTTAATAACAACAACAAAAATAACTTGTTTAGAAAAAGTTGAGCTGGCTTAGACATCATTTTAAGTTATTAACTCATTAATACTATTGGCTTAAAATTGGCAAAAAGAATCATAAAGTTAGAGGAATGTTACTTAATATCAGGAAATATTCTTTCTGTGGATCGTGGGCAGCTCATTACTGTTTTTCTTCTCTCCACCTGTCTCGTGTTGTTCTGTGTGTTCACAGGGAACTTGGGTTTTTAGATCAGCTAAGGATCACACACAACACGGACATTTTTATTGGAATGCACGGAGCTGGTCTTACCCACTTGCTTTTCCTTCCGGACTGGGCTGCTGTATTTGAGCTGTAAGTGTTTGGTGGTGGTTTTTTAGTGGAGGCTGCTGATAATGCTTTTTAAGCACTCTGAGCCATTCATTCTGGCTGTTGAAAGGCTTGATATTTAATCATTACGGGGAAGTCACATTCTATAGGCATCAAGAAAAAAAAAAGACACAGTGCTAACAATTTAAAGTCTGCAGTTTGCCCGGGCACTTAGCAAACAAACCACCACTTTCTCCTCACTTCCTCTACCCAACATAATATGAAAAGATTGTGCCTCTGTGGCTTCCGTAGTTTTTGCAGGTTCCTGTGTAACTTTCTAAGTGAGCTGTGAGCATCTCCCTGCTCTCACTGTAATTTTACCATTAAGAAAGGACTTCAAACATGTATGTGTAATGAGCAGTACAGCTTCAACACACATGTCAGCTGCTTCGTCTCATGCTCACTAATGCCACCCACAAGGAGACAGAGGCCCTAGGTACGCATGGGACTGATTTTCCGAGGTAGTCCTCTAGCTATGGAGAGACCGGTAGTTGAATTTGGGAACCTCTCATGGGCTCTTAAGACCTCAATTGCTACTCACCCAAGAAGGATGTAGCACATTGTCTTTGTGGACATGTCTTGCTGATTGACATAGATGTCCCTTGAAACCATAGTCCTGATCCCCCAGACCCTGTGACTAATCCTCTCAGGGTGTTTGGTTATGCCTAAGAAGGTTTCATATCTTTGTTCCCTGTATGTACTGATACATCCATGAGTATATTTGCAGCCAAGATAAATACACATGTCCAGGTATTGTGTCAAACTTTTATATACTTGTGGGTGTATGCCCACTCTCCCTTCCATACCCACTCAGCCTATGTCTATGCCTGTCTCATAGACCACTGTTACAGTAGGGTTGTGTCTAC
>NW_006408598.1:9227802-9229003 GCF_000296735.1 Chrysochloris asiatica
TCTTCAGTTGATATCAGGGCACTTTTTGCCTTTCACTCTTGCTCTCCTCCCAATGGCTTCCCATTCCACCATCAATTTTTGCTTTCCTCACTTTTATTGTATCTTGCTTTCCCCTTCACCTAAGTTATCACATGTCTATTGTTTAGCAAGTGAATTACTCACCCTTTGCTCCTGCTAGAATGTTTCTTTTAGGGTGAAAACCTTTCCTTGACTTTTTACAACAGTGATCTCATGTAATCTTTGCTTCTTTTGTGATTGACTAATTTCACTCTGCATGATGTCCTCCAGGTTCATCCATGTTATGAGGTGCTTTGCCGATTCATTGTCTTTCTTTAACCATTCATAGTATTCCACTTTGTGTTGACTCAGTATTTAAATTGGAGATTATAGAAAACGTTGTCATGAACTTCTGATCCCCTGCAAAATCATTTTATGAATATGTGCATATTTGTTGTTGGGTGTCATCAAGCCAATTCTAACTCATAGAGACCCCATGTGATGGAGAAGAATTGGCCCATAGGTTTTTTTCAGGCTATAATCTTTAGGGGTGCACATTGCTAATTCTGTCACCTATAAAGCTGCTGATGAGAGCAAACAAGAAAAAATTGAAAAACCTCAGTCCTTAGAGTCCAACTCCAAGGATTTAATTTCTGCTTCCTCCACTTACTGGCTCAGTGACCATGAATGAGTTGCCTACCCTCAGCTCCACGTCTGCATCTGTAAATGTTGGTAGCTTGTGCTCTTGAACTGATTCTGACTCACAGAGAAGCCTTGTGTGTCAGAGTAGAACTGTCCTGTAGAGTTTTCTTGACTAATCTTTATGGAAGCAAATCACCACATCTTTTCTTCTGTGGTGCTGCTGGGTGGGTCCAGACTGCATTGGGCTACAGCCAAGTAACCTTTTGGGACCACCCAGAGACCTTCACTATAAGATCCAGCAGCATTACAGTACAACATGTGAGAGCTGGAACTCCATGCAATGCTTGTTTTTCTAAGTCTCGCGAGTTTCCCACCTTTGACGGGGTATAGCCCTACCTCTTTTCTGTTACTCGTTTGACTGGACAAGATGTGAGTTTTCCTCTTTTGACATGTTCCCTACTTCCATAAGTCCCAGCTCTCACAGAATAAGGTAATTCAGACTCAGTTGATAAAGGTCAGCCTTCTCCATTCCTTGGTCCTATTCTGTTTTGAAAAAAGCTAA
>NW_006408598.1:9229103-9232716 GCF_000296735.1 Chrysochloris asiatica
TCTTTTCTTCTGTGGTGCTGCTGGGTGGGTCCAGACTGCATTGGGCTACAGCCAAGTAACCTTTTGGGACCACCCAGAGACCTTCACTATAAGATCCAGCAGCATTACAGTACAACATGTGAGAGCTGGAACTCCATGCAATGCTTGTTTTTCTAAGTCTCGCGAGTTTCCCACCTTTGACGGGGTATAGCCCTACCTCTTTTCTGTTACTCGTTTGACTGGACAAGATGTGAGTTTTCCTCTTTTGACATGTTCCCTACTTCCATAAGTCCCAGCTCTCACAGAATAAGGTAATTCAGACTCAGTTGATAAAGGTCAGCCTTCTCCATTCCTTGGTCCTATTCTGTTTTGAAAAAAGCTAAAGTAATCAAGTTCTGAGAAGATTGAAAGAAGTCATCTCCCTCTGTAAGGGGTGTTGGTGGTATTGTGGATTAGGTGTTGGGCTGCTAACTACAAGGTTGGTAGTTCAAAGTGACCATGGGAGAAAGCTGAGGCTGTCTGTTCCTGTAAAGATTTACAGTCTCAGAAACCCTATAGAGGGTCACTGTGAGTCAGGATCCATTGGATGGCAGTGGATTTTGTTTTCTTTTGAGTCTTGTTTTGTGTTTACACATCTTTTTATGTGAATAAATTTAGGGGTTCATTTTTTCCCAGAACTGTTGACTGGGAACAAACCCTTACCCAAAATCTCATGTGTGGGCACCGTGTGTCCTTAGGTACAACTGTGAAGATGAACGCTGTTACTTAGACTTGGCAAGACTGAGAGGCGTCCACTACGTCACTTGGCGAAAAAGGAACAAAGTGTTTCCTCAAGATAAGGTAAAGTTCAACCACAGAACTCACCTTGTTTTGTCTTTTGATTGGTTTAAAAAGTATCTAGTTATTAATATGAAAAACTCTTATGGAATTTAACTCCCAAGGTAAACTTTCTCTGTACTAGTAAGTTGTTGTATTTTATATTAACAAGTTGGGGTGGAAGGGGGGAATGAAGAATTCTCTATCTTCAGTGTCATTATGTGTGAACTTTGGGCCTATAAACATCTATTAAAGGAATCCTGGTTGTGCTGTGGTTAAGATCCTTGACTACTAACCAAAAGGTGGGTGGTTTGAACCTACCAGCCACTCCGAGAGAGTATAGATGTACCAGTCTGCTCCCATAAAGATGGCAACCTTGCCAACGCTATGGAGCAGTTTTATCTGTCTTGTAGGGCTGCTATAAGGAGCTCTGGTAGCATAGTGGTTACGAATCGGGCTGAGAACCACAAGGTCAGCAGTTGGAAACTACCAGCTGTTCCGCGGAAGAAAGTGAGGCTTTCTGCTCCCGTAAAGATTCACAGCATCAGAAACCCCGTGCAGGGTTGCTATGAGTCGGAACTGACTCCACGGCACATAACAACAACAGGGCTGCTATGAGTCAGAATCATCTTGGTGGCAACGGTTTTTCTGGGTTTTGTCATTGTTGTTTGTTGTAAAGATCCATTAAGTTACGTAAACACCATCCTGTGAATCAGCAAACAGCCCTGTGGGTCAAATCAGACCCACTGCCTGTATTTGTAAATAAAGTTTTATTGGAACGCAGCCCAGACATTTTGTTAAGGATTGCCTATGTCAGCTTTTGCATTCCAACAGCAGAATTGAGGAGTTGTGATGGGGATTGTATGGTTTACAAAAGCTGAAAACATTTATTATCTGCTGTTAGTTTTGGTGTGGTGCTATAGGGTAAACACTGGACTGCTAACTGCAAGGTCGGCAATTCCAACCCACCAGTCACTCCTTGGAAACTCGACAGTGTCACTAGGAGTTGCTCTGACTCAATTGCACTTAACAAAAACAACGATTTTACAGAAGTGTGCTGACCCTTGACACATTAAAACACTTGTGTGGCCAAAGTAAAATGATTTTCTTTCTGTACAGAAAACAATATTCTCACTTACTTATAAATATTTGTGCATGGTTTGCTTTTTGTAGGGCCACCATCCAACTCTGGGGGAGCACCCGAAATTTACCAACTACTCTTTCGATGTAGAAGAATTCATGTACCTTGTCCTTCAAGCTGCAGACCACGTATCACAACATCCAAAGTGGCCATTTAAGAAAAAACATGATGAGCTATAAATGTGTACAGACTGACTAATAGCCAGACACACAACTAAACCAGCAAAGAAAATGAAAAAACACGCTGTTATTTCCTACCCCAAAATGACTTTTTCTATACCAAAACATATTTTTAAGACAGTACTTAAGTGTTTTATAGTCTGTAAGTATTTTTTGTGATATCTGTGGTATTTATCAAGATATTATTTTTGCACTGGAAACTTTACCTTTTGTAGTTCAAAATTTAGGCATGGAGTAGCTGATGTCATGGAACTTAGGGGGTCTCACTGGGTTGGTGCCACCCACTGCAGTTAACTCATGGTGTCATGTCACGCCCCTGCCCACGGGACCCCTTCCCATACCAGACCAGACACCATCCTTAGCCATGTTTGTTACCAATTTTAATCATAGAGTAATATGTGATAATATAGATGTAAGTTACTCTAAATGTAGTATTTCTTAAATTATATGAATACTAACAGCAAATTGTTTTATATTTCTACATTGAATTGCGACATTATTAATAACTGAGCTGCAGCTTTTTAAATTTTTCTCCTTGTTTTCATTTACTTACTATTTCATCTCAAAAAAGTTACTGATATAGGTTCACAGATACTAATGACCACAATATTATAGCTGAAACACCAGAAAATTTAACAAAATTAGTGACTAGAAAAATACTGACAGTACTTGGCCAGCCTTCAGGCCTGGAAAGGAACTCACTGTCTTCGCCCAACTTTCAACCAAACAGTAGACAGGTATAGGGGGGACAGCAACACTAGTAAGGTGTGCTCACCATGGAATGGTCAGTCACTCAAAATCAAAAGGGCAGCATTTACCTAAGGTAAAGGTGAGAAGGGATGAGAAGGAGGGGGGATGGAACCAGGAAGCACAGGGAGGAAGTGGGATGACTGTGGTTTCATGGAGGAGACTGCGATCACTGAGATGAAACAAAGTAGGATTTGTAGAATGTAAAACTGATGATCTGAGCTATAAACCTTCACTCAATTCACAATAGAAAGTTATTTATATGTGTGTGTGTGTGTATATCTATATAGATAGATAGATAGATAGATAGATAGATAGATAGATATCTATCTATATAGATATATACACACACACATATATATGTATACATACATACACATATGGTGGTGGTTATGTGCCATGGAGTTGGTGCCGACTCAGAGCGACCCTGTACAGGGTTTCTGAGGCTATAAATCTTTACAGGAGCCAACAGCCTCATCTTTCTCCCACGGAACATCTGGTAGTTTCGAACTGCTGACCTTGCGGTTCACAGCCCGATTTGTAACCACTATGCTACCAGAGCTCCCATATACATATATGTATATATACTGGCAGCGAGGAAAACAGCCATGCTTATTTGTAGTGGGTGCAGATGAAACCATGTGATTTATACCATCACTGTGTTGTTGTTGTTGTTGTTAAGTGCCATCGTGTCGGGTCCGACCCATAGCGACCCTGTACAGGGTTTCCGAGGGTGTAAATCTTTACGGGA
>NW_006408598.1:9233156-9236140 GCF_000296735.1 Chrysochloris asiatica
GTCTGAATTTTGACCTTGGGTAATTGGTGCTGTTTGGATCTTGACTGACTGACCGTTCTATGGTATGTGTACCTCTTTAGTATTGTTGTCCCCCTAAATACCTGTGTATTTCTTGGCTGAAAATTGTGCCATGGGGTGAGTTCAGTTCTAGGCCTGCGCAGTAACTAAGAACCACCATCTCGGGGTTCTACTAGTCTCTATCTGACCAGTAAACTTAGCCTTTTTGTGATTTTATGTTGTGTTTTACATTTTCTTCCACTGTACCCAGGACCTTCTAACGTGATCCTTGTCAGAGCTGTTAGTTGGTAGGTGTAGCCTGGTATAACACCATCTAGTTCTATGAACAATATTTTGCTGTTATGACTAACTACAGGGATATTTTTATAAGAAATCATAAATTCCCATTACGATACTGCACAGAAACTTTTACAGCCAGTCACTCTGCTGTAAGCCATGAGTGTGACTCACCTAGTGTGTTAGGCAGCTCCCGTCCGCAGCTTCTCCTGAGATGCCGCTGACTGAACTGTCCTTTGAGTGATACCAAAGTTTTCCATTTTCTTAGTTTTAGAATTCAAACATGTTTTTGTAGAATACCATGTGATTGTAGTTCAGAGTGCTTCAGCTTGTTTATGATATATTTGGGGACATTCCCACTGGTTATTTTATTTACCAGAATCTGTTCATTAACACTGATTGTGGTTTTTTTTTTTTAAAAAAAGGAAAACAGACATAGTGTATACATTTTAAAGACTAGTTTTGGTTCTTGGTATCAAGCTATAGGACCATGTTCTAGACAAAATAGTGTTATAAATAGAACAATCTTATTTCAGTGGAGTTCAGATTCTCTGCTATATCTTTTTAATCAGTTACAGGTTATCAGGAACAGAAACAGACCAGGATTTTGCGTTAGTCCTGATGTGGTGCTGTGAGGTAATTTGCTAGACTGCAAAGTCAGTTTGAACCGCAAGATCAGCAGTTCAAGCCCACCAGCTTCTCCTCGGAAACCTTATATAGGGTCATTATGGGTTGGAACCAACTCGACTGCACTTAACAACAATACAATTCATGTTCAAATCATGTATTTGATTTATGTTTTCTACATTTGTCAACTACATTCTGTTGGACTATTTTGTGTACCTTATTTTCACAGTCCTTTATAGCAGCTAAGAGCATTTATATTGAATTTAAGAATCAAATGCTGGTTTCCGTTGTGTATGTATTTGTAACTGCGTACACCTTTGTGTGTCCATCTACCTCTACTAGTATGAAAGTATCGAATCTTTTTTCTTGCAAATGTCAAATTAGAGCCACATGAAGATCATTTCTGCCTACAAAGAGTAAGGGCACAAGTGAATTACTACTTCAAACTGAAAAAGAATTCAGCCAAAAGAAAGTGCTAGTGATTACAGAAACATCTGGAATGAAGTTTTATTCTTTGAATGGCTGCATTTCTGATTGTTGATGAACTTTTATTTTAGCAATTGGTAACCATGGATCGATTTCACAGCTAACTGTGAAGTTTACATTTTATTTACACTTGAGTAACCTTAAAAAACGAGTGGCTTCTATGTTTTTAAAAAGGGAGACAGCAAACGCAACACAGCTAAGAATGTTTATATTTTTTTTTCCTTTTAGAGTTGTAAAAGAAACAAAAAGAGAGAGAAAGGAGGAAATGCCACAGAGAAATTGGATGGGCTACCAAGCCTAAAATAAGTACCATCTGGCCCCTTTTGGGAAGTTTGGTGATTCTTGCTTTAAAAAGGATCATGAGCAGTTTTTTTGCAGTTGACGGATATTTATTAAAATAGCTGTAGGTAATAGTGAATCACTGTGATTGTAACTTTGAAAAGGAGATGAAAAGTGTGTAAAAAAGAGCTGCAGTGTATTTTGAATATTTAAATAACAGTCATTGCTACTGTTGTTTGTGCAGAGTACTGACTAACTGCTGGGAAAAGACACTACAAGAAAGGTAAGACCAGCGAACACTGTGAGTCAGAGGGGTTTAGACAGCTAAAGAAGCTCTCTGGAAACAAAAACACGCTTTCAACATTTATCTTACCTCACTTTAAAGAGCATGTTGGAAATATAATTCTATAGTATACAAAGTATTTCAAAAATTGAGGACAGTTTCATGATAAAATGACTATATTTGCATATTTTGCATTTTAAGAGAATAAGCCTTATATTAAACAAGAAAGTACGTTTGACACTTTAATTGTGGAGTTAGCTTTTATCAGGTTTTTGTTTTTTTTTTTAAATAGGAACACAAGAAGGTGTTCCAATTGTGAAAAGAGTTTTAGATGTTAAGACTGCTATTTGTATTAATTAAATCTTTAAAGGGATGCATTTCAATTATTTGTACATTTGGGGTCTGGCTTTGAAATAAAACTTTATATTTTATCTGAGTGTCAGAATTATTTTCTAAGTTTTTGGGTGGTTTTTTTTTTTTCTGTCTAAATGCCATATGCTTCTTTTTATGAACAATGGGTGGACTTTTTCTTATAAAAATTTAGCGGCTCACTGATGAATTCAGTGTAATTATATTTCTTTACTATTTTATTATGTGATGCTTTTATAACTGCTATATGGTCTAATCCTCACAACAATGATTTAAGAATGATTGTTCTAATTTAATATATGAAGAAAATCTTGCAGTTTAAGGGACTTCCTTAAATGTTTTATACAGGTCTCGTAGCCCATCATTTGCTTATAGACTTGTTCAATAAGTACTCAAAGCCGAACTATTATGTATGAGAGCCTCGCCTAGGTTCTGGGGCTACAGCAATGAAATGAAGAGATGGAAATAAAAAACAGCCCTTGTCCTCAGGGCACCATCCAGTTCTTCTGGTCTTGTTACAAAGGAGGCAGTCACCTCCAGATATATACTCCTGGTATCTGTAGGAACCAGTCCCGGTAGAAGGGTATCATGCTTGGTAAGGGAGAGGGTCTTTGAAAAAGAGAAGACCCTCAACAAGATGGGTTAG
>NW_006408598.1:9239856-9254198 GCF_000296735.1 Chrysochloris asiatica
TTTGATAACTTCCAAGTTTCCCAAATTCATACTTCTTACATTCCTTGTTCCAATTATCAGTGGATGTTACAGATGTTTCTCTTCATTTGGAGTTGTGGCCCATCAGCAAATGAAGGTCCCACGGACTTTACTCCATTTGCAACATCATGGTCAACTCTACTTTGAGGAGGCAGCTCTTCACCAGTTTGTATTTTGAGTGCCTTCCAACCTGAGGGGCTCATTTTCTGGCACAATATCTGACAGTGTTTCGCTGCTATTTATAAGGTTTTCAGTGACTGAATATTCGGAAGAAGTTCGTCAGTGTTTCTTCCTAGTCTGTCTTTGTCTGTAAGCTCATCTGAAACCTGTCCTCCATGGGGGACCCTGCTGGTATTTAAAATACCAGTGGTATAGCTTTCAGAATCACAGCAACTCACAACCCACCACAGTACGACAAACTGACAGACTCCAATAGGTCGACATTATTGTTTATTCCCAGCCGCCACACCAGAGACGGATAAGGCTTTCTGTTTCCACAAAGATTTAGAACCTCAAAAAACATGGTCGCCTTGAGTTGAAACTGACTTAATGGCAATTAACAATAACAAAAGCAACTCCTAACCAAGTGATAGTGCCAAAACCAAATCTAAATCCGCTACTGTCAACTTTATTCTGACTCATAGTACCAGAACACTTATATAGCTATCTTCTGTTTCCGTTTATTGGGACGTGTCAAGAAATGTTACAATTGTTCTTGTTTTCAAGTTGTTTCTTTAAGGTTACCTTGCTCTTGACAGTAATACACATTTTCACCACTTGGTGGCAGCCAAACTCTTCCAAACTCCTCCTTGTTGGCTGCTGCAGGTGTAAGAACCTTATTGTAGATTCCAGGCACCTGAGTGTGTCTGTTATATGATGGATTTTTTTTTCATTCTCGATTTAAAGGAAAGTGGGAAAATGGCCAAGGACGATTTTCAGATTTAAGTGTGGAATTTCTTAGCTGTAGCCAGTAGCTGAATCCTGTATAATATCTCTGGATCACATTTCCTGCAAGAAGTACTTGGCTGGGGAAGATGATTTCTAGTGGCAGAAACTGTTATAGTGACACATTTTTATTCACTTGTAGGAGAATCTGGTTGGAACACAAGCTCTATTTTAGGAACTTTAGCTAGTACATTAGCTTACCAATTCTTCTTAGGAGTGAATTTCGATTTTATATGGGCCTTATAGGTGATCACAGACTCCTGGTGTGGCGCTGTGAGTTAATGGGCTAGATTGCAAAGTCGTTTGAACAGCAAGGTCGGTGGTTCAAGCTCACTAGCTGCTCCTCGGAAACCCTATACAGGGTCGCTATGGGTTGGAACCGACTTGATGGCAGTTAACAACAACTAGGCCCAAGAACAGTAAAACATTAAGAGTGCTGTGAACAGAACGAACCAGTTACCCCTGAGTCGATACTATGTCAGGATAGAGCTGGGCTTCTTCGTTTTTGTTAGAAGTTGTTGTGGAATCCATGTTACGTGCAACTGGACATCATGCTTCCTGGTACTGTGCCAATCTCCCAGTGGTTGCTGTTTGCGTCCATTATTGTCGCCAGTGTGTTAATCCATGTCCTTGACGGTCTTACTCTTTTTTACTCACTCTCTACATGGTGGTGATGTGCCGTAGAGTTTGTTCCGACTCATAGCAACCCTGTATAGGGTTTCCGAGGCTGTAAATCTTTATGGGAGCAGAACGCCTCATCTTTCTCCTGTGGAAGAGCTGGTAGTTTCGAACTGCTGACCTTGAGGCTCACAGCCTGATTCGTAACCACTACGCTAGCAGATCTCCTTGACTTTCTACGTAACTAACCATAATGCTCATCTTCAGAGATTGGTCCCTTCTGATACTATGTCCAAGTTAAGAGTGATGAAGTCTTACCACCCTCGCTTCAAGGAACGTTCTGGTTTCTTCCGAGACAGACATGTTCATGCTTTTGGCAATCCGTGGTATATTCAGTATTTTCCACAAACACCATAATTCAAATGCATCACTTCTTTGGTCTTCCTTATTTATGGTACAGCTTTTCCATGCATATGAGGCCATTGGAAACACCATGTCATGGGTCAGGAAGATCTTAGTTCTCAAAGTGACATCTTTGCTTTTATAGCACATTTGCCAAATGCAATATGATATTTGGGCTTTTGACAGCTGCTCCTATGGACGTTGATTGTGGACTCAAAAAAAAAATGAAATTCTTCACAACTTCAATCTATTCTCCATGTATCATGATGTTGCTTTCTGGTCCAGTTGTGAGGATTTTTGTTTTCTTTATTTCAAGGCATAATCCATACTGAAGGCTGTAGTCTTTGGTCTTCATTGACATTAGTGTAACTAGAAAAGATCCCTTCTGCTGAGATCAAAAAACACAGCAAACCAAAACCTGTTGCCATTGCGTCAGGTCAGTCATAGGTACTGCATGTGGTTCTGAGTACAACTGTGCTCCACAGGGTTTCTTGGCTGTTAACTTATGCCAAGCGACTGCCAAAGTCCCTGACACCAGATCTGAACTCCTGATGCTCCTTTTGTATCAAGCACCTTTGTGAGCCGTGTTTTTTGTCATTCACAATGTCCCTTGTACATTTAGGCTATGAATTGGGTTCTCTCCTCCTTACAGTCTGCAGACACAGTCACCCCCACTTCGTACGATGGAAATAGAAGCTAATGTGGGATGTGGACCCCAGGCATAGAGAGTGGACCATGAACACAGGTCTTCTTAGTCCTCCTTAGTACTGTCCATCTACACTAACACACTGCTGTCTTTCAAGTGGAGATCATTCAATCAGCAGGCCAATTGTCGGTGAGATATCCTTGTCGTTTCTAGAGAAACCTGGGAAATAAACCACAAGGACACAATTGTGTTGACGTGCCTACTGTCATGGGTGATAATGTAAGCTGGGCACAGTGTTAAATAAAGGTACCAGTGAAATCGGGCCAGTTTGATATAAAAGCAATTGGATGAGGAATCAGCAAGTAGGAGACAAAGGTAAAGGTGACCCTTGCAAGTCCCAGAGGAAAAGGGCAGTTTAAATGGAATAGACATGTAAATAAAGCAAGTGACAAGAAGAAATTCAGAGAAGTACTAGGAACATATGGAGCTGACCTAAGGCGCACAGTGAAAGGTCAGGATTACCATTTGAAAGGTAGCTACAAAAAAGACAGGATGAAGGAGTTTGTGAAAAAAAAACAAAACAAAAAACCAATAGACCAAATTCTCATTCTATTTAGGAGCCACTGGACACCCTTAAGGCATGGTGGGACATGGGGGGTGGGAGGGGGAAGTAAGTAAGTCCTGATTCACAGTAAGCACAATGCCACATTGGAAGAAACATGTAAATCCTCTGGAAAACCATCTTGGTCTATATCTCAGTTTTCAAAAATGCTGACACTAGTTAGCAACTTTTACTGAGAAAGTCCGCAGTACATACTTGTCAAAGTGTCTATGGTTCACGTCGGGAAAACGGAGGCCTGAGGTTTCCCGCCTGCTGTTTACCATGGTGGCGCTCCACCAGCTTTTCCATTAAATTAAGATGTGATGACAGATAGTTAGAGACTACCATTGACAAACCAACAACTTGCAGCTCAGATGGATTCTTGGTCCAGTGTGTCAGGTGTCCCTACTCAAATAGATCGCCTTCAGGAGCTAGTGTTGCCATAGTCTCATATTTACTCTTTACTGTGTTTCCATGTTTTCGGATAGCCTTGCTTTTGCAATTTAAATAACTGGTGTATATGGGAAAGAAGAGAGAAGAGTTATGGCGGCTGCTACTTGGTGTGAGCAATCAATCTGGAGGACAAAGGAGCAAAGTAATACGGGGGGGGGGGGGGTGGGGTGGGGGGTGGGAGTAGTACCTGCTCTGTGAAGGCTTTGTTTTTAAACTGGTGAAAAGGGCCAACAGCTGGGAAAGTTGTTTCATTCAACTTTGATTTGTCATCTTGCTTTTTTTAAAATTCTAGTCCTGGTGTAGCAATACAGGATAATGCATTGTACTGCAACGTTGGTTTGAACCGCAAGGTTGGCGCTTCAAACCTACCAACAGCTCCTGGGAAACCATATACAGTGTTGCTATGAGTCTAAACTGACTCAATGACACAACAACAGTAAGTATTTAGAAGTCTGCCGTGTAAAAGAGCGCCCATCAGTGAGGATCATGAAGAAAGGTTTTTAGTTAACAGTATCCTGTCTAAGTGACTTCTTGTTATGTGCTGTGGAGTCGGTTCCAACCCATAGCGACCCTGTACAGGGTTCCTGAGGCTGTAAATCTTTACGGGAACAGAAAGCCTCATTTTTCTCCTGTGGAACAGCTGGTAGTTTTGAACTGCTGACCTTGCAGCTCGCAGCCCACTTCGTAACCACTACGCTACCAGAGCTCTTTAGTGACCTCCCGTAGTGGTAAGAAACTGGAGCAGATTTTGGACATTCTCTGTTGGTAGCTGGGCCTTTCTTTTGGAAAGGAACCCAAGCGCCCCAAAACAGAACCAGCTGATACTGAGTAGGTTCTGATTTCTGGAGATCTCAGGTGTGTCAGAAAAAACCGGTGCCCTGTAGGGTTTTCAATCACTGAATGTTTTGGAAGTAGATTGCTAAGCCCTCTGACTGAACCGGACCCACCAATCTTTAATCAGCAACTGAGCACATTAACTGTAACACCAGGTGTAGTGCTGCAGGACAAGCACTGGACTGCTAGCTGCAAGGTCAGTGATTCAACCCCGCTAACTGCTCTTTGGAAACCCTATGCAGGTTCGTTATGAGTCAGAACCATCTCAACAGCAGACAAGAACAACAAAGGACTCAGAACTCAAACAAGTCTACAGGTATTGTCTACCTCATTCACTGAGAGTTCTTGAAACTCACTTAAGCTTGCCTGTGGGACGATAATGTTTGATAAGAACAAGTCCACGAGGAAATGAGAGGGACTTTGCCAAGTTCTAATCAGAGGCAATGGGATCCTTTGCCGACCTAAACTATCTGCGTGACCTAAGCCAAACCTCAGTTTTCTCACCTATAAAAGGGGGGTGGGGTGTTTACTGTTAATGGTACCATCAGGAATTCCTGGGTAGTACGAAAGATGAACTCCATCCCTGGGTGGTATGAGAGATGAACTCCATCCCTGGGTGGTATGAAAGATGAACTCATTCCCTGGGTGGTACAAAAGATGATCATGTTCAGCTGCTAACCACGAGTTTAAAGGTTTGAGTCCACCAGAGGTACTTAAGAAGAAAGGCGTGATGATGAGCTTCCCATCATTTTACTCAGATTCCCATAGGTTACCATGAGCTGGGGAGTTAACTCAATGCCAGCTAATGCCAACAACTGTGGTACCAAGCTCATAAGACTGTGATGAGGGTTGATTTGTTCCAGCTACATGGGAGACATGTCACTTGAAACACAATAATGAGTGACTCGGAGAAACTGAAATCATTTGGTAATCGCACAAGTTATTGTTATTGGGGGCCAATCAGTACATTTTTTACTTATAGTGACCCCATCTGACAGAGTAAAGCTGCCCCATAGGGTTTTCTTGGCTGTTATCCTTCTGAAGTTGTTATTAAGTGCAATTGAGTCGGTTCTGACCCATTAGCGACTCTGTATAGGGTTTCTGAGGACCGACTTTGCAGTCTGGTGCATTAACTCACAGCACCACGCCAGGACTCCGCTGGCCAAGACGTTTACCTGCAGAGTTAATCGGTGGATTCGAACCACTAACTTTTTGATTAACAGCTGAGCACTTAAGCAATTGCACTAATTTTCCACTTTTAAATTTTTTGATGTGCAGGTGTATTATTTTTCTTTGAGGTGACCCTGTGATTTATTCATTTTTTTCTCCCTGCTTAAAACAATCTGTTTTGTCTTGAAATCTGCTTGACCTCCTTGTCATTGGGAAGTTCTGTATCTACACAATTCCCTCCTTTTGCTGTGTAATTTACTTCATTATATGTTGATATTTCTGGTTCCTTAGTTTCAGTCTTGTAGGTTTGTTTTACTCTAAGTATTTCTAGATCTGGATTGATTTTGGGGTGGTGTTGTCATGTATGATAATCTCAAAGACATCTTTCTTTTTTGTTTTTAAAGAAATAAAAATTAACTGCTGTTTGGGGAGGCAGAAGAACAATTGGAATAGATGTTATCACTATAGTAAAAGGAGCACGTGGAGAGAAAGGCACCAACTAGAAACTGACCATGTAGCTCAGTGAAGGGTCAAGCCTGTCTTTTTAAATTAACAAAGCAAGTCCTTTGCAGAATGGTAATTGTTGATGCGTTGACGCTCAGCAATGTGGAAGAGGGCTTCTGTTAGTCTGAAGCATGGTGGTGGTTACGTGCCATGGAGTCGGTTCCTACTTACAGTGATTCTGCACAGGGTTTCTGAGGCTGTAAATCTTTACGGGAGAAGAAAGCCTCATCTTTCTCCCACGGAACAGCTGGTACTTTACAACTGCTGACCTTGAGGTTCACAGCCTGATTCGTAACCACTACGCTACCAGAGCTCCCGTAGTATGAAGCATAATGTTATAAAAAAAGTTATAAACCAACATGTTGTTGTTGAGTTGATTTCATCTCCTAGCAGAGTAGTCCTGTCCCATAGAGTTTCTAAGGCAGAGACCCTTATGGAAGGAGACTCCCTTTTATTTCTCCTGTTGTTATTATGTACCGTGGAGTCGGTTACGACTCATAGTGAGAGTCTGCATAGGGGTTTCTGAGGCTGTAAATCTTTATGGGAGCAGAAAGCTTCATTTTTCTCTCATGGCAGCTGGTAGTTTTGAACAGCTGTCCCTGAGGTTAGCAGCCCGATTCATAACCACTACGCTACCAGAGCCCCTTATTTCTGCTGTGGTAGGTTTGAGTTACCTGTCTTTCAGTTTGTATCTGAGTGCTTAATCTCTTCATCATCAAGAGCTTCTGAAAAGCTTCCTTGGTGGATCTTTAAGCCTTCAGAACGCATCTCCCTGACTAGACTGGTTTAGAATAGGTTTCCCTCTACTGTAGAGGTCCAGGGTGATTCCTTAGGTGAGTCTTTAGTATGCGGGAACTTGAAAACAAAAGTATGACCAGTTCTAAGGAAAGTGCCCTCATGACTTTGTTTTAGGGGCCCTCCTTTTGCCTTTCTTGTCTCTGAGCCAGGAGACTTAGGTTTTTAGCTAGATGAAGTAGCAGCAAGTATTAAAACTAAACCCAGTGCCATCGAGTTGATTCTGACTTAAGGTGGGCCTGGGTTACAGAGGAGCGCTGCTCCACAGGGTATTTTGGGTTGCAGTCTTCATGGAGTTCTGGTGTGGTGTCATGGGAGAAGCACTTGACCTCGAGGTCAGTTTGAACTGTGAGGTCAGCTGTTTACAGTCTCCAGCTGCTCCTTGGAAACTGTATACAGGATCTTATGAGACGGAAGTGATTCAACAGCACATTTAACAACACCAATCTTTATGGAAGTAAATTATCAGGACTTTCTTCTGCAGCACCTCTGGGTAGATTCAAGCTGCCTTCCAACAAACCATTGGTGCCACACAGGAGTCTATTAGCAAAAAGTTTCCAATTAAAAAAAAAAAATCTCTTGGTGTGGTGCTATAGGAGAAGCACTTGACTTCAAGGTCAGTTTGAAATGCAAGGTTGTTGTTGTCAGGTGCCATCGAGTCGGAACCGACTCATAGCGACCCCATGCACAGCAGAACAAAACAATGTCCAATCCTGGGCCAACCTCACTACCGCTGCCACACCTGAGTCCATCAATGATGCCACCTGGCTGATCCATCTCGTTAGCGGTCTTCCTCTTTTTCTCTGACCCTCCACCTTACCCAGCATGACATCCTTCTCCAGCGACTGTTTCCTCTGGACAATGTGTCCAAAGTAGGAGAGACGAAGCTTAGCCATCCTGGCCTCCAAGGAGCACTCTGGCTGCACTTCTTCCAAAACAGATCTATTGATTCTTTTGGCAGTCCATGGCACATTCAGTATTCTCCTCCAACACCACAACTCAAAGGCATAAATTCTTCTACGATCCTCCTTATCCACTAAAATGCAAGGTAAGTAGGTCAAATTCACCAGTCACTCCTTGGAAACCCTGAACAGGGTCGCTATAAGTTGGAACCGACTTGATGGCACTTAACAACAACAACAACAACCCCTAGTAAGAAAGCAAAAGACTTCGATGGTGCTGTTTTGAAGCAACTGTATCAAAATATAGAATCATTTTTATATTTTTGACATGTGACTGATAAGCTTCACAGTTATATCTGGTACTGATCTTGTCCCTGATTTTTTTCTCCACCCCAATGTCCCTTCCCCTTCTTCAGCAAATCCCTGAGTGTGACCTTGGCCTCTTAACTTTACAAAGCATTGAAAGAGCAGCGACATTATTCATCACCCTGGGAATATGCGACACGGAGCCCAGGGGTCGTGAGCCACAGTCATGTCAATGGGAACGATTCATTATTCCATCAAGCACTTGGCATGTCAGTCAATGAAAACATATGTCCTGTAGGACTGACAGCTCCAAATAGTCTGTGCAGCAATTGGCATGCCAAGATCTTGATAGTATAATGAATTATTCTTGAAACCTATCATTTCATTCCATCAGTTTGGTCAGATAGACTTTTCTTTATGTGAAGAGAGGGGAACTAAATTATAGAAGTTCTGTAAAATAGCAAACATAAGTGCAATCTGACAAAGAAAGTCCAGAGCGATAAGAAGTTAGAATTAGAAAGAATGCTGCTGAGGCAAGATACTGGGATAAACAAATAATCCTCAAAAGTTTCAGAAAAAAATCCCTGATTTGATAGAACTCTTGGGCATGGGAAAAAAACAGAACCATTCTTTCCACTGGCTACCTGTGGTGGTGATGGCGTTGTGCCGTGGAGTTGGTTCCGACCCATAGCGACCCTGTACAGGGTTTCCGAGGCTGTAAAGCTTTACGGGATCAGAAAGCCTCATCTTTGTCCCACGGAGCAGCTGATAGTTTCGAACCCCTGACCTTGAGATTCGCAGCCTGATTCGTAACCACTACGCTCCCACAGCTCCTTTGTATACCTGTAGTATACCAAAATTCCATGTTCATTTTCCATAATGATACATGTTAGAAATGTATGAGAACATTTATTATTTCTTTTACATTTTTATGCATACTTGCTGAGCAATATAGTTCCTCACTGTTTAGGATACATGGATGTTTAGAGCACTCTTGGATTGGCTTTTGATTGGAAATTCAATTTCCCCAAGTAAACCTTCCTCCATATATGAGTTTTCCCACACTTGATGTATGGTTTTTCTTACACTCTTGTGGCTAATTAATTCTGCTCATTCTCAAATATGATCTCTTAAAAGATTCACACCCATCTCTTCTTCCCTGAATGCTTTGAAACCAGGGTGAGAAATTGCACAGCCTTCTGGCTTTATGAAGAGTATTTAGCAGGTTGGCATGCATTTTGGGTGACTTCTGTACACGACACAAAGCATGTTTAGGTTTCAGCTGGTCAAATTGCTTTCATCCTAAAATGTCCTATTTATTTCTAGGAACAGCAGCTGCAACATTCCTCACCCCACCCCTAAATATCTCTGCTGAATTGCTTGGTGTAAATGGTTATTTTCCATCGTGTTAAATAATGCCTCATGGCTACTACAGTGGTCATTTTAAATACCATCCCAAAGTAACAGCGACATCCATTTGTTCCCAGGATTGGGTCTTAATTGTGCACCCATTGTTTGAACTGCCTCATTAATCCACTGCAGAATATTAATCATTCCATTAAAATATTGCCCAGAAAGGAGACTTACTTCAAATCTCCTTCATGTGCCCTTCACCGCCGGCAATATGATCTCTTTTGCATTTTAACTCTCAACCTGGAGACAAATCTCGGCATCCGTGACCTTTTAATTTGTGCTTCAAAGAAAACATTTCTTAATGTTATGTAATAAATCAATCATTACTTGCTTAATAATCTTAATGCATGTCTTTGAAGTCAGCAATCCACTGGAGAGGCTGGGATTTTTAAAAATTGACAGCTCTCTGGTCATTTGATGTAAACTGTGTTTTATTGATCAGCTGTGAAGCACTATTTGATATTAGCTGCATGCAAAGGCGAAGATCGTGGAGAACAATGGAAAATAAAGAACCTATATGTGCATATACATTTACATGTTCGTTATAAATATACACAAATAGTGCCTGATTTAGGGAGTATTTGAGTGACATTGAATCGTACTTATGAGTGTCCTTTTTCTATCATTTTATCATTAGAAATATGCACTACACTGAATGTTGAAGTACATAATTTGCTGATATTATCATTCTCGTGCTAATCCCCAAAGATTGGATTAGTGAAAATACTGATAATAAAAGATGATAATACCGACAACTAAGACAAATCCAGAGTTCCCTTCGTATGCCGAGGACTATCTGCATCTAGTCTCTGAAGTACAAAGAAAACATGACTTTCTTTTATTTCAGTACTTTAAATTTCTCAAATAATCCTGAGTCCTCTTCAAATCTAATTTACCTTTCCACATACTCATTCTCACACATAATATTTATATATGTAATGGTTCGTAGAACAGTGAAACAAAAGCATTTGCAGCCACATTTCCTGTGTATTGTTGTTAGTTGTGATACACAGTGATCCTGTGTGATACAGTAGAACGTTCCCACAGGGTTTCTAGGTTGTAATGTTTATGGGGAGCAGACCACATTGGGGGGGATCAACTGCCTATGTTTGTACCACCATTCGTTGGGCTAGCAGCTGCTCGCTTAACCATTAAGCCATGTAGTCTACATTGTCTAGATCCATTATAGAAAGCATACAGCTGTCCATAGTCATTCAATCATCTTTGCTTCTATTTGCCTGGACTTCTTTTGTCGTCTGAAGAATTTTTCAATGTAGACATTTTTCAACTTAGGAACAATATCCTACTTGTTACTTATTTTTGATGTTGATTTGAACCGCAAGGTTGACGGTTCAAGCTCACCAGCCACTCCTCAGAAACAGGGTTGCAAGGAGGCAAAAATGACTCGACGGCACTTAACAACAAGAGCAACAACAATTTATGATACAGGGGAGTGTGGTGACTGTAAGGTACACACTGAACTGCAAACCACAAGGTCATCAGTTCTAGCCCACTAGCCTCTCCATGGGTTTTCTGCTCCTACAGAGACTCACAGCCTCTGAAACCCCATATAAGGTTGCTATGAGTAGGATTTGACTGAATGGTACTTAGTAAGATTTAGAAAACAGGAACAAAACACAATAAAAACCCCCAAACAGTCTACTCTTTATTTTATAGGTGAGCTTCAGATTACAGCACAGTTGCATATTCATTACTACTTTAATAACCGATTTAAAGTGTATTTAGAAAAAGGAACAAAATGCAATTAATCTGATAGTAATAGGAATGGAAATTAATGTTGGCCTGAAGCTAAACTGCTCAGTGTAAGCGTCTACCCTGAATAATTTAGAATCAAAAAGGTTCACTTCTGGTTCCTAAAGAAACGTCCCTCATTTGCCTGCACAATTGAACTGACCTCATTCTTCTTCAGACAAGTCTTACCCAGACATTACCTGCCTGAGACACTAACATCACAGACAACGCCCGTCTTGGAGCGTTCCTGGGCCCCTCTTCTCTTGGTCATTGAGAGACCCTGCAACAGAGGGGTCAAAGGTGCACTGGGATTCCTAATGTCTTCAGAGAGGCCAGTGGACTAGATAAACCAGGGCAAGACATTGAGTGTTTCAGGACTAGTTTAGGAAGATCATTTGAGAAGAGTTGTCAAGATCATTAAGTATTACTTGGAGCATTCATCGTAGGTGTTGATGGTGGTGTTGGTGTGCCACCGAGTCGGTTCTGATGCATAGTAAACATGTATAGGCTACAAATCTTTGTTGTTGTTGTTGTTAGACATTTTCATTTCGATACCGACTCATAGTGACCTTATGCACAGCAGAATGAAACACTGCCCCATCTGCCGCTTGGCCAATCCATCTCGTCCAATTTTCAGTGGATGTTTACAGCTGTTTCTCTCCATTTTGAGTTGTGCCCCATCAGCAAATGAAGGTCCTGCAGGCTTTTCTCCCACGAGCTTTTCTCCATTCGTGTCATCACGGTCACTCTACTCTGAGGAGGCATCTCTTCCCCAGTCGCATTTTGAGTGCCTTCCAACCTGAGGGGCTCATTTTCCGGCACTATATCTGACAGTGTTTCTCTGCTATTCATAAGGTTTTCAGTGACTAAAGATTTGGAAGTAGTTTGTCACTCCTCCTTCCTAGTCTGTCTTCATCTGGAAGCTCATCTGAAACCTGTCCACCATGGGTGACCCTGCTGGTATTTAAAATACCCATGGCATAGCTTCTAGAATCGCAACAAATCACAAGTCACCACAGTATGACAAATTGACAGACAAGAGGAACAAAAAGCCTCATCTTTCTTCTGCAGAGCAACTAGTAGATTCGAATACTGAACTTGTGGTTAGAGTCCAGCTCGTAAGTCACAACGCTGCCAGGGCTCCTCGAGCATTTCAGGAGTTCAGAAAACCCTTCAAAAATGAAGAAAAATACGCTACCACTATTCTGCTGTGTTGGGGAGCCATATTACTGCTTTCGTTGTGTGCCTTTGAATCCATCCCAACTAAATAGCTACGTTATACGTTGTTGTTAGTGCTGTTAAGTTGGTTCCGACTCATAGTGACCCTGTATAGTGAACCATCAACCTTGTAGTTGAAACTGACCTTGCGGTCCAGTGTTTATACTACAGCACCTTATATGTCTGGGAAAAACTGTCTCATAGGTTTCCTTAGACTGTAATCTTTGCGGATTACAGCCTAAAAGTCATAATGGACTGGATAGCACTTAATAACAGCAACAGTAATCTTTATGGAAGGCAGATTTCCCAGTCTTTTCTCCCACGGAGCTAGTGGGTGAGTTTGAAGTGGTGACTTTTTGAGTGGTAGTCCAGAGTGCTGTAACACTTCCGTCAACCCTCCTAGCCTTAACTTGGGATATTATCACTGATTGTACTTTGAATTCTTCACTCTTCTCTTCGCTCCTTTCTCCAGTACCTTTCTATCATTTCTACTCAATAGTTAATACTAAAAGGCTTTTCTTTATCGAAACAATGTTCCTAATAGTGTTTTTTTTTTTTTTACCTTTTTTCTAGTTATTTCACTTTCCTTTTATCTGAACACTTGAAATGAATTTAAACAGGAAGATATTATATCTGGTGTTTTTTGTTTTTTTTTATGTAGGTACTGTGTATCATTCTAGAAAAATTAAACAAAAACCACAGGTTGTTGTTGTTAAGTGCCATCGAGTTGATTTCACCTCATAGAGACCTTGTATAGGGTTTCCCAGGAGCAGCCAGTGGATTTGAACCATTGACCATAAGTATCAGTTGCGGTACATGTTTGTGTACAGTGATTCAGTACTCCCCCCATCTCACATTCACAAATGCACACAATTTTATATACACACATCATACACACATAAGGAGTATTAGGGGTACAGTGAGTCAAGTGTTGGTTGAAACTGATGAGCTGCTCTGTGGTAGAAATATGGGACTGTCTTTTCCCTTAAATATTTACAGTCTCAAAAATTTAAAAACGTATGTGCATCAAAAGACTTCACCAAAAGTGTAAAAAGGGAACCCACAGAATGGGAAAAACATCTTTTGCAACAACACATCAGATAAGGGAATCATTTCTAAAATATATAGAAAACTACAACACCTCTGCAAGAAAAGGACAAATAACCCAATTAAAAAATGGGCACAAGGCATCTTCATCAAGGAAGAGATCTGGGCAGACAACAAACATATGAAGAAATGTTCACGATCACTAGCCATCAGAGAGATGCGAATCAAAACAACAATGAGATAACATCTCACACCAGCAGTAACAGCAAAGTTAAAAAAAAAAGCAGAGGACAATAAAGGCTGGCGAGGATGTGGAGAGACTGGAACCTTCCTACATTGTTGCTGGGACTGCAAAATGGTCCAACCTCTCTGGAAAGCAATATGGCGTTTCCTCAGAAGGTTGGAAATAGAAATTCCTTATGATCCAGCAATTCCTCTACTTGGTATTTACCCACAAGAAGTATGAGCCATAACGCGAGTAGATATATACACACCAATGTTCATAACAGAACTATTTACAATAGCAAAAAGATGGAGACAGGCTAAATGCCCATCAGTTGAAGAATGGGTAAACAAACTGTGGCACATACACACAATGGAATACTATGCTACCTTGAAGAGCAACAAGGAAGCTGCAAGCCACCGCATAACATGAATGAACCTTGAGGAGATTATGCTGAGTGAAATTAGTCAGTCACAAAAGGAGAAATACTGCATA
>NW_006408598.1:9268114-9297616 GCF_000296735.1 Chrysochloris asiatica
TTTTTTTTTTTTTTAAGGAATCTGATTGGTTCTCTTGCTATTCTAATTTTATCAAAAAAGGTTAGAAGATCCCCCAGATGATTTGGAAATTTTGGATCTAAAGTGGCTATCAACACTGTCTAATTATTGTCCATTTAAACTCCTTTGGTTTTGGACTGAGGTCAGTCTTTAACTTCTTCATGCAAAAAACCCCCCAAAAAAGGCATACAGGATATTATTGCAATATTGAATATCTCAAGATGATTGATTCATTTATATGTATCATTAAATAATTTTAATTGTGTATCAGAAATAGCTCTAGGTACTAACATAGACAACCTGTACCTTTCTATCATCAAGACTTACCTATTCTGTGCCCCATCCCCAAAGAATCTAGTAGCCACCGAGATATTTTGGCAAATGATAGAGGAGTTAATGACTGTTAAGGTTTTAAGTAGAGTTCCTCCTCTTAGGTACAGTCTGAAATTAACAGAGATATTGGGTGCTTAACTGCAAGCAATGGTTAACATGGACATATTACTTAGCTGGGCAGTATTGGTGATGGCATGTGTTGGGGTATGAGGGCATTTGGTGACCTCAGATCAAATCACATAGGAATAAAATGTATAAATTCCATTAAGGACTTTGGATTTTATCTTCAGTTGTATACCTTCCAACTGAAATAGAAAGTGACGTAATCGTATTTAGATTTGGGCAAAGGGCACTCTGATTGTAAGGAAGCAAGAGAAGAGATAGGGAAATAGTAAGGAAGGAAGGAAGAAGGAAACAAAGAAAAGGAAGATAGAAAAATTGATAGCGGGTCATTGAGTTGACTTCAGCTCACAGCAACCTCATGAATATCAGAACATCACCTGGTTCTGTATGCATCACCCTCAGGATCACTGAATTGAATTGAATGCACTGTTGCAATTGTTGCAGCCAGTCTAACTCTTTGATGGTTTCCTTTGCCCCACTGGCCTTCTCCTTCCCCAAACAGGATGTCCTCCTCCAGAGATAAAGCGTCCAGAGCAAGCAAGTTGGACAGTATTCTATTGTGACCCACGAGGGTTTCATTGGCTAACTTTTGAAAGTAGATTCTTGCTTGTCTGAAATCTTGCACCATGGGTAAGAGGATTGTAGAATCCATGACCTAGAGTAATGGTAGTGAGGATGGAATGATTTGGGTGTATTTGAGGAGGGAGAATCCACAGGCATTGCTTTTTAATTTAATGTGGAGAGTGAGCATGAGGGAGAGGTCAAGGATGATGCTTAGGTTGCAAATGTCAATAAGAGAGATTGTATTGCTTGCCGAGATAGAGAAAGCAGGGGAAAAAGCAGGCTTTGGAGTAGAAATGATTCCATTCTGGATGTGTTGAGTTTGAATTGGCTGTTAGGTATTTAATTGGACATACTTAGAACTCAGGAGAACAGATGCCAGGAGAATATTTGTAAATGGTAATGGAAGTCATGGAAATGAATGGGACCACCCAAACCACAACAAAAAAAGTCACACAACAAACCAGTTGCCATAGAATTGACTACAACACTTGGGAATCCCCTGTATGGTGTTAGAGTAGAACTGTGTTCCACAGGGTTTCAATGACTGTTTGTTCTGGAAGTACATTGAATGACCTATCTTTTCTACCTTGCCCTGGAGCAACCTAAACCTCCAGGCTTTCGGTGTACAGCTACACTTGTTAAACATTTCTACCACTCAGGAACTCTGGACCACACAAAGACAACTGTTGTTGTTAAGTGCTGGTGAGTTGGCTCCAACTAAGTGACCCTGTGTAGAATTTCCAGGGAGTGTCTGGTGAGCTTGAACAGCTGACCTTGCGGTTCAAACTGACCCAAACAACAGTAAGTCAACTGAAATACAGGGGAACGCACAGATCCTGAACGCTGCTCATATCAGCTGATATAATTCGTTTATTTGGTGAGACTGTCTCCGAATGACAGAATCTTCTAACTACCATTCAGCATTTAAACCAGCAGAGATTTTGAAAAATTTTGTGGCCACTTGAAGATGACCACACATTCTTTGACAATCCTCCCATCAAGAGGTGGGATCTTTTCTTCTCCCAGCTCCCTTAAATCTGGGTGGGTTTTTGTTTTAATCAGTCAAATGTGATGGAAGTCACCCTGTGCCAATATCTGGGCCCAGATCTTGAAAGACTAGTAGCTTCAACTTCCTCTATCTTGCAACACTCACTCCTGGAGCCTAAGCCATCATGTAAGATACTTGACTACCTTGCAGGAGTGAACACATGGATGAACCCAGAGTTAACAACATGAAGAGAGCTTCCAAATGTGTGAGGGAAACTGTTTTAGACCCTCCAAAACAATTGCCTCCTGAGAACCACAGAAGACCTGTGTCTTTAGTGTATTCTATATGGAATAGAATAGTTCCCCTACACGCTGACTAAACTTCTGTCCCATCAAATTGTGAGACAGGAGAAAATGTTTGTTGTTTAAAGCCACTGAGTTTTAGGATAGTTTATTCAGTAATAGGAGTCCTGATCTGGTACTGTGGGTTAATGCACTGGACTGCAAGGTCAGTTTGAACCGCAAGATCAGTGGTTCCACGTCACCAGCAGCTCCTCAGAAGCCCTATACAGGGATGCTATGAGTAGAAACTGACTCAACAGCATTCTTAACAGCAACAAACAACACACAGTAATAGAGATGCGAAACAGCCTCCATGTTACTCTTCCTCCTAATACTCGTATGGCTTTGTAAAACATCTATGTCATTAATTGATCTTCTGTTAAGCCAAAGGGACTAATGTCGGACTAACAACCTGTGTTTTCATCTGTAAATAGAAGATAAAATTACCTGTCATCCCTACTTCTCAGAATTATTTCAGGGCTCAAGTGAGATAATATATGTGAATGTACTTCATAAATTATAAAGCCCTTTGCAAATATAGATGAATTTCAATAGAATTGCCAAGCACTTCACAAGTGCAGATTAATTTAAATAGAATTTTATTGTAAAATGAAAGTTTTAAAACTGACATTACAGATTCATAAAACAGCGTTAAATATACCATGTTAATTCATGTACTTACAATTTTAAGTCAAGACTACTTAACAGCACTTTGGCTTTCCATTGGCTGATTTGGAAGTTGTTTTTTTTTAAATCACTTCTCCTTTGCTTATGTGGTATTTTGGTTCTTTGCAAAAGAATCATCTCTTCTTTTAGTCCGTGTTGGTCTAAAAGGTCTTTATTTACTTAAGGAAAGTGAGCAGATTCGTTTTGATCAAGAACAAGGAGCAGAGTGGGGTGCAAATTGATAAGCCAGCAGGTAGAGACACCTTTGGATGACTTGGTTCTAGCCGCAGCTCACTGGCTTTTAACCATTTGTCCATTTAACTCTTTAGCAAATTGAATTACAAAATTAGGACCAGTCACTTAGCAATCTGGTGATGTGGTACCAGTTTTCTTCAAGGTAATTGAATTAGTTTGTGTAATTCAAATGACCACCTATCTTACAATTTTTCCATCATGATGCCTTTGAACAGCTGGATGGATGGAGAGCTCACATTGAATTGTAATCCTTAATAGAAACAAAAGGATGCTTTTCAGTGTTTATCTTTAGTTGCTTGCCATATGCCTGTAATAGCCAGTTCAAAGTAAAAGCAAAACAAAGTCTGATTTGAGGTGTTTTGACTGAGGTGCTTCCTATAGACTTGGCTGAGTCATTTTGGACCAGTTAGTTCTTTACTATGGGTGACTGTGCTGTGCATTGTAGGATGTTTAGCAGTATCTCTGGCTTCTTCCGATTAAATGCCAGTAGCAACCCCTCCCACCATGCCAAGCTGTGACAGATAACAATGTCTTCCAGGACCCATCCAGTTGCTGTCTGCTAATTGATAATGACCGCATATGTGTCAGAATAGAATTGTCGTCTATTGGGGTTTCAATGGCTGCATTTTCAAAAGTAGATCTCGAGGCCTTTTTTCCAAAGTTCTATGTAGATTCAGTTTGCTAACCTTTCAATTAGCGGTTGAGCATGGTAACCATTTATACAACCCAGGGACTCTAAAAATGTCTACAGATGTTAGCAGATGTCTCTGTGGGCCTAAAATTGCCCATGTTCAAAACGCTGTAGATAACCGACCATGTTTCTCTTACCTAGGAGCTGAAAACGTTGCCCATACTCCTACCCACCCAATTCCCCCACAATCCATTGTTTCATACAGTTCAGAAAATTTTGTGTATTTAGTCCAACATAGTCACCACTTGTTTATTCCCTTGGCACTTGACAGTGGACCTCTTCCTTAACCAGCTTGGAAGCGGACATCCACATTGGAAGGTGATTTTTTTCAAGAAGTCATCCTTTAAAAGGTCATAAAACACTTGGCATTAGGTTCTTAGAGTATGTGATGAATATTTTAATACTTAAAAATGTAGCCAGGCAGCAACGGAATGATTTAATGTTGTAAATAAATCTCTTTGTGGGATTTAATGTGCAAAAATGGACAACGCTGGCTTTAAAAACTCACTCCCCCAATGATGAGATCTATATGATGGTGCATTCTGCATGTTGGATCCATATCTGGAGAGAGGGTCCACTATATCTTTTTTAGATATTGGAGGAAGACGCTAAGATCATTTTCTCTCTTAGGACCTTCATCATGTTTTCTCAAAACTAGAAGCCCCTAAGGTTGACTTTCTGGGAAATAGTACTGATATCAGATCCCTGGAGAGCAGAGCTTTCATCATGTTCACTGGATAATAATAGTAAACGGTAATGCAGAAATAATGCTTATTATATACCAGGTGTTAGCATAAGAGCTGTAACTCTATGAGATGGGTCAAGGGTTGGCAGGCTGTGAGTCACAGGTTAGATACAGAGTTTTTATAGCCAATGAGTAAGAATGGTATTATACCTTTTATTGTTATTGTTTTATTAACAATCTAGGATACTTCAGGAATTTGCGTGTCCTCCTTGCGCAGCGGCTATGCTAATCTTCTCTGTATGGTTCCAATTTTAGTACATGAGTCGCCAAACTGAGCCCTGGTATTTATATTTTTCAAGGGTTGGAAAAAACACCCAAAGAAAAAGGATATTGCGTAGTGGTTACGAATCGGGCTGTGAACCTTAAGGTCAGCGGTTTGAAACTACCAGCTGCTCTGCGGGAGAAAGATGAGGCTTTCTACTCCCGTAAGGATTTACACCCTCGGAAACCCTGTACAGGGTCGCTATAGGTCAGAACCGACTCGACGGCACTTAACAACAACAACAACATGTTAGTGAAAGTGATAAGATATTCAAATTTCTGCATTCATAAATTATGTTTGATGGGAACACACGATAGTTGGACTATTGTCTGCGGTTGTTTTTGCGCTGTAATAACAGAGTTGTGTAATAGCAACAGAGAACTTACGGCCTCCAAAGTCTCAAATATTTACTACATGACCCTTGACTGCAAGTTTACCAACCCTTGAGCTAGCAACTAGTGCATTTTACAGAAATGGAACCACAGAGAAACTAAGTCATTTATCCAAAATCGTACAGTAAATATGCGTTAGAATCAGGTTTGAACCCAGGTAGTCTGATACTAGAATTCCTTAACTCCACTAGGTTATTGTTAGGTGCCATCGAATCGGTACCGACTCCTAACAATCTTATGCACAACAGAACGAAACACTGCCTGGTCCTGGGACAACCTCACAATTGTTGCCAAGCTTCAGCCCATTGATGCTGCCACTTTGCCAATCCATCTCACTGGGGGTCTTCTTCTTTTTCTCTGACTCTTTTGAGTTATGCCCCATCAGCAAATGAAGTTCCTATGGGCTTTTCTCCCACAAGATTTCCATTTGCATCACGGTCACCTCTACTCTGAGGAGGCAGTTCCCCAGTCGCATTCTGAGTGTCTTCCAACCTAAGGGGCTCATTTACCAGCACTATATCTAACTGTTTCTCTGCTATTCATAAGGTTTTCAGTGACTAAATATTCAGGAGTAGTTTGTCACTCCTTCTTCCTAGTCTGCCTTCATCTGGAAGGTCAGCTGAACCCTGTCCACCATGTGTGACCCTGCTGGTATTTAAAATACAGGTGGCATGGCTTCCAGAATCACAGCAAGTCACAAGCCACCACAGTACGACAAAGTGACAGACGAGTGGTGGTAACTCTACTATAGTGCCATAATATGGTGACAAACTTGTCAGTTCAGAACTTAGTAGTTTAAAAGAAAACACCAGTTAAAAAACTCCCCATAATGCAACTCCTTTTTTTTAAATTGTGATTTTGGACAAAATTTACATAACAAATTTTGTTCTCATTGAACCATTTCTATCCATTTATTCGGGGTCCTGGTGTGTCGCTGTAGGATAAGCACTGGACTGCTAATCACAATGTCAGTGGTTTAAATCCATCAGCCACTCTTTGGAAACCCTACGAAGGGTTGCAGTGAGTCAGACCAAACTAGATGGCACTTCAGAACAGCAACCATTTGCATAATATTCAAGGATCCCTGGTAGCATTGTGGGTTAAGTGAGGTTGGCATTTCAAACCTAGCAGCTATTCCCTGGGAGAATGAACTATCTGCTCTTGTAAAGACTCACAGTCTCAGAAATCCTCTGTAAGAGTTGTTGAGTTGGGAACCGACTTGATGGCAGTGTATGGTGGTGTACATTGTATTCAGTGACACTGGTTACAGTTTATACAATGTGTCAGCATCCTCATGATTTCCCTTCTGGTTGTTCTGTTTCCATTTATCTAGCTTCCTTGTTTCCCCTTACCTTCTCATCTTAGGTCTCCGGTAGATGTTGACAGGTAGGTCTCCTTTGTTGTTGTTATTAAGTGTCATTGAGTTGGTTCTGACCCATATCAACCCTGTATAGGATTTCCAAGGAGTGGCTGGTGAGCTTGAACCGCTGACCTTGTGGTTCAAATGACTTTGTTGTCCAGCGCATTAACCCACAGCGCCACACTAGGACTCCGGGTCTCCTTAAGATGATTGTTTAGAAGAGCACAGCATTCACAGGTGATGTTATTTATTTTATGAGCCACTCTGTCTTTTGTCTGATAGGTGACCTTCAGGACTGGTTTGTATTCCAAGCTTAAAGAGTGTCCCAGGGCAATAGTCTATGGGGAGTCTTTAGTAACTACTGGTCTGGTAAGTCTGGCCTTGATCAGAAATTTGAGTTTTGTCCTACATTCTCATCCCCCTTCCCCCCGATTCTTTCCAGGATCATCTATTGTGTACCTGGTTGGAAAGGTTGCCAGTAATTGCTGGGGCAGTTCATCCTTCATTTCTGTACTTAGGGTCCCTGAGCAGCAATTATTGAATGAAGTGAAGCTCGTTTGCTCTCCTTCGGCTGTATATATATATATTCCCTTCAAAATTCCTACAAATGAGTGTTTATTATTCTTTTATTCAGCGAGAATGCTGCCATTCACCGCTGACGTGTGCACTGTCTTGAGGACTGGGAAGTCTCTGGTTTCTTGCTATGTAAGAATTAATGAAGGCCTAGGAGGAAATGCCAAGGACAGAAGGGCAGTTTCTAGGTCTGCTGTAATTGAAGTTTTAATGTCTATGTAGAACAGTTAGGAACTTAAAAAAAGAAAGAAAGAAAACCTCATCCAACAGCCCTGCCCAGAATTGGCCTTGCTTCATTCAATTTACCCATTTCAGAAGATGAAAGGTAGGGTCAGGCCGCCAGGATTTAGTGTCCAGTCCCATTGGGTTTCTAATCTAATGTTTAGACCATGACGCCATCTCCTCCACCTGCTGGTCAAGATCACTTCCTCTTTTTGTTACATTGTTAAAAGGCCTTGAACATGGACTGGTTTCAAAGAGCATTTGGCTGCATAGGGGACCAACTCACAGGCTTTTATTTTTATTTCATTCCTTTTGGAATTTAAAGGGGAGTTTCATTCCTAGTAGCAGAGGGCTGTAATAATTCTCAGTTTTGAAAGCTGCCAAAATAAATTAAAAGAGCATGTTCAAGATCTTGACTGGGATGATGGTTCCATGGGTGTTGTCAAAGCTCATCCAGCTGTATACCTGAGATCTAACCATTCGAGTTCCATTTAAAAGGCTTAAGAGAGTAATGAAGTGTGGAAACCAGATTAAAAACCAACAACACAAGAATAAGAATAGTTAATTATAGCACCTGTCCGAAGCTGGGTAAACCCAGAATTACTCTCTAGTAATCACTTCTAATTCTTTAGCTTTCTTGAATCCCAGATCAAGGTATCCCCTTGTGGGAAGCTTAAATTCATTGCCCTTAATGCTTGTTCTGCCTTCCTTTGAAAGCAGTCATTCTGAGGCCGCATAAGGATAACTGATATTTATCCCTATAAATAGTAAGTGTCAGGAAGGTGATCTTTATCTTCAAATCTCTCTATTATGCCACACTGGATTTACAATTAAGTCATGGTAGAAAATTTACTTAAGGTGGAGGGGGGCAAGAATCTATTTAGCACTTATTTCCTAGAGCTTTTGAGGAAAGTGCAAGTATAAAGATAAGAAATACAACTTTAAAATAAAAAAAAGTATTTGGTTACAATCGTTCATCATGCCTCTGATACAGATTTCCAGTCTTAGATATAAATATTTCAGGATCAAGATGCTTTCATCTTTCTCTGCCTTGCAAGAAGGGAAGATTGCAAACAATCTTCCTTAAACTAAGCGGCTTTAATCATTGTTTCCAAATCAACTGAACTGCATAGGGAAAAATAGAAGATGTAAGAATCCTATAATCCCTGGTTTAGTTGTAATGAAATTGTCCAAGCTGAGAAGGAAACAGATGGATTTTGATTAATTTCTAGTAAGACCAGCAAGAATCCGCCCTGATATTCTTTATAAACTTGTCAGGGTAAATGTAACGCAGTCATACCAGGATGAAGAAACAAAAGAGAAAATAAAATAAACATGTATTTATAACTGGGTTATGAATAGTTAAGGGTGAGATGCTTGGAAACATTCTTTTCTGCAGCACATCAAGAATTCAGATTCATTGATTTGCCAGAATTTTTTTCAGACACTCTTTCTAATTTCTTAAAACAAAACAAAACAAAACAAAAACACCTTTTCTTTTAGGAGCAGACTTCTGTCCATTGGCCTAGATGTATATTAAAATCATTCCTCGCATGTTTACAATAATGTAAAGCTAAATGCAAGAAAGGAGCTCTGGTAGCGTAGTGGTTACGAATCGGGCTGCGGACCACAAGGTTAGCTGTTTGAAACTACCAGCTGCTCCGCGGGAGAAAGATAAGGCTTTCTGCTCCCGTAAAATTTTACAGCCTCTGAAATCCTGTATAGAGTTGCTATGAGTCGGAACTGACTCCACGGCACACAACAACAACAACAGATGCAAGAAGGATACAAACAAGCTTCAGATCGCTGAGAAGCTGTACCCCGGATTGAACATTTGTGATTCTAGGGTGATAATTGAAAACAAAGATGAACTTTACCAAGACACAATTTCTAATGAACTTAGACAACTCAGTTGCCATAGTTCATTAATTTTATGGTTGTTATTTAGGCTGCTGAGGGGTAAGTTCAGTGCTTACTCTGTTCTTATCAAGACTTCCTCACTCTTCCACTCCATCAAATTAGGAAAAGAAGGCAGAAAGATGTAGAACCTTCAAGATTTAAATGTGCTACTAACTCGAATTTAGAATTAAAATCTAACAGAGAGACAACGGACTAGAATCTGAAGCGGCATTGATACCACATGTTGGTAGGGTATGACATATTTCCCTCCAACAGAAAATCACGAGTTGCTTTAGATTTTAAAATACTCCCTTTATCATCTTCCCAGCATATTTTCCATTGCTCTTTGCCTGGTCTATGAGCTGGACTCAGATTGAGAGCCAGCTGAACAGACAGAATCCTAAATATAACATGCAATACTACTGAGGAGTCCGGGTGTGGTACTATAGGATAAACACTGGACGGCAAGGTCAGATTGAACCGCAAGGTTGGCGGTTCAAACTTACCAGCTGCTCCTTGGAAATGCTATTCAGGATCTTTATGAGTCGGAATTGACTCAGTAGCACTTAGCAACAACAACAACAACAACAACGAGTTGTTGAGAGTTAATTGAGAGTTAATAAATTGCTAGTTATAGGCAGTTATTAACCATTGAGGGCTCATTCAGATTCATTGATTTGCCAGAATTTTTTTCAGACACTCTTTCTAATTTCTTAAGACAAAACAAAACAAAACAAAAACACCTTTTCTTTTAGGAGCAGACTTCTGTCCATTGGCCTAGATATATATTAAAATCATTCCTTGCATGTTTACAATAATGTAAAGCTAAATGCAAGAAAGGAGCTCTGGTAGCGTAGTGGTTACAAATCGGGCTGCGAACCTTAAGGCCAGCAGTTCGAAACTACCAGCCGCTCCGCGGGAGAAAGATGAGGCATTCTGCTCCCGTAAAGATTTACAGCCTCGGAAACCCTGTACAGGGTCGCTATGGGTCGGATCCGACTTGACGGCACACTCAAGCCTTGCATGTAAATACCGGATCAAACGTGTTATCTCTTTGAGACGACAACAGAAATAGAACATTCTTTCTTTCCCAGCTATGTTGTTGTATCATTGAGTCCGTTCTGATGTGGAGAGATTCTGTATAGGGTTTTCAAGGCTGTAAATCTTTGCAGGAGCAGAAAGCCTCATCTTTCTCCCACAAGGTGGTTGGTGGGCTCAAACTGCTGACTTCGTGGTTCACACTCCAGCAGTTACCCTGTGGAGCCATGGCGCTCCCTCCCAGCTATAGAATTATCTATGTAAATAGAGGGAATTGAGAATAAGTCATGAAATGGACAATTTTTGTGCTGTCTGTCACTGGAATGTGGTGAGTAATAAATGAATTAGGCATTAATTTAACAGTAGATACTCTACTTTTTTTCTGTTATTATCTTGTCATCATAGCTGTGGCTTGGAAATAGAATCTGCTTTAGGGACAAGGCTACTGAGTTCGCTGTAATGGAAAGAGGCTGTTTGGGAAATCTGACCTGAGGATCATGACTTTAACTTGATAATAGCCCATGTTTGGGGGAACATTTGCCCATTTTCTGTCTGCAAGGGAGATGAGGAGAGGAGACAGCGTATGCCAGAATCCCTGCAAACCACAACCAGGTCGATTTCTCCACTTGGCACGTTTAGCACAGTGTCTAAGGTACATCATATCTTTAGGAACTCATGAAGATATTTTCCTTTCTTTTAAAATCAGAAGGAAAAATAGAATAACATTCAACCTGGATTGTCTATGTCTGTATATCAGTGCAGGAAGAAAATGGTGATTCATTTCCAAAGGTCAACGAATGAAAACTGTATGGATTGTACCACGGACGGTCTGGGCAGAGTTTTGTTTCGTTGTGCGTGGGGGTCACCATGTGTCGATGGCTGACTTGACAGCAGACAACAGTAACATACCAAAGCAGTCATAAAATGTTTACTGGCTTTTGTGTTTTCTTTTCTTTTTTTGTAGATGAAATGTTCAGGAAGGTAAAAGTGCCTAGGGACCACAAAAGTCATGATGTGCCCCTAGAATCAGATGGCTGGCTCAAAAAGTTTGGACAAAAATGAAAGACTTTTTGCAAAGTTGTGCTTTGGGTTAGGAGAACCCATGGGGGGTGGTTCAGGACTAGCAGTCATGGCAAGCTCACACCATCTCTGGGCTGGAATTAACCAGAAGCCAGAGAAGTTGAAATCCCAGAAGTTTGGTCCCAATGGGTCAGCCTCATTGAGCACAGAGCAGGGCAGAGAAGATCAGGAATGGATTTGGAGTAAGGATGACATTATCAACAGAAAATACCCAGTACAAGGGCTTTTATTTCAATTACTCACTGTCTCCAGAATTTTTAAATGGGCATAACTGTGGTTTTACTGTTGTTAAGTGCCATCAAATCAATTTTAACTCATAGCAATCCTATATAGGGTTTCCTAGGAGTAGCTGGTGGGTTTGAGCCACTGTGGTCAGCAGTGCAGTGCTTATCCTACAGCACTACACCAAGACTCCAAACTGTGGTTTTAGATAGGGTTATTAGGTTCTATGTATAAGTCAAAGAAGGAGGAATTAAACCTGTATTTCAAAACGAGAGAACGAAACAAGAAGAAGCAGATTTGAGAAGATGGTACCCATCAGGTGGTAAGTGACCCCAGCCTTCCTTGCTCATTTGCTTTGTTTGGAAATGATTGTCCTTGAGGGTTGGGATTTTGTATTCCTCTGCAGTCAGGGTCTGACCTCTCTGTCTAGCCCACCAAATAGGCAGCTTGAAGAAGTGGTCAAGGAAAGATGTTTGAATCAGATTGTTTGGCCCAGAAGTGATATGGTTTATCTGTGCTCAGTCTACTTATCCGTAAAACTTGAATAATAAAGAAGTAATACTATAAGTGCTTATATGATGTTCATTATGGACTAGATACTCTTCCATATGCTTTATGTGCATTCATTCTTTTAACCACACAGAGAAAAGCAAAGATTAAAATATAGAGATCAATTCCTGATGCCATTATTTAGATGTATACCTATGTTTGAAATGAAACTACCACTGGATTTCTTTTCATACCTGTGAATCAGTATTGGATTATGCATTGAGCTGTTAACCACAGGGTTGGTGGTTCAACTCCACCAGTTGTTCAGTAGAAGAAGGATGAGACTTTATGCTCACAATTATTGTAAGGTTTGAATCCATTGTTGCTGCCACCATGTCAATCCATCTCATTGGGGTCTTCCTCTTTTTCATGGACCCTTTATTTTACCAAGCATGGTGTCCTTCTCCAGGGACTGGTCCTTCTTAACAACATGCTCAAAGTTTGAGAGATGAAGTCTCGCCATCTTCATATATAAGGAGTGTACTGACTGTTCTTCTCCCAAGATGGATCTCTTTGTTCTTCTGGCAATGCAGATACTTACAATATTCTTTTCCAACATCATAATTTAAATGCTTCTATTCTTCTATTCTAAGCTGGGTTATATGAAGAAAAACATGGCATCAGGATTGGAGGAAGACTCATTAACAACCTGTGATATGCAGATGATACAACCTTGCTTGCTGAAAGTGAAGACTTAAAATATTTCCTGATGAAGATCAAAGAACACAGCTGTCGGTATGGATTGCATCTCAACGTAAAAAAAACAAAAATCCTCACCACTGGAGCAATACACACGTTCTTAATAATGGAGAAAAGATCAAAGTTGTCAAGGACTTCATTCTTCTTGGATCAACTATCAACGTTCATGGAAGCAGCAGTAAGGAAATCAAAGGACATATTGCATTAGGCAAATCTGCTGCACAAGACCTTTTTAAAGTGTTGAAGAGCAAAGATGTCAGCTTGAGGTCTAAAGTGTGCCGGACTCAAGCCATGGTATTTTCAATAACCTCATATGCATGCAAAAGCTGGACAATGAATAAGGAAGACCATAGAAGAATTGATGCTTTTGAGTTATGGTGTTGGAGGAGAATATTGAAAGTGCCATGGGCTGCCAAAAGGATCAATAAGTCTGTGTTGGAAGAAGTGCAGCCAGAGTGCTCCTTGGAGGTCAGGATGGACAAAGTTTGTCTCTTATACTTTGAACATATTGTTAGGAGGGAACAGTCATGTTTGGTAAGGTGGAGGGTCAGAAAAAGAGGAAGACCCCCAGTGAGATGGATTGGCAAAGTGGCAGCATCATTGGGCTCAAGCGTGGCAACAATAGTGAGGTTGGCCCAGGACCAGGCATTGTTTCATTCTGCTGTGCATAAGGTTGCTATGAGTCAGTACCGACCCGATGGCACCTAACAACAACAACAACAACAACAACGTTCTTCTATGGTCTTTTCCATTCATTGTCTAGCTTTCATATTAATATATTGTTGTTGTTAAGTGTGGTTGAATCACTTCACACTCATAGTGACCCTATGTATTGCTTCTGAGGAGTGGCTGGTGGGTCTGAACTGCTGACCTTGAGGTTCAAAGTCAAGTACATACCCAGCAGTGCTACACAGGCACTCCACATGCATAGGAGGCTATAGAAAATACCATGACTTGGTTCAGGTGCACCTCAGTCCTCAAACTGTCCTCTTTGCTCTTAACACGCCAAGAAATATTTAGCAGCTGATTTGTCCAGTGCAATGCATCGTCCAATTTCTTGACCATGAATACTGACAGTGAATCCAAACAAAATGAAGTTCTTGACCACTTCAATCTTTCCTGTATCTTAGCTAAATAATTATGTGTTATATATTGTATATGTCTATATATCCATAAGTTCATTAGAATTGTCTTAGTTGTAATAAACAATATGTATTTAACTAAGTAGTATATATACATATATTAGTTATTGTTGATAAGTGCCGTTGAGTCAGTTCCAACTTACAGTGACCCTGTGTAGGGTATCCAAGGAGCCGCTGGTGAGTTTGAACCACTGGCCTTTTTCAAACCGACCTTGCAGTCCAATGCTGTATCTTACAATGCCCCATCAGGCAGATCACATATACTAGTCCTGATGTGGTGCTGTATGGTTGGCACTGGCTTGTGAACCACAAGGTCAGCTATTCAAACTCACCAGCAGCTCCTTGGAAATCCTATACCGGGTCACTATGAGTCAGAACTCACTAACAGTACTTAACAGAACAACAGTATATGGTAGTTATGTTCCGTGGAGTCAGAATCGACTCATAGTGACCCTGTACAGGGTTTCTGAGGCTGTAAATCTTTATGGGAGCAGAACGCCTCATCTTTCTTCCGCGGAATGGCTGGTAGTTTCGAACTGCTGACCTTGAGATTCACAGCACGATTCATAACCACTATGCTATCAGAGCTCCTAATTATACTATATAGAATTGAATTCATAGCTAATATCGTAAAGCCTAGTGGGCGCTGCTGTAGAGAGACTCTCATTAGAACTAGTGAGAGAGATCTGGAATTTCTTCAGTACCCTTGGTGTTATGTGCTCATGTGTGTTTTATTTAAAATCGTCCTTACTATCCCCTTAGGAGGGCAGTTGTAGTGCGGTCCCACTTTATCAAGGAGGAAAAGGAGAGCTGAGGTAACCGCCCCAAGGCCAATGAGCTTATTGGGCAATGGAGTCAGTATTCAAACCCACAGGCCTGACCCCAAAGCCCCAGTTCTTTTATCACAGTCAGCATCCCCTCCCTTGTTATAGACACAGTGTGTTGGTTTTGAACCAGTGTGGGTTTTTCCATCTTCTTTCATTTCACCAGAGCAGGCTAGAATAATGGTAAGAATGGAAAAGTGTGAAGGGTTCATAGCCGTGGCAAGAAACAGGACTTTTACCAATAAATGAACTCTATGTAAGCAGTCCTGGTGTGGTGTGGTAGGATTAAGCACTGGACCGCAAAATTGGTTTGAACCACAAGGTCGGTAGTTCAAACCCACCAGCCGTTCAAACGTTACATGAGTCGCTATGAGTTGAAACCAGCTCAGCGGCACTTAACAACAATAACAATGTATGCATCAGCTTTTTAAAAAGGCACACATTCTTCCTGCAGAGCCTGAGCCCACAGAGGCTCTTGTCTCCTGTTGTTGTATGCACTGTGTGTGCATTCATAGCAAAGTTCTTTGTGTTTACGTCTACAGCAAAAGATAGAGCAATTGTCTCACCATATTATTGCTCTTTGGCAATAATAGTGGAGTCTGAATTGGTACCAACTGGCCCAATTCCAGAAACTAATTCCTTCCTAATGACTCCTATTTGTTTAACAGTCTTCCTGCCCTTCTTGAAACAAAACGCAGGTCCTAATGGTGGGTGGAGGCCATCAAGAAGGCTCAGAGGCAGATGACACTTCCTGAGTAGGGCTCTTTCAAAGCACAGAAGCCTCTCAGTAGATCCCCAGTTGGGGTGAGCGCACATGAACTTGGAAGCCTACTGTTTGTTCCAGGGTTGATGCAGTTCAGTTCTTGGTATGTTCTTGCTTTCAGGAATGAAGAACGGAGAAATAGTTTCAGTCCTTTCAAGCCCAAGATTCCTTCCCATCCCTCGAGGGTCATAGCTAACGATTGTCAACCCAAACTTCTTTTCTTCTGTCCTATGGTTTTCATAGTGTTTATGTTGTTGTTAAGTGTTGTCAAGTTGGGTTTGATTCATAGCAACCCTGTACAGGGCTTCCAAGGAGCAGCTGGTGAGTTTGAACCACCAACCTTGCAGTTAAAACTGATCTTGCGGTCCGGTGCTTACCCCACCGTGCCATACCAGGACTCCAAGTGTTAATAGAGCTCTTATTATCGCTTACTCTAATACTTCTTGTCTTAGAAATTAATTTTCCTTCTTTATATTATAAAGTCACTATATTCTAGACCACTAGAAAAGAGAAAAATAAATAATCCTAATTTAAGCACTCAAAGAGAATCACTTTTAATATTTATACTCTGTAAAGATTTCTCATAAACCCTAAGGTGTGGTTCCACTCTGTCTGCTGTGAGTTCTACTTTGTCCTGTAACGTAGCTATGAGCCGAGATCAAGTGGATCGCAGTGGGTTTGCTTGGTGGTGTGTTTTCTCTCTTTTAAGGAAATATATTGTTTTTCTAGTTAAAAGTGATCTCTTTTGTGTTTTCTGTGGGTGGTGCATAGTAGGTGTTTGAGCAGCGTTTACTGAATCTAGTTGGCTGAGTTGAGCAACTGGCTGGTTGCTATGGTTGTACCTCTATTGAGTCACGTCAAAATCACCTGGAAACATTGGCAGTCCGCTTAGACCAATGAGAAACGAAGAATCTCTTAATGACAGAAGCCACACTGTTCTGTGGCTCCGGGATCTTTTCTTCTGACTTATTCTTTCTGTCTGTTTTTAAAAATTTAAATAGTTTTATTAAGATATAATTCATATACCATATAATTCACCCATTTAAAGTATAGTGGCCAGGGGTGAAGTTGTGCAACCTTCTCCACTACTGAATTGGAGAACATTTTCACCACCTCAAAAAGAAAATCTTTAAAATGTAGAACAAAACTCAAAATCATATAAAAAAGATCAGGTTTACAGGTCTGAAAGAGACTGGATGAACCCATGACTCTTAGATACCCTTCAGGCCTAGAACTAAACTCACCCTCTTGGCTCAATTTTCAGCCAAGCAGTAGCTAGATATATAGGGACAACAACACTAGTGAGGTATGCACACCATAGAATGACCAACTTTTCAAAATCAAAAGGGCAACTGTTACCTAGGACAAAATTCAGAAGGGTTGGCAAACAAGGTGGAATAGTGAGGTCTACACAGCTTGGAATGATCAGCCACTCAAAATTTAAAAGCCAAAGGTTACCTAAGAACAAAATTCAGAAGGGTTGGCAAACACGGTGGAACGGACACACTAACGACAGGGAGGAAGTGGGATAACTGATATTCCATGGAGGGGATTGGAGTCATGGAGATGAACTAAAGCGTGCGATGTGTTGAACGTAAAACTGATGATATTCTCTGTAAACCTTCACTCATTTCACAATTCACAAAGTTGTTGTTTTTCAAAAGAAAGAAAATGTGTACCTGTTAACAGTACTCTTCAGCCCTTCTTCCAATTCTTTCTAATCTATTGTCTGTCTCTAAAGATTTGCTTAGCATCAGCATTTCATTTAAGTGGGATCATATAACATATAGTCTATTTTGACTAGTTTATCTCATTTGGCACAATGTTTTCAAGGCTTCGTTCACAATTTAACTTGTTAGGTCTTTATGCCTTTATATTGCTCCTCTGCCTGGGTTTCCTTTTTGTTTCTTCTATCACATTCTTGGAAAGCTCCTTACTGGTATTTTATGTCTCCACACGGTTCCTGCTATCTGATTTATGCCTTCTTTACTCAAGCCAGTGTCAGATCTACATCTCCCATTGCCCAGGAGTCTTGAGGATCTAATAACAACTATTTTACAATTTGCCAGACCCTAAGAAATATTGTTTCAGGTTTATGTAGTTTAAGTTTTACACAATTGGATGGCTAGTTGTTGTTGTTGTTGTTGTTAAGTGCCGTCAAGTTGATTATGACTCATAGTGACCCTGTATAGGGTTTCTGAGGAGCAGCTGAAGAGTTTGAACTGTTGATCTTTCAGTTCAAATTGACCTTGTGGTCCAGTGTTCATCCTACAGTGCCGCACTAGGATATCTAGCTACTAGAAAGCAAGTGTGTCTACAGGTAGCAATCTTTAAAAAATAAATTTAATCAAAGGGAAAATATTTCTAGTTTGATCATTATGCACTCATTTTCTTCTTCTTACTTTTTCCTTTTTGCCCCTTACTTTCTACAGCCAAATAGTTAGCATATACTGCAGATGAGAGTCAATCTGTCCTCTCCTTAGCAGCCTCATCCTTCGTGAGCTCCTTCTCACAGCTTTTCCCCAGACCACAGCTATGATCTCTTCCAGGGACCCTGCTTGGTTTTCTTCATCCCCTATCACTCATGCTGCTAGAGTAAACTCTATTCTGAAGACACAGTGCTGGTGTCCTGGCTTCTGTGATCATACGTCACTAAGGATTCCCCCAAAGCATACAAAGTAATGTCCAATTCCCTTCACCTGGCACCTTGGTGACTCTTTACAATCTGACTCCCTGAAGTTTTTGTTTTAATTTTAAGGAATCTCCTTGACACCTACACAAACATATGCACATATAGAACAATTCCAAAGATGAGGTAGGCAGTTGGGAAAAGTAAAGTACAACTGTTTAGGTCGAATTCTGGTCAATCTACTAGTTCCTTTTATTTCTTTAAAAAAAAAAAATATATATATATATATATATGGTGGTGATATTGTACCAAGGAGTTGGTTTTGATTCATAGTGACCCTGCACAGGGTTTCTAAGGCTTTAAATCTTTACAGGAACAGAAAGCCTCATCTTTCTCCCGTGGAAGGCTGGTAGTTTCAAACTTCTGACCATGAAGTTAGTAACCCGGCTTACAAGCACTAGGCTACCAGGGCTCTCTCACTTTCTCTTTCTCTCTCTCTCTATCTCTATATATATCCTACTTACCTGAAAATAATTTTAATTCACTGGAGAAGGGATTGGCATCCACTAGGTTCTAGAGAATGTTGTTGTTGTTTTGTGCTGTGGAGTCAGTTCCAACTCATAGCGACCCTGTACAGGGTTTCCGAGGCTGTAAATCTTTACGGGAGCAGAAAGCCTCCTCATTTTCCCCTGGAATAGCTGGCAGTTTCGAACTGCTGACCTTGCGGTTTACAGCCCATTTCATAACCACGACGCTACCAGAGCTCCTTAGGTTCTAGAGAATAGAAGAGATTATATGGTGGCCTAAGATAAACTCCTCTTGAAGACAGTAAGGAGTAGAATGGGAAGAAATCAGCTCAAGGTTTATCTGGAGTTTTAGAGTCTAACTCTCAAATCAGTAAGTATCAATGAGCTCAGCATTGTCACCTGGAATACCTCTTGTTACTAACAGGTAGTGAAAAGGGTCGCTAGGATGTAAGGATAATTCTTCCTTATGAATGCTGTCTCTAAGTCTAATTGAGCCATTTTCATAACTGCATTTCAGAGGTACAGCATATTTTTGTAACTAATCAACTCATCACATTTCCCCTTCACATTATTAAGGCATTCATTAGCCCTCAACTGCAATGCAGAATTTGGCTTTGGTTGGAAATCGTGCCCATGGTAGAAGGAATGTTTCTACAAACTACTTAAAACATTATTAAGCTGTACTCTTTTCCCCCCAGAATTTATTTAGTCACATTAAACAAAACAACCAACAATGGCTAAGCAGCGGGTAGCATTTTCATTTGTGTGTGTGTGTGTGTCTGTGTGTGAATCAAAACATGACAAAGAATACTAGCATTAGGGGTAATGAACATTGGATGCACTCTCTATTCGTACTGTTCAGACTTAAAACAGTATGAAATACTTAGATACCATTATTCGAAATACTAGTGATGAAGTGGTTTTTCCATGATAATAAATGAATTGGTAATAAATCTGGGAACTGGGAGTTGAAACAGTCTGTACCGATGTAATTTGGTTTTAGTGAGAATAAAGCAGATGCTGAAATTAGCATCTTAAATATTAACCCTCCAAGTCAGTGTTTGAAGACTAGATATTAGTTGTGGAATTTTGCTTGAGAAGCCGTACATGTACCCACTGAAGGTCCCATAGCCTTGATTATATTTGGGGGCCTCTGGGATCTAGAAGAACAAACAACAAATTGTACTCAGAAACAGAACTCATAGACAAGAATGATCGCGCATCCCAGTGATCACAACTTTCCAGATCATTTATGTACAGGGAACATGCTAAGCATTTCCGATTGTCAGTAAACTTACAACCAAGGTGAACACTAATAGCAAAACCTCCAGAACTCGGAAGAGATGAGCTTTAGTCCTCTGCTGCTAAATAATTGTGCTGATGTATCCAAGCCACTTGATTTCCATGAACACCAGGTCTCTTATGAGTAAAATGCAACAATCACTAGCTACCATGCATACTTGACAAAATGGCTAGTCCTGTGAAAAGGACAAAGCCTTAGAGCAGTAGAAGGTATATGTTATGCCAGCAGCCTGTGACTTGGACCCCTGAGATAGTGTATTATAGATATGAACCCCAATACATCAATTTGTTTTTCCGTTAAGAGCATATCTTAGGAGTTTATCCTCAGAGAACAATTAAAGGGATATATGAAAATGTTCACTATAACGCTACCAGGGATGGTGTGATGGTGAAATACTGGAAGTAACCTACATGCTCAACAGTTAGAGATTGGCTAATTACATTCTGGCATGGCTATATTTAACAGAGTTTATGGCTACAGTTGGAGTCCTGGTGTAGCTCTGTAGGATAAGCACTGGATTGTTAGCTACAAGGTCGACAGTTTAAACATATCAGCCAATCCTTGGAAAACCTACACAGGGTTTCTATGAGTCTGAACTGACTTGATAGGACTTGTCAACAGCAACAACATAGCAATACTAAGGAATACTGTATCTTAGTGAAAATTCATGACATGGATTTCAGGTTAAAATTTCAGTTTACCTATACTTAGGGATGTAGTAGCTCAAAATACCAACTGTGAGGGAAGGAGTTTTCACATTAAGTATCAATCGTATCCCCTCTATATACAGGGTAGACAGGAATGGGCAAGCTCAGGTTGCGTAGTGGTTAGGAATTGGGCTGTGAACCTTAAGGTCATCAAATCGAAACTACCAACTGTTCTGTGGGAGAAAGATGAGGCTTTCTGCTCCCATAAAGATTTACAGCCTTGGAAACCCTATACACGGTCGCTATGGGTTGGAACCGGCTCGATGGCACTTAACAACAACCTAAAATGAGGGAGCGATAAAGGCACAAAGTGACTGGCTTACAAGTTTTCAAGAGGGAGTTTAGTTTAAGAGTATGTGGGGGAAGATAGAGTTCCCACCGAATAGTTTCCATCTTGTCTAGATGAGTCTGGTGAAAAGAGATGGGGATAAGATTCTTATGATTCAATAGTGAATAATTGTTATCATGACTAATTGTGACTGTCACAACAGCAAATGTAGATGTTTTGTAACAAAAATGGGGGAGTAATTAATCTTAACAGCCCAGAAACTGAGGACTCTAGGACCATCAAGGGAAAAGAGCATGAGCAGAATGTGGGACCCTATCCAGAGAAGTAGCGACATCAGAGATGGAGGCAGAGATGAGGACATGGAGAGAGGGAGCAGCTGAGGACTCATGGAAAGAGAAAGACTGAATGCTGGTAGCCAGGAGGCTGACTTGCAGAACGTATCTTTTGGTTGTTTAAATTATTTTATTTTCCTGCGTGTTTTTGTGTACACTCCTTCCCCCCAACAAAAACAAAAACAGAGGGAATAGAAGCAAATACTGTTGGATGATGGTGCACAGAGGAGAGTGTAATCATTGCAATGAAATGATGAGTGTAAAACCGATGTTCTCCCATGTAAACTATCACTCAATTCACAATAAAAACTTAAAAAAAAAATTTCAGTTTACAAAACAGTACTAATCATATAGTCCCGATTTTTGGTTTTATGGAAATAAAATATATGTATAAGAAATATTGGGAGTAGATACTCCCAAATTTTGACAGATTGTTTCTGAATGGGTAGAATATGGATGATTTTTTTGTTTTTGTGTTGATTTCATGTGTTTTTGAAGTTTTCTATATAAAATACACGACTTGTAGTTAGAAACATATATATGTATGTGTGTATTAGATCAATATCTACAGCCACTCTACGCTTACAATGATAATCTATCTCAGTGATTCTCACCTGGGGGTGGTTTTACACTCCCTTCCCAGTGGACATTTGGCAGTGTATGGAGATAGTTTTGAATGTCCCAACTGGGAGGGAAGTGTTCAATGGCATCTAGTGTGTTGAGGCCAGGGATGCTACTAAACATCCTAAAAGGCTTGGGACAGTTCCCCAAAACTATGAATTCTTTGGTCCAAAATGTTAGTAACTCCAAGGTTGAGAAATGCTGAGTGTTTGCATCCTAGATCAAACTTCTGTTGCCGGTTCACAAACAAGGGCTGTGCTGAGCCCAGAAGGGAAGGAGGAGAACTGTTCATAGGGGTTCTCTACATAAAGCTCACCCATCTTACTCTTTTTCCAAACTGTCCTCTCTTCTGCATAGCCCATGGAACCTGTGTGTCTTCTGAAAGCTAGAGAGGAGGCTATTTTTCCCAATCTGTTGTTCAGAGTAGGCTCTGGCTTTTTGATATTCAAAAACCTGGCTTCTGGGGCTCAAAACCCTTTCAAAACTATTATCTCTGGCCTGGGTTTCAGCAGCCTATTTTGAAACTCATAAGCCAAGGCTTTGTCTCTTTGTTCTCTGAGTTTTGCTTTGGTGTATTTTCCCCTAGGGCTCTGAGCGTACAGTCTAGCTGTTCAGATTTGTTGGGGGCAAGGATGGAAAGAAGGGTCATGGAGTAAAAGAAGACAGCACAAGGGAAAAAACCCACATTTGTTTCTTCTTTAAAATATATGTCAGTGTGTACTAATTCCTTTCCAAATAAACCACTGACATGGTGAATCATACTTTACTTTTGTTATTGTTAGAAAATCATTTTAGTTAGAATGTTCTGAATTCATCAGGGGCAAAATTAACTCAATCTGTAACTTTATTTATCAAGACTGGGAGGAAGTGGAGTTTTGAGTGTCACCGTATTCAATTTGACACTCAGTCTTGACATTCTCCAAGTCCGGCATCTCTCTCTGTTTTCTGCCTGGACCTAAGTTGTTGTTGTTAAGTCCCATTGAGTTGGTTCAGACTCATGGAGACTCTCTATTTTCCATGAGTTTTTTTTTCCCTAGGAGCACCTGGTGGGTTTGAACTGCCAACCTTGCAGTTATGAATCCAGTACTTATCCTGTAGTGCCACACCAAGCCTATGTTGACTTGCAAGGCTTCCTTAGAGATTAATATGTTAAGGGAGCTTCTCTTGAATTTTTCAGATTGCAATTACAGTGAGGGAGAGGCAACAAGAATTTGGCAGGTGTCTCGATCTCCTAGTGTTGCTGAAACAAAAAAATACCACAAGTTGGTGGCTTTAAAATACAGGCATTTACTTTCTTGCAGTTCTGAAGGTTGAAAGTCCAAACCAGGGTCTTGTCCTTGTCAATTTGTTCTGTGGTTCACTCCTAGCTCTGGCGACTGTGGGCAATCCTTGGCATTCTTTTGTTTCAAGATGGATCCTTACCTGTCATCTGCCTGAGCCCCCCTCCCCCTTTCCCGTGCATATCTCTTCTTTTAAAATAAAACACCACTTAGAAATGAGTATGTTTAGGATTCACCTTACTATGGTGTAACCTTATTAAATGTATGACAAATGAAAACCCCTATTTCCAAGGGGCATACTTACAGGTACAGGGTTAAGACTTCAACACATATTTGGGGAAGTGGAGAGAGTACTATTTAATAAATAACAGCTGAAAAATTGTCAAGTCAAAATATTTCCAGTTTCTGGTATCTTAAAGCATAGTGGTTAAGAATCGGGCTGCTAACCTCAGAGTCAGCAGTTCGAAACTACCAGCTGTTTTGCAGGAGAAAGATGAGGCTTTCTGCTCCTGTAAAGATTCACAGCCTCAGAAACCCTGTACACAGTCGCTATGGGTCAGAACCGACTCCACGGCACACAACAACAACAACAAAAGCACAATCATTGTTATTTCCACAAATCCTGCCTTACTCTCTATTTTGCTGAAAGAACACAAACAGGTCTCACAACAGCTCATGGAAAATGGAAAAAAAAGAATGGGGTTTTCCCACACACTTTTTGAAGCCCTTCTTATACGAAAACTGCAGAAAGTTGTTCATAGTGTGTGCTCAGTTGATGGGGATTATAACTTCTCCTCTCTAGTTGTATTCCTTGGCAGCCCCCCCATGACTTTAACAAATACTTCCATGAGTCTAAATGATTGTTTACTTCAAACTTTGCAAAAATTAGAAGGGCCTTTGACTTACCCTCACTGTAAATAACATCATAAAGTCACAGGCTTGATGTACTCCTTTAACTTTTTTCCCTAATGCACATGAAAAATTTTTACAACTCTTAGGAAAAAACGTCTTCAGTGTTCCAGCTAAAATAATTTTGTAAACCGCATCTTGGGAAATAGTGGATTAGAGATATTATTATTAGAAGGCTTGCATTATCCTATAAATAGGGCCCATAGTTCAGAAGGCATACATCTGGAAATCATTCGCAGATGCCAGCAGGTCACCTTCTAGAATCTAGGCAGTGAGCTTACAGAGATCAAGAACATCTTGAAGAAGCAAAACCCAACCAAACACAAGGCCATGGAGTCAATTCAGACTCACAAGGACCCTAGATAGAGTTTCCAAGGCTGTAAATCTTTATGAGAGCAGAAAACCGAATTTTTCTCCCATGGAACCACTAGTGGATTTGAACTGCCAACCTTTCACTTACAGTCCAGCGCTTATTCTGCAGCATCACCAGGCCTCCTTTGATGGAACAAAGTGGTTAGAAGAACAATAATCACTTGATTATTATCTTTCGTCCCTGACAGACTCGTAGCCCTGTGAAGGTTGGGGTGTGTCTGTCTTGTTCTTCAGTGTGTTTTAGTCAGTAGCAGGATCTCAATGTGTCGGAAGAAGAAATTATGAATTGAATGTAGGATACCACCCAAGTTATGTTGCTGTAAAGTGTTATCAAGTCTGTTCCAGCTAATAGTAACCCCATATAGGGTTTCTGGGTAGCAAATGGCAGGCTTGAACCACTGGACTTTTGGTTAGCATCGCAGTGTGTATCTTATAGTGCCACTCCAGCACTCTAGAATCCAAGTCATAGTAGTAGAATTTTCTAAATTCTTGGAGGTCAAGAATGATATCTTTTTCACAATGACATATATCAAGTGTCTAGTACAAAGTCTAGCATACACAGATTTGTTAATTGAAATAATAAAATCATCTAAGAATGAATGAATGACATTAGCTGTCCTCTGTGTATCTGAAGACTGTGTGACAAGTTTGGGTAATGTTGGGATGGCAGGAATGGGATAAACAGGAGAGGGTACCAAAACAAGCATTGTTTCTTTGGTCATTCTACCAGACTGGTCCAATTGCTCCATGCAACAAGAGCTCTTGTGTCATCTCTAAAAATGAAACTGTGGTTTCATAAATCCTTTTATGCTAATTTGCCTTGAAGCGCTGTTCCTTTCCAGGGCATAAATTATTGAAGCCATTGTGGTCAGCAAAGAGAAAGATAACATAACCCACCTGAGCCTTCCAACGCGACTGGCCAGACACCTTGTCTAAGATCCAGAAGTCTAAAACAAACCGACCAAGCCTTCCAAGGCAGGAAGTCATTAACAGCTAAAACAGCTACCCACTTCCTGAGCAAAGCTGGGGAATCCGGGATCTGATGAGAGAGAGGTCTCATATCTTTTCCCCATTGCAAGTTCCCCAGGCTTTCTCCCTGACAAGGTCTGTGGGGAAGCCACGAGAATAGAAAGTGATTCACAAAGACCAGCTGAAGCCATTTTTAGATGTTCATGCTCAGGTGGGAGGATCTTTTAGTATCTGTATGAAGTGGGCCAGAGCTGGAATGGTGGCCAGCGTTTGGGCAGGTGGGGGCTTGATGTTCTCTATTATTTGAGTGGGAGGAAGGGACCCCTTTGTGTTTGGGAGCTGTCTGTGTTTGAGTTACAGATGTATGTCAAAGTAGGCTGGCTCTTAGAGGCTTGACTCACATTTCCTCAGAGGATCCTGAAAAACAGACAGGCTGAACACAAAACAAAAAAAATATATCAGTTGTTTCGTTTATCAAAGTCTTCACAGTTCCCGGTTTGAGGCAAGGGAAAGCAAAGCAAATATCCAGCAAGAAAAGTGAACTTGAAAGCTACAGGGCTGGGGTAAATAACAAAAGTTAGAAAGCAGTGTTTTGAACATTTCAAAGACAAATGCATAGGGCAAGACAGACGGGTTTGCTCTCTCTCTGTGCTTCTGTATTTCTGCTTGCCCAAGACAGCACAATCATCACAGTCAAAAAGATGACTCAAGGTGTAGGGCCGCCATTTAATAAGTAGTTGTGATTGTGGATGTGTTATTGAACCTCTTGTGATCATGTTTTCTTGTCTGTGAAATGGAGAATGTAATAAGTGAATTTACCTCATAGGGTTTCTTTTCTTTTTTAAAATTGTTTGTTGTGAATTGTGTGAAGGTTTACAGAGAAGAGCATCTCTTTGACATTCAACACATCATACACTTTGTTTCATCTCAATGATTGCAATCCCCTCCATGGAACAGCAGTGATCCCACTTGCTCCCTGTGCTTCCTATATGCGTTCCACTCTCCTTCCCATCCCTTCTCAACTTTGTCCTTAGGTAAATGTTGCTCTTTTGATCTTAAAAGACTGAGCATTCCATGGTGAGCACACCTTACCAGTGTTGTCCCCTCTATATACCTATCTACTGCTTGACTGAAAATTGGGCCACATGGGTAAGTTCCTTTCCAGACCTGAAGTGCGGATGGTCAAGGAGCATAATCTCAGGGTCTCCAGTTTCTTTCAGACCAGTTAGCCTCGTCTATTTTTATAATTTGAATTTTTGTTCCCCATTTTCCCACACTCTATCTGGGACCTTCTAACGGGATCCCTTTCAGAGCAGTTGGAAGTGGGAGCTGGGTACCATCTAGTTCTTCTCAGAGTCATGGTGACTGACGTTCACATGCTCCATTGGTCCAGTGCGCTAGTTGATTCCCAGCATCTTCAGTTTTCATCCCTCTTCTTTCTCCTGCACATGGAGAGACCGATAGTTGCACCTTAGGTGACTGCTCATGTCAACAAAGTAGGATGTAGAACATTGTCTTTGTGGACTTTGTTATGTCAGTTGACCATAATGTCCCCTGACACTATCATCCTGCGCTTCCAGGACCAGGAACTCATCGCCTTAAGATGTTGAATGAAATGTAAGAAAGTTTCATCATTTTCCCCCCATTTTGCCTCCTGACCTCCCCCCATGCTCCATCACATCCTTAGTTGTATTTGCAGCAAAGGTAAATACCCATGTACAAATACACTTTTTAAACCCTTAGAAACCCTATACAGACTCACTGTGAGTTGGAACTGACTCAACAGCACTTAACAACAACAAATATTTTCTAATATACTCTCAGTCTCCCTCCTATCCATGTTCAGCCTGTTTGTCTGTCTATGTATCTACCCGCAGAACATTGTTGTTCCAGGCTTGTATATGTAACGGCATTTACCTCTATCTCCTTTAACCCTTGAATACTTCTCTGTGTATTATTCACCTGTCTTTATCATTGTTCTGCCAACCTCCCTCTTTTTATATGTTGCCCTCCCTGTCACCCAAGCTAACTTGTGTCTACCTTTTACCCAGTGAATTTCTCTCCCTTCTCTCCCATACCTGGTAACCATCAAAGAATATGTTCTAGCATAAAACCTTTTTTTGAGTTTTTACAACAGTGGTCTCATACAATATATGTCCTTTTGTGACTAACTAATTTTCACGCTGCCTGGTGTCCTCCAGGTTCATCCATGTGTCAGGTGAGTCTGTGTGTTGCTTGATGTTAAATAGGTTTCAGTGGAAGTCCTATACTAAGATAGAAAAGGAATCAAAGTCTGGTACTTTTAGAAAATAAACCAATGAAAACCCTATGAGTCATAAAGGTTCAATCTGCAACAGATTGTGGGACTGATGCAGGACTGGGAAGCATTTCATTCTGTCGTATGTGGTGTGTCTACCAGTCAGGAGCTGACTTGGTGGCTGCTAACAACAACAATACTATTCTTTTTAGCCTTCCAAGTAAAAATTAAACCCAAAGTAAATGAGAATTGGCAAAAGTTTAGAAGTGAAGCTTCCCTGGTTAATAAGAGGAGTGAGCCCTGGTGTTCCGTAGGACTGCTTTGAAGCCCCCAGCTGCTCCTTGGAAACCCTAAACAGAGTCTGTATGAATCGGAACTGACTCCACAGAACTTAACAACAACAACTACAAAAGGGGAGATGAATGTTCCTTGCAGGCACAGCCAGTCATGAGTGTATTGATTAAGCACCAGGATATGCCCAGTCGTGTTCTAGATGTTATACAAATGAGGAAAATAAACACAATGTCCAAATCATGTGGTGTAAATATCTACAAATATAAAGACGTGCCAAGGGGTGTTTTGTGAGAGTGCATTGTGTATACAAAGACCTGTTGGCACGACCTTCATAGGTTCTTACATAAGGAAATAAATAATTTGACCCATTTTTATGAAACAGACAGTGACTGATTTTGTACAATCTCAAAGGATGTAAAATTGGTGGCAAAGAGGGAAACGAAAGATGTTGTGGACTACATGACAGAATATTTTTTTAAAAGGAATTGTTAGCTCTGTCTGCTACTTTTTATTTTTTTTTTTTTGACCAGATACTTGCTTGGATGACTTTTTTGTCATTTAGGTCCTGGCTCAAATGTCACTACCTTGTAGAGACCTTCCTTGGATGGCCAATCTAAAGTAAAGCCATTGTCTATTTTTTAAAACTCTCTAGACTTCTAAAGGTTTCTTTAAAACACTTAGCTCATGTTGAAATCATCTTGCTTATTTATTTGTTGATTTGCTTATCCCCTAACTCTTCTCATAAGAACATATGACAATCACCTAAGAGCTTTGTTTACGACTGTGTCCCGAAGCCTGGTACACAGAAGACGTTTGATAAATAGTTAAATCAAGAAATAGTTGCATTATCTGGCTCATTTGGATTATTTCCACATAACTTGTCCTTTTTTAAATACAAGGTTTTTTGGGGTGAAAACATACAAAGCAAAACATATACCAAATCACCAATTGGCATATTTACACAGCAGTTGCACCAATACATTCTTGAAGCTGTAGAACCCTCCTCACTGTCCTTTTCTAAATGATTCCCATCATCTTTAAAATAAACTCACCACTCCCTAAGTTTCTCATTCAACCTTTCTTATTGCTGTTGTCCTTTTGAGCCCTTATAAATAATTCTTAAAACAGCACGTTGCTCAAGGCAGATGTTCTCTACTGTTAACCAGGGCGTGTTATCAGGAGGTACCAGTCCCTACAGAAGAATATCATGCTTGCTTCAAAAAGTGGAGGGTCAGTGAAAAGAGGAAGACCCTCAAGGAGATAG
>NW_006408598.1:9297932-9299491 GCF_000296735.1 Chrysochloris asiatica
ACAACAACAACACTGTTTGGTTTAAAGATGACTTCAGAGGACATCTGTTTAAGATTTAAAGGCAAATTTAATTTCTGGTTAAGATTTAAAGACAAACTTAGGGCACTAGTTTCAGGGGAAGGAAACATGCAGCCTCAATGTCTCCAGGAAGTCTGGGTTCCATCAGAATTTGAAATTCTGCTCCACTCTTTTTGATAAGGATTCTGCTATGGAATCTTTGATGAGAAGATTTTGTAATGGTAGCCAGGCAATATCCTGTTTTTCTGGTCCCATGGCATAAGAGGTAGTTGTTCATGGAATAACTTGTCTCCCCACCCCACAACCCCTTTATTTTGCCTTTGGTGGTGATTTGGTTAGTAAATTTCAATTCATCAAATCCTATTGGCTTTCTGCTACTGCAAAAAAGATAGCAAGTCAATGGGAATTTGCAGATGGAGTCGTTTAACTCTACCTTCTAGAAAGGAGACTGTGTAATTGATTGAACCACATGTACCTGTTTACGTCTGGCCATTTTAACTTATAAAATGGCACTTCCATGTGGTTCAAACTATATTTTTGTTTTGTTTTGCACCAGGAGAAGAAAATTTTAGTCCAGGGAACCCTTTGAATATCTAGTCCAGGGATATGAAAAACAGTCAGCGTTTGAGTAAGCACATGGACCCATGCTAGAACCATGGCACGTAGTATAGAATCAATCAATATTTCATGAATGAATATGAAATGCTTCTCCTAAATAACTTGCTCCCTCTCTTTTTCCAAGTTTTTGTTCCAATGTCACATTCTAAGTCAAAAACGATCTTGACCACTTATATCTAAACCCACAAACTCCCCAACTATTACCTTCCTCTCTCTAGTTTGTTTCTCTCTGTAACACTTGCAATTTTCTGTCATACTCTATTTATTGGGTTTATTCTGTGTCTCCCCCAAGTTGAGGTAAGACACATGAAACAGGATTTTGTCACAGTGTGGCAGTATCTCCTGTATTGTTTACTTCTGTATAAAACAGCACCTGTTTATACAGGTGTATCATTTCTGGCACACAGCGGGCCCTCAGTTTCATGCAGTAAATGAATATATGGTGTCAAGAGGGAGCGTTGGGGTCCCCTAACATGACATTTTGGGCTTTCTTTGGATCGCTTCTTGTCTTTCAGGGAATCTTATAACTCCTTCATAGACTGGTGGCAGGTAAGCAAAACTATTTTCTTTCTCCCCAGTGCCCCGATTTTGATTATAAAAGAGCAAAGAATCAAAATGGTAAAGTATTAAGAAAATACATGACATAATGTGTGTGCATGTGTGTGTGTAGAATAGAAGTCATATGCTACAGGCCAAAGACATACCATACCTTAATTTAAGTGGTAGGTTTGAAGTAGAGCAAAACAGGATTCCAAGTGCAACTGGAGCAGAAAGATGCATGAACGTAATTCATACAGCATTTCTACTAGAGTTCCACTTGTGCATGTACAGTTTATTCTAAACAGAATGGATTTAAACATGTGTCTGCAATCAGCGGATGGCTGCAGACAAGTTGTCTCAGTAATATACTTATCTTAGTCTAT
>NW_006408598.1:9300086-9318669 GCF_000296735.1 Chrysochloris asiatica
GAGTAGAAAGCCTCATCTTTCTCCTGCGGAGCAGCTGGTAGTTTCGAACCGCTGACCTTAAGGTTCGCAGCCCGATTCGTAACCAGAGCTCCTATCAAGATGCCAAAGGGGTGATCTTGATAGATATTCTTAAAGGACATAGAATGATATGAAGATGCTTTAAGAAGATTGAGAACTGAATTGGTGAGAAAAGGGCCAGGAAAGTTAAACCCAGGAATTTTCTTTCATCACTATGCACCTGTTTATTCTTTGGAGCGTACCAAGGGTATTTCATAGGGAAGCCGTACTCTAGCCACCTTACAACCCTGATCTTTTCCCTTCAAATTTCTTTGTGTCTCCACATTTAAAAGGAGTACCATCTGAGTCCCTTGGAGATCTCCAAGCTGCCGTGTTGAGACCATGTAAAAACGAAGAGCGCAAAATTCTTCAGGGAAGGGCCAGAGAGATAGATGGAAATACAGCCTTCAGAGCCGCATAAACCTAAATGGAGGATACGTCAGGAAACAGTAGCTTCACCTTTTGATATTTTTGTTTAATAAATGTTTCTCTAATTTTGTAGCTACAGTTTTGGACTTGCCCTTGTAATTTTATGTCATTGCAGAGCAAAAGGTCCAGAAGATGATAAATCAAACCAATGGCAGTGAACAGCAAAGATGGCACAGAGCAATCCTTCTCAAACTTTATGCACACTCCAACCACCTGAGGATCTTGTTAAAATGAAGGCTCGGATTCCAGGGTGGGGCCACAGAGCCTGCGTTTCTCAGGGGATGCTTCTGCTAGACCACACTTTGAATACCAATAGCATGGATTCTACAACCAGATTTCTTGGTTTCAAATACAAGTTTTATCGTTGACGGTATTCTTCAGTAAAATATTTAACTGTTTTGTGCCTTAGTTTCCTCAGGTGTAAAACAGATATAAAATAATCTATGAAAAATGAACACACTATTTAAATGTCACTTGGCAAAGTGGGTAAGAGACGAGAATTTGGCAGACGTTCTGGAGTGATGTGGGAATGGAGTCAGAGGTGGGTTTAGTCTTAACTGTCTTTTTATGATTTCACAAATAAGAAATGCATTTTGGTGTTGCTATGCACTTTGATTGTCTTTCTCTTCCACGAAAGCAAATTGAATAAGAAGCCCAATTAGTTATGCATTGCTACTAGCTAGGAGGCTAAAGAAGCCTGTTTGGCAACTGTTTTGGGTCCTAGGATGCAGATCCCACACGAATAGATTGTTTTTGATTGGAAGCCAAATCTTAAATTCATCTCCCTTATGGAAGGCTAAACGTGGCTCTCAGGTATTCCCAAAGAATACCTTTCTCGGTCATCTACAGAAAGGTGGCCACAGAGAGGCGCTAGTGAGAAGAGTCGGGAGCTGAGGGGTACGAGGCGCCTAGAGGCCCAGCCCACGTGGACCGCAGGGCCCAGCGGGGGCAGGGACAGCAGGCTGGACCGGCCAATCAGCTCGGCCCGCGACGTCTCGGCCCCTCCCGGCCGGCGCGCTCAGTGGAGCTCTGCGTTGCACTCCCCGGCAGTTTACTGCGCTGGACGGGGCGCACGGACCTGCACAGAACGCGCAGCCTCTGGTGGACTCTCAGATCTCCGGCTGCAACCAACGCCTCCGCAGAATCGGCTTCTTCCGCGGCCGCTTTGGACTCCTCTTTGGAGGAACTTTCTTTTGGTGACGCTGCCAAAAGGATGGGTTGCTTGTGGTGCGCCCTTGGAGAGGCGGCGCTGTGAGAGTCCTGGGATTCCGGCGAGGCAGTCAGACGCGGCGATAGGCTCTAGTTGGGTAAGTAGTAGAAAGCGGAGAGGAGGAGGAGGGCAGATGGATTTGGGGTGGCTTTGGCGCTAATGCTCGGACGCTGTCTCATCATCAGCAGCTGGTTTCTGGGGTGGTACAGACTTGACCCTACTCAGAGTAGTGCCCTAAACCCAGAGCTCTGGGGTTCGGGGGTTGAAGTCGCCTGTGCAGTAATCTGCATGCACCCGGACGTTGGAAGCGGTATTATGCAGTGAGGATCTCCGGCTGGGGAGGTGCAGCCACCACTTCCAACTTCTGGATTCATGCCTGCCGTTCAGAGATACCGGGGTGCTTCGTGAGTGCGGGGACACCACTTGATGAATTGTTTGGAAGTGTAATTTGGGGATGGGGGAAGTTGAACTCAGCATGAATTCTTACACAGGAGAAGTGGACTTTGTGGATTCACCTTTTGGATACGAGCCTGGTGTATAAGAGTAGGTCCCCACCACCCCCAACCCCTTTCCTTACCCCTGGAGCTGGGGACTCTGTATCCTTGGTTGCGAGACTCTTGCTCGAAGGGCGCCTCGTGCACCCCGACTACGCCACCAGGTTGGGAGCTCAAAGCAATGCGCGCAAGTATCGAACTCCAACGGGTCTGACTGCTCCGTCTCTTCCCAGTTAGGCAACCTGGATTTGTCTTCCAGGTGGGCATCTCTACATTTGCCCCCCCCCCCCCCCCACCCACACACACACTTTGTTTCCTCATTTGCCAGATCTCAATCCGCTCCTGGAAGAGAAGGCATCTGTAACCCTAAACGAAGAGCTTATCTTTGAGGAAGAACGGTGGGAGTGAAAAGTGTAATATTCCGCACCTTGGGAAGCAATCTTGAGCCAGATGCTGTGTAACCGTTACGCTTTGCCGTCTGGATCATTATCATTTAACGTTTAGGACCCACGGACCTAGCCTTAGCTAGGCTGTGAATCAACTCCCTAGAAATATATGTGTGTCTACACATACGCAAATGTTCGGAGATGCACTGAAACCTATTCATGCCCATCTTGTCCCCAGCATTAAAGAACCCCCTGGTAAAGTGTCCGAATCCCTGCACTCTTTCCTTTGTAACTTTTCAATGACTGGCCCTCTAGAATGAACAAGATGGAAACAATATGACATTTGGATAGGTCTTTGAGGAGACTTGGTCTGATTCTCCACCTATCTTTGGTTTAGAGATGTCTACAACAACCCCAGACCTCCACCTGCACTGTCAGAAACCCAGACTTGTTCACATTGATGGCTTTGTTTTTTGATAACAGAATCCACTTTGGCCCCCTTCAGATTATTTCCTGAGAGTGGAAAAGTTGGGGCGAATTAGTGTGTCTAAACCCAGTTCAGGCAAGGTGTGGATTAAAGAAGCTACAATACTTCAGGAACATTCATTTTGCAATATAATTAGTGCTTTTGATTCAGTCATTTGAGAACAGATGCCTGACTTGAAGAATTCCACAAAAGCTTGCTGTGGGTTTTACAGTGAAAGGCATTTCTGTTAAGTTTGTAGTCATAAATCAGTGTCAAAGCCCAATGCTTCCTTTGGATTAGAAATACAGGTTGTAATAAGGCAGTGTGATAGCAATTTTTCAGAATCATTATGACTAATGATGACTTATGTTCTTTTAAACTAACTGTGTGAGTTGGCATTGCTCTTTTTGTACAAAAGCTTTCTTCGTGTGTGTGGGAATTTCTTGATCGAGCTTTCAAGGTTTCCTAAACTCTTCTGTCTCAATTTTCTGCCTTCGGTGACTTTGCTCTCTTTCCCAAGTGCCATTTTAACTACCTTTTGACACTTTAACTTTTATTATAAGGTGTTAAGTTACAATTTGATTTGGCCAGTTTCCCCTGTTTAAAGGTAAGAAAGTTGCCTTACTCAAAAAATCAGTGGCTGCCTGCTCACTTATTTGTGAGTGACTTAATTTGATTACTTTCCCACATGCAAAAAGAAACCCACCTACAAATGCATGTTACTTGATTGTTGAGTAGTTTTCTTTGGTTGGAAACATTTCTCATATTGCTAGTACTAGAATGTACTAGGTCACTTGAATTTCAATATTCATTTTCTGCTCTTTTAGAGATATGTATTGTTTGATGACCTAGTTCCATTTAGGTTAAAAAAAGCAAAAAGTTCTTTGCTCTGCTCCCCTACCTCTTTTTCAGTGGCACCTACCCTGTCTCTAATAGCTACTTTTATCTGCATGTTTATTTATTGAAACACTTAATATGATACTTTGTTATGTAAATAGTGTGTCGATGCATATGATATCAAAACTGCATTCACTAGGGATTAACACATAGGTATGACATCATCAGCAGCCAATCCTCTATCTGATTTGGACATGCATTGACAAAAGTCACATTATCATACTGAGAAGGGATTCTGTATTGACTGTGATGAATGAGAAATTGGGGGAAGTCTTCGTGATTTCTTCTAGTTTTCGATTAATAGCCCAGTTGGAGAGTTTGGGGGCTTTCTAGACTAAGAAGCTTAACTTAATAATAAAATTCTCTGGTTGCAGTTTTATAGATCTTTTTAGAATTTGCATAAGTATGTTTCACCCCTTATACTTTTTTCCTGGGGGGCGTTACACCCTGCATCCTGACTCTGTTTCTTCAGAAATCTGCAGAGCTTTCATGGTAAATACCCTGTGACAGAAAGGACATCTAAGTACAGGAGTCATTTTTGTGTGTGTGGCTGTGTTGCATGTCTCATCAGATATGGGCTATGAGTCTTCCAGGATTAGCTAGATGACTCTAAATCCTGAAGCCACTAACAAATGATTGGCAGGTCATATAGTATAATGTAGCCTAATTTGTTAAGAAGATTCGGGATTAAGGGTGAGGACAGGCAATAGGATAAAGATGCCCTAGTCACAAAGGAATTGGTGAAGTGCTCTTGGATACATTAGTCACTTTTTAATTTTTTTTTTTGGAAATGTTAGAAATGTCCAGGTCAGAAACTGCAACAGTCCTGATTTCGAGACATAGTCTTAAACCATCATGTGGTGCTATAATAGCTCACTCAGTCCGTGGTCTTCAGCAGTGCATTTCTAACAAATGAAATTACTCTAACTCTGACTTTCCATCTATTTAATATTTGTTGAAAAATAAAAAAGCATTTTTTCCCCTGTCATACAATCTCCATCTAACTTAAATCCATTTCCTGTATAAAGCTTGTTAAAGGACTTAAAAAATATTAACATACATGTAATTGTAGAATCTGGTTGAAGGTAAGACTCAGAAGCTGTAGGATTTTAAATCTGGAAAGCCTCTCAAAAGTCTGTTTCTACAAGATCAAGGGTAGGGGATGTGCCTTTGCCAGAGTCGACAGTGGTATAAAGGAAGAACTGGGATTGGATTCCTGGGGTCCTACCTCCTAGCCCAGTGGCCTTTCCAATAGAACACAGGCAACTGCAGCTACTGTGATGGGCTGCTGGTGGTGGTAGTAACGGAGGGACCCCTCACGTCAAGCTTTCTGCGCAATGAGACCACGCTGACTTCCTTTGCTGTCTAGACGCAGTCTCTTAGAACTGTATGCTAGTTGAACCTAGGTTGAGAATTTGTCAACCATGTGTACCACCAGCTAGATTTACTTCCTAATAGCTGCTGATATACTCTTGCTTATAAAAAGATGAAAAATTATTAAATAGAGTGACTCAGTCCGGACCCATGAGAGCACAAGAAAAATCTTGACTGTTAAAAAGAGGTTAAGGAAATCTGATGATCGTGTAAGTTTTACTTGTGAAAGAGATCGCAGAAGATTCTCTTTTATATTTTGTGTCTATTAGTAGTTAAAGTTAGTCAAGTTGATACAAGTCTTAATAGAGACCTTATGAACAATAGAATGAAACACTGCCCGGTACTGGGCCAACCTCACAATTGTTACGCTTGAGCCCTTTGCCACCGTGCCAGTCCACCTCCATGGGGTTTTCTTCTTTTCACTAACCCTTCACTTTATGTAGCATGACGTCCTGCCCCAGGGACTAGTTCCTCATGATAATGTGTCCAATGAGAGAGACGAAGTCAAGACATCCTGGATTCTAAGGAGCATTCTAGCTCTACTTGTGCCTTTAATTGCTATAAAAATCAAATAATTTGGAGCAAAACTTTATTTTCTGGCATAGACGTAAACAATGGTAATGATATCTTACATTTATTGAGCACTTACTATATGCCAGACATGGGGTGTTGATGCTAATGAAACACCTTTCTCTATGTGGATGAATTATTGATTCATGAATCTAAAACCACATAGAATCTCTTTTAGTCACTCTTTTTAATTTTTTTGTTTTAATTCAGAAGATGTCAGGATCTTATAATAGCTAGTTATTAGCAAAAGCATAAGTAATTTCAATTCAGAAGTACAGTAGTGCCAGATATTAGAGAATTCTTATGAATAAAATGACAAATAAAAAGAAGATGCTGAATTTAGAATGATAATAAAGATGAGTATAATTTGTTACTTTTTATGAGATTATTTGTAGTGTTAGTACAGAGAGTAAAATGTTCCTTTCAGAAAGATTAGAAGATATATATGTTGTTGTTGTTGTTAAGTGCCTTCGAGTCGGTTCCGACCCATAGCGACCCTGTACAGGGTTTCCAAGGGTGTAAATCTTTATGGGAGTAGAAAGCCTGATCTTTCTCCCGCAGAGCAGCTGGTAGTTTCGAACCGCTGACCTTAAGGTTCGCAGCCCGATTCGTAACCACTACGCTACCAGAGCTCCCTATATATATATATATCTTGTAGCGTAGTGGTTACGAATCGGGCTGTGAACCTTAAAGTCAGCAGTTTGAAACTACCAGCTGTTCCAGGGGGGAAAGATGAGGCTTTCTGCTCCCGTAAAGATTTACAGCCTCGGAAACCCTGTACAGGGTTGCTACGAGTCCGAACCGACTCCATGGCACATAACAACAACAACATAGCTTATAAGGCTAATAGATACTTGAGGTAGAAAATTCAAACAGTATAGAAAAGTATAAGAATAATAAAAATCTCACCCAATTCTACCTTTAAAGATAACTCCTTTTCATATTTTTCTCAATATATTTCCAATCTCTGGTAGCAGAGTGGTTACAAATTGGGCTGCAAACCATAAGGTCAACAGTTTGAAACTACCAGCTGTTCCACTGGCGAAAGATGAGGCTTTCTGCATCTGTAAAGATTTACAGCCTTAGAAACCCTATGCAATGTCACTATGAGTGAGAACGGACTCCACGGCACATAACCACCACCAACCTCCTCCTTTTACTCACATATAGTCATTTATTGTTAGTGTTAGTGCCATTGCACTGGTCTTCAGCCCGTAGTGAGCCCCATGTGACAGGGTAGAACTGCCCCATACGGTTTCCTGGGCTGTAATTTTTATGGGAACAGAGCTCTAGGTGTTTCTCCTAGAGAGGCACTGGGTAGTTTCGAATCACTAAACTTTCAGTTAGTAGTTGGGAGCTAAATCATAGTGCTGCTTTATAGACATTTCCACCAAATATTTCTGTTCTTTAAAAACTTTTTGTGACTTGGGTGAAAGTTTTGAGAGCAAATTGGTTTTCTTTTTAACAATCCATACACATTGTGTTTCATGCCATTGACTGCAATCCCCCCAGTGTGATGGCTCTCATCCCATTTCCTCCTTGTGTTGTTATGTGATTCATTTGTTGTTGTTGTTAAGTGCCTTGGACTCAGTTCCAACCCATCGTGACCCTGCATAGGGTTTCCGAGGAGTTGCTGGTGGGTTTGAACCACCAACCTCCTGGTTCAGCAGTCTGGTGCCTATCCTACAGCCGTGCACCAGGACACCTCTCCCACTGTCGACCTTATCATTTTATGAGAATGGGATCATGCATCATGTAATCTGTGTCCTGCTTTGTATATTCAACGGTGCATTGTGGCGGACCTTTGGTAAGCTCAGGGCTAGGAATTGAGACTGTCATCCACCTGGTCAGTTTGTATTCAGATGGTTAATTAATATCCACACAGTCAACGACATCTACAAAATCAGCCCAAATCCCCTTGGTAACGAGACTCTGATGTATGTTGTGCATCCATAATAGGAGTCTCAGCTAGGTTCTAAAGACTTGGCGATGACAGCTATACATCATTCTTCTGTAATGCCTATATATTATTCCAGGGGGGTTGGTGGCACAGTGCTTAAGTGCTTGCTCTTAACTGAAAGGCCGGTAGTTTGAATCCATCAGTTACTCTGTGGGAAAAACATGTCTGCTGCTTCAGGGTTGCTAGAACTTCGAATGGACTCGTCAGCAACATGTTGGGGTGTTTTGGGATGCTGGAGGAGAACCACTGAGGTGCTAGTCACAAGTTTGGCAGTTCAAACTCACCAGTTGCTTCCTGGAAACCCTATGCAGCATCTCAGATGAGTAGGAACCATCTTGATGGCTCTTAACAACAATGACATCTTTATTTTATTTTTTAAATGTTTTATTGTGAATTATGTGATTGTTTACATGGGAGAACATTAGTTTTACATTCATCCTACCTTATATCATTTCATTGCTATGGTTACAATCCCCTGCATGCATCATCAACCAACCAAAGGGTATACACTGCAAGCCTGCCTCCCTGGGCATCAGCACACAGCCCCTCTCCCTCTCTGGGTCTAAAGTCCCCAGCCGCTCCATCTCTCCACGTCATCGTCTCTGCCTCCATCTCAGGCATCACTGCTTCTCCGGGTAGGATCTCTGCTCTTCTCCCTTGATGGTCCCAGGGACCTCCGCTCCTAGACTGCAAAGTTAATCACTCCCCTCCTTGCTACAAAACGAACAATGGCATCTTTTAAAGATTTATTTTCATGAAACATGCAAAGGCAAAAAGGAGTTTTGAGTTTCTGAAGCCATTCCTGTTTACCTAGAGCCCACCAGCTCGGCTGTTGAGTTGATCCCAACTCGTAGTGACATTACAGGAGAGACCAGAGCTGCCCCTTGGAGGTCCGTTGTTTTTAAGCGCTGTTGAGTCAGTTCCTGCTCATAGCGATCCTGGCTAGGGTATCTAGGAGAGGCTGGTGGGCTTGAACCACTGACCTTGGGGTGAGTTTTCTAGTACTTAGCCTACAGCACCATACTAGGTGTCTGAGACTGTTAATGTTCATGGGAGCAGAACAGCCTCATTTTTCTGTGTGGAGCAGCTGGTGGATTTTGAACCGCTGACCTTGGTGGTTAGCAGCCCACTGTGCCACCAGCGATCTTTTTAAATTTTTTTAACCTAGAACAGTAAGTTTTAAAAGACAGTCAGTATTATGTTCTGCCTTTTTGATTGGTGTCCACTTTAAGACTTTAAGTACCTTGGAAGTCATCAATATATGGCAGCATTGGATATTTAATTAAAGCCACCCAAAGAAAAAAATCCTTGGGGTGACTTGTCCTCTGCCTGCATAGGTAGAGGCAGCAAATCACCAGGGCTGTAATCTTGGTTACTATTTAAATCATTTGGCAACTCTTCCAGAAGCAGCCAGATTGTAATGTAAACATCTGTTACCTTTCCTCGGCTTTCAGAACTGATTAAGCAACCCGGCTTCACATCGGAGACACAGTTTTCTTCATTTATATTTTTGGATTAATTCCTTCTCAACACACACACATACATATCCACTGCCACAAATCAAAAGAGCCATAAAATTGGTTACCATGGGTCCCGTCCTCCCAGGATAAAACTCACGTTGTCTTTATATTCCGTCCCGATCTTTGCAGACCTTAGGGTCTGCTCTGGAGCCCAGAGCTCCATTAAGCAAGCTGGAGGAGGCATGTTGAGTCAGTCCCTGGGTACCTGTCTTGCGGTCTGTATGTGCTGTATTTCCATCCACCTCCTAGTCTGGGGACTGGTGCACAGCTGATAGTTGGGGACCTCACTGGTTAAACATTTAAACATTCCCATAAGACCAAGTAGTACCAACACGTAGATGGATTAGGGGTAAGGACACGTATAAATGGATTTAAACCGTAGATAGCAAATATGTCCTTCACAAGAAATTTGTTTTTTCCTGTAGGTACTTGTCACTTTTATATCATAAAATGTTTGCTAAATATTTGCCCTGTTGAGCTTTCAAAAAAATTGTTGTTGTTGTTACGTACTGTTGAGTCAGTACTGATTCATAGCAACCGTCTGCGAAACAGAACAAAACACTGCCTAGTCCTCCAATCACTGCTACGTTTGAGTCCATTGTTGCGGCCACTGTCCCGATCCATCTCACTGAGGCTCTTCTTCTTTTTCACTGACCTTCCCCTTTACCAAGCATGATGTCCTTCTCCAGGGACTGGTCCTTCCTGATGTAATATGTTTGAAATATGAGAGACGAAAGTGTGGCCATTTTGGCTTCTAAGGAACATTCCGGTTGTACTTCTTCCAACAGCAAAAAATTGAAGTAGTTACAAAACAGAACTACCATCAAATGGATTCTAACTCACTTGATCCCTTGTGTGTTACAGCAGAACTGTGCCCCATGGGCTTTCCGTGACGATGATCTGTCTGTCGTAGGTTACCAAGCCTTTTTTTTTCTTGGTGGGTTCAAACTGTCAACCTGTAGGTTAGTACCCAAGTTCGTTAACTGTATTAATCATTTGTTGAGAAAGAATGTCCTTAGGTACCCCCCTATGCATTTTTATGCATGGTTTCACTGAACCCTCTCATGACATCTTAAAAAGTAGACACATTCATCTCCTTTTTGTGCTTGAAGAATTGAGTCACACAAACAAGAACCACCCAGGTGAAATCTGTGTGACAGTTACCACTGAAACCGACCAGTTATGGTCTGCATCCAAAGCTCTTATTCATTCTTTCAATTCAAGACCGGTTGGCTGACTCCCTCATGTGTGTGGCCCAGGCACAGGGAGGAAGGAGAGAGAAAAAACAAATGGGTTTCTCCCAAGGAGAAGCTCTCAAAGCCCACATTCTGCCACATGGAGGAATTCAATTGAGATTTGATATCCCTGTGGGTCAGATGCTCATCGGGAAACTGGTATTTTATCAAAATAATAAGAGGCTGATAAGTATACACGGTGGCTATTTTGGCTGTTAATATTAGCTCTGCTTCAAATTCTCTGGCAATTAATAACCTCGCAGTCCACAGTTTTGAAAATGCCGTGATAATTTTTGCTTCTCTATGGGGGGTATGAGTCTGGAAGGGAGGGCGTGGGACTAATGCAAGGAAATAATCAAGACCAAGATCAGCTCTAGGTAGGATCTGAGTGATGATTACATTGTCTTTCTTCTTTACAGAGACCGTGGGCAGAGGATGTGGGCATCCTTCCTACCCAAAACACAGCTTGATAGAGTTATTGCAAAGGAAGGCACGTTTACTCACTTTATAGAATTAACAATTGATCAGCTTTGTGGCGCCTGAGTCCTTTATAAGCACCCATGTTTATTCATTATTGTGATTACACAGTGGAGGCAGCTCTGCTTGATGTGATGAGCCAAAGCAAGATGCGAAGACATTTAAATACTCTTGAAATTAACGTTTGCACAAATAGGTGTTTGATGGGGTGTTCTAATTTGATTCTGAAGTCCCAGAAATAAGCCCAAAGATAGGGAGGCCATGCTGGAAATCAGAGTCAGAGGCCTGTGGTTCATTTGTAAGATTTCTTTGTTATGTAAAGGAAATATGGCACCATTTAGTACTTATGAATCAGTCTGTTGTCTTCATGGAGGAGAAATAGGAGCGGAATATAAGCTTTACCATTGACACTGGCCTGTAGTATACTGGTTAAGCCTTTACCTTTTACCAGGATGGCAGCAAGTTTTAGCATTCCTACTAGCAGGAAGAAAAGTCACAAATCAGTTATCTTGATAAATTAACAAAATACACTAATTATCCTACTGATGTAATCAGGAAAGGAAAATATTCCTCAAGCCTGAAAGGTAAGGTCACCCTAAAGAAAACTTTTTAAAGAAAATTTCTATTTCTTCAAGATATCTTGATTCACAATTTACTCTGTTCACGTTTACAATCTCAGTGTAAACTCAGATTCTGTTTTGTTTTGTTTTATATGTTTTTATTGTGAATTGAGTGACTGTTTACATGGGAGACCATCAGTTTTACACTCATCGTTTCATTGCAGTGATCACAATCCCTCATTCAGCAGTATTTGCCTCTATTCCCTCTGTTGTTTATTTGGGGGGGGGATGTACACAAAAACACCCAGGAATATATAACCATTTAAACAACCAAAGGACACGTTCTGCAAGCCTGCCTCCTGACCGCCAGCATGGAGTCTTTCTCTTTCCATGAGTCTAGAGCCCTCAGCTGCTCTCTTTCTCCATGTCCTCATCTCTGTCTCCTTCTCTGGTGTCTCTGCTTCTCTGGATCAGATTTTGTTTTGATGTGCAAATATTTGAACCAGAATATAAACAGACATGGAGTTACAAGCATTTGACTACATCCATATTTGCGTATCACATTGTTAGGTGTCGTTGAGTCGGTTCCTACTAACGTTTCTAAGGTTTTTAAAATCTTCACAGAAGAAGAAAGTCTTTTTCCCATGGATTGGCTGGCACTTCAAACCATGACTTTGTGGTCTGCAGTCCAAGCCTTATTGTATGAAGCCACCATGCGAATATGAATATCTTTTTTTTTGTTAAGTGCCGTGGAGTTGGTTCCTACTCATAGTGACCCTGTATAGGGTTTCTGAGCAGCTGCTGGTAGGTTTGAACTGCCAACCTTGTGGTTCATAGTCCAGTGCTTATCCTATAGCACTACTCCAGGCATCCCCATGGTCCCTATTGATTTGGCCTTAGAGAACAAAGAGATTTGAATATAGGGCTTATGTTTATTATGATGTTATTTTCCTCTTGAAATGTGCATTTTGTTGGAATTTTTTCTACTCTATTTCATGTTATCAATCTGATTGACATCATTGTCCCTAAATTTCAGTATTATTGCCATTCTTAATATTATTGTTTAAACCAATTCCTAAAAATCCCCTGGCTGGAGTTGTTAAAACACAGATTCCAGTGCCTTACCTTTAGAGTTTCTGATTCAGTAAGACTGAGATAGACCGAACTTGGTAGAACGCTCTTTTTGAATGTTAGATTTTCCAGAGATTTAAGTTTTCATTATGGAGATTGGTTTTGATTAGGTTGATAGGTTTTCATTTATTAATACCTGCTGTTGCTGTTAAAGTGCCACCCAATCGATTCCAACTCACAGAGGTCACGTATAGGGTTTCCAAGAAGCGCCTGGTGGGTTTGAAACATCAACCTTGTGGTTAGCAGTCCAGTGCTTATCCTACTTTGCCACATCAGGACTTCAATACATTGATTGTTGTTGTGAAGTGCCATCTAGTCGGTTCCAACCCATAGCAGTGACCCTTTTTAGTGTTTCCAAGGAGTGAATTGTGAGCTTGAACCACTGACCTTGTAGTTTAAATGACTTTTCAATCCAGCGTATTAGCCCACAGTACCCATAACCTTGTGTGAATAGTCTAATTCTGAAGCTAGATTTAAATTAATCAACAAATCAGCTAGCTGTTAGTTGTATTGGGACGCTATGTGATTAAGGTTTTTTTTTTTTTGGTGGGGTACAGTGGTAGAATTTCCCCCTCTCAAGCAGGAGACTCTGGCTCTATCAGCAGCTGTTGACAATCTCAGAAGCCCCGTCTAGCATTTCTATGAGTTGAAATGGATTTGATGGCGCTGGGTTTTTGTTTGTTTTGTTTTTGGTCCTTCATGCAGAGTCACCATACGGCAGTGGGTGATATGATACTGAGCAGGTTTCAGTGGCACTTCCAGCCTAAGACAACTAGGCAGTCTCCTTCTGAAAATCGGTCGATGCAAACTCTGTGGATCACACTGATTCTGTGTGCAACCAATCACGGGAATGGCATAGGACTGGGCAGTGTTGTGTTCCGTTGTACGTGGAGTCAGGGCGGCTAACCACAGCAAGAACCACATCAACTTTCTTTTAGAGAATAAGTTGTATTTTCTCAAGGTGAGGGCTTTGAAATTAAGAATTGTACAGTTTGTATACATCAAAGTTGAGGCAATTTTGTTATATGTAGAACATAACCGGCATATTGCCTACTTCTGTCATCTGGTTTATGTCAGTATTGACCTGGAAAAAAAGTGACTTCCATTTCCATATTCTTTTGTGTATGACTTAGATTGTAATCCTGTTGGCAGGTGACATACAGGAATTTCGTTTCAGTTCCTGTATAGTTAAGACTCAGCAGATGTTAAAAGCTGATATGGATTTAAGATTTCATCCGTTCTGGGAATAATTGGAGATTTAGTCAGGACCAGAAGATGGAGTTATAGATAGAGTTATAGGACTTGAGGGGGTATGGAAAGTTTTTGCACAGATGCCTGGCTTGTTGCTTTCTTCTGTCACTTGGAGGAATAAATTATCTTCTCTGTTTCCTTAAATGAAAAGCTTTTGGTGGGGTTTATTTTGTTTTGCTCTATTATAAAAAATTACAAGTTTACAATGTGAAGTTTCCCTCCTGAATAAAAAAAATGAACACATGCCAAGAGCTTGATAAAAATGTATTAAAAAGAATCGGGAATGTTCAAGATATTTTTAGAGATATTTTACGTTATAGAAATGTGTGGGCGTTGGTAGGTAGGTCAGAATTGGCAACTACCAAGCCAGGTCAGAGTCATTTAACCTCTTCTGTCTCCCGGGCTGTGTTTGAATCACATAACCAGTTTGTGGCACTAAAGTCCTCTCTTGCAGCCTGGTGCATGTTGCGTATGGCTAGGTTTGCACTCACATTTCTTGGGGACTCATCCGTCATTGTTGTCCCTTTAGCAGTTTTACACTTTGGTCCTTTTTGCCCAACTGTCAAGATGCTACTGTTGTCCTCCCTTGCCCCCTGCCACTTTGCCCTTTGTCTGCCTGCAATGCTGAACACCAGACAGTTAGAAGATGAGGCCTGTAAGTTTGTGGCAGACTAGGGCACAACACAGAATAACTTATACAGAATGCTGAACAAGAGACCCATCCAACTAACACAATTGACCTAATTTTTCCTTTATTTTTTAAGAGCAAATGTTGTTGTTTTTGCGTGTCATTCGGTTGGTTCTGACTCATAGTGATCCTGTATAGGTTTTCCAAGAGCTGCTGATGGGTTTGAACTGCTGGCCTGGCAGTTACTGGTGCAGAGCTTTCATTTATTATACTACATGGTATGTGAGATGGTATTCTTTACACAGTGTTATTATAGCCGCTGGTACCACATCATAAATGGACAGTGATGGTGTCCTTTGTAATAAAAGATCAAGTAACTTTATCTAGAAGCAAGTTGTAAAAATAGTGTGATTGTCATTGTTGTTAAGTGATGCCAAGTCAATTCCGACTCATAGTACCCCTGAATAAACTTTCCAAGGAGCAGTTGGTGGGGTTGATCTCCTGACCTGTGGTTAGCAATCTAATGCTTATCCTGTGATGCCACATTAGAGTAAGACAAAAAGTGAAAATCACCCCTAACTATTATTCCAACCCATTTCTATCCCATTTCTATCCCTTCCCAAACATATTAAAAAGTTGACTGATACCCTTTTGCATGTATTTAAAATATTTAATTCACGTACGTATATATTTATCATATATATACTTGTTGTTGTTGTTGGTGTCAGAACCGACTCATAGCGACCCATGCACAGCAGAATAAAACAATGTCTGATCCTGGGCCAACCTCACTACTGCTGCCACACTTGAGTCCATCAATGATGCCACTTGGCCAATCCATCTCATTGGGGTCTTCCTCTTTTTCTCTGACCCTCCACCTTACCCAGCATGACATCCTTCTCCAGCGATTGTTTCCTCCAGACAATGTGTCCAAAGTAGGAGAGACGAAGCTTAGCCATCCTGGCCTCCAAGGAGCACTCTGGCTGCACTTCTTCCAAAACAGATCTATTGGCACAAAGTCCATGGCACTTTCAGTATTCTCCTCCAACACCACAACTCATAGGCATCAATTCTTCTACGATCTTTCTTATTCACTGTCCAGCTTTCACATCCATATGAGGTTATTGAAAATACCATGGCTTGGGTCTGGCGCACCTTAATCCTCAAGCTGGCATCTTTATTGTGTATATATTTTCTTGCTTAAATAGTATATTGCACATCAGATTCTGCAATTGGTATTTTTCTCTTAACTTTGTCTTCACGGTCTGTCCATGTTGTTAGATATATGACTCTAGTCTAATTCTTTAATAGACATACAGCATTGTGCAGATAGATATTCTAATTGTTTCCAGTTTTAAACAAAATGGCATTATGGGACCACACAAGCTCTGGTAGTATAGTAGTTACATGTCAGGTTGTTAATCTCATGGTTAGCAGTTCAAAGCTACCAGCAGTTCTGTGTCAGAAAGATGAGGCTTTCTGCTTCTATAAGGATGTACAGCCTCAGAAAGCATATACAGGTTTCTGGAACCAACTCCATGGCACATCACCACCACCACCATTATGGGCTCATTTTTGTACAAAGTTATAGCTGACATAGAGACACAATGTTTGCTGTTTAATTATTGTCAATTTGTTAAGTGCCATCAAGTTGGTTCCAATGCATACTGACCCTGTATAGGGTTTCTGAGGAGTGGCTGGCGGCTTTGAATCACCAAGCTTATGGTTCAAACTGACCTTTCAACCCAGTACTTATCCAAGAGTGCCACACCACAAGGCCCCCTGATAATTGCTTATTTCTTGCCCCCACATGTTATTACTTTGCCGTAGTGGGAATGGAATTTGCCAGGTTAGGGGCTGTATTTTAGAGAAGCTGATTTCTTGAGACTGCATTGGAAAAGTGTGGGCTGAAGAAAGTCTTTTTAATCATATATTCTCTTGGAATTTGGATATAAGCTTCTGAACAGGCCAGACCCTTGGAATGGTGCTGTAGGATAAACACTGTGGACTGCTAGCTCTAAGATTGGTCATTGAAAACCACCAGTCGCTCCTCAGAAACACTATTTAGGATTGCTATGAGTTGGAACCGACTTGAGGGCGCTTAGTAACAGCTGGAATCTTAAAGGCCGCATTGATCAGCAGAACTTTCTGTAATGATGGAAATGTTCTGTGGTTTATGTTACCACTGTGGTAACTACTAAGCCACATGTGACTATTGAGTCATTGAAATGTGGTCACTGTCACTAAGCAACTGATTTAAAAATCTTTAGTTTCATTAATTTAACTTTGAATTTAAATAGCCACATGCAGGCTCAAAAGCAAACCAAACCAATTGGTGTTGCGAGGATTCCTGCTCAGGGAAACACTATGTGTGTCAGAGTAGAACTGTATTCCATCGAGCTTTCAAGTAGAAGGAGAGTTCTATACATTTCTTCATGTTGGTAAGTTTTAGCACCAACCTTGAGATTAATAGTGCTTAAATTTTTGCGCCAGGCAGGGACGCCTTTGTGTGTCTGTTGTTGTTAAGAGTTGACCCAGAGCTATGGTGGTGTCTGTTGTTGTGAAGTGTCATCTGGTCAGTTTTGACCCATAGCGACCCTTTTGCATAGGGTTTCTGAGGAGCAGCTGGTGAGCTTGAATTGCCAACCTTGCAGTTCAAATGGCTTTGCAGTTTGGTGCTTTAACTCACAGTGCCACACCAGGACTCCATGGTGGTATCTGTAGTGGGAACCACACAGAAAGTACAGACCTGTTACTGAGTTTGTTGAGTCGGGTCAGATTCATAGCGATAGAACAGAACGTCCTCATGCTGTACCGTCCTCACATTGAATCCTATACATGAGCCCACTGTTGTATCCACTATGTCAGTCCATCTCATCGAGGGTCTTCCTCTTTTTCACTGGCCCTCTATCTAAGCTTGATGTCCTTTCCCAGGAACTGACCCCTCCTGATAACATGTCCAAAGCACATGAGATGAAATCTAAGCATCATGACTTTCAAGGAACATTCTGACTGTACTTCTTCCAGGACAGATTTGTCTGTTTTTCTGGCAGTCCAAGGCACTTTCAGTATTCTTTGCCAACACCATTAATTCTTCAGTCTTTCATATGCAGGTCTATAGCATACATAATCAGAGATGAAGCGGACTTATTTTACAACTGTGTTTTAAAAAGTGACTCATGAAGAGATGGCGGTGTAGTCCGTTTTGCTCAGAAGATGCCCATGACTCTGTGTCAATAAAAATAGATAAGTGTATTAATGAAAACAAGAGAGCATCATTAAGATGATTCAGGCCTTTGCCTTCCCCCCTTGGAGCCATGCTGCTCTTTAAGGCTGAAACTACAGTCCTACTGGGGTAGTTCTTTGTAAACTGAATTGATGGCTGTGTAAATACAGCCATTAACCTTAAGCATCTCAGACAACCCCTTGGGTGCTGCAGTTTTCTTGCCCTTGAAAAAACTGTTTGATGGATGCCACTGTATTAAAATTTCTCCCCTCTAATTGGTGAAAACAAAGAGCTCTGGTAGTGTTTTGTTGTTGTTGTTGTTAAGTGCCGTGGTGTAGTGGTTACGAATTGGGCTGCGAACCGCAAGGTCAGCAGTTCGAAACTACCACCTGTTCCACGGGAGAATGATGAGGCTTTCTGCTCCAGTAAAGATTTACAGCCTCAGAAACCCTGTATAGGGTCGCTATGGGTCGGAACCGACTCCACGGCACATAACAACAACAACAACAATTGGTAAAAATAGTAGAACTTTGAAGTTAAAGGCCAAAGGATCTAGTGAAGTGAGGTTCTACTAGATGTGATTAGCATGGTAACTTGTCCTGGAGTTGGCCTATGTGTGTCAGAGTTAATCTGTGCTATATGAGGGTTTCAGTGGCTCATTTTTTTGGATGTAGATGAGCAGGTTTTTTTCTGAGGCACCTCTTGGTAGACT
>NW_006408598.1:9319456-9321735 GCF_000296735.1 Chrysochloris asiatica
TCCCCATCTCTTTTCACCAGGCCCCTATAGACAAGATGAAAAGATTTCCTCTTGATATACGTTGTTGTTGAATGAATCATTTCAGATTCATAGTGACCCTGTATAGAGTTTCTGAGGAGTGGCTATGTTTGAACCGCTGACCTTGTGGTTAGCAGTCCAGTGCTTATTCTACAGTGCCACACCAGGTATACGAGGGTAAGAAAAAAAGTACTGCTACAGTGTAATGGTTACGAATCGGGCTGTGAACCACAAGATCGGCAGTTCAAAACTACCAGCTGTTCCTTGCGAGAAAGATGAGGCTTTCTGCTCCCGTAAAGATTTACAACCTCGGAAACCCTGTGCAGGGTCGCTATCAGCCGGAACCAACTCCACAGCACATAACAACAACAACACCAACAAAACCATGGAAACCTTTATTAAACAAAAACATCACTGTAAAGCTATGTTTTTTTTTTGTGACATATCCTCCATGTAGGTCTAAAGCTTCTGAAAATCATGTTTCCATGTCTCTTACCCTTCCCTGAGGAATTCTGCACCTTTCGATTTACATCATGCTAAAACTGTAGTTTTGCCATTCTTGAAGGACTGAAATGGTGTTCCTTGTCAATATTCTTTAAGTTCTGGAAACAGAAAATAAGTCTGAAGGGGCAAGATAGATCAGGGCTGTAAGGTGGATGGGGTCAGGTTTCCTAGAGGAGTTCTGATAGGACCGTCCTTGATACTGTTGAAGAGCAGGTGTATTGTCTTGATGGAAAAGAATTCCTCAGAACAAGTTCCCTGGCCTTTAGCTCACCAATGCATGATTCAGCTCACTTAACTTGATTGTCCAGTATCACTCCAGAACATCTGTCAAGATTACTTCTTTGGAATCTCAAAAAATAGCAACCATAAACTTCTGAGCTCATCTCTCTGCCTTGAATTTAACGGATCCAACAGATGCCCTTAGAAGCCATTGCTTCTATTATTTGAACTATTCTTTTAATTTATTTTTATTTTTTGAAGGCACCCTAATGAGACTTGTGATTGTTAGTTGTTAAGTGCCTTCAAATCGATTAAGACTTATAGCGACCTGTATAGGGTTTCTGAGCAGTGGCTGGTGGGTTTGAACTGCCGACCTTGTGAATGGCAGTCCAGTGCCGATCCTACAGCGCCACACAAGGAGTCCATAAAATAAGTTGTTAAGTGCTGTCGAGTCGGTTTCGACCCATAGCGAGGAGTAGCTGGTGAGCTTGAACTCCCACCTTGAAGTTCAAACAGCTTCGCAGTCTGGTGCATTAACCCACAGTGCCACACCAGGACTCCATAAAAGAAATGGTGGTGGTTATGTGCTGTGGAGTCAGTTCCGGCTAATAGCGCCCCTGTACTGGGTTTCTGAGGCTGTAAATCTTTACAGGAGCAGAAAGCCTCATCTTTCTCTGCAGAACAGCTGGTAGTTTCAAACTTCTGACATTGAGGTTAGCAGCCTGACTTGTAACCACTATGCTATCAGAGCTCCTTGTAAAAGAAGGAGGACCTTGTATATTTATATGCGTGGATCCTTGTTAGGGCAATAACTAAGTGCTTGAGTGCCTACTGGAAGATCTATGGTTTGAACCCACATAGTTGCAGCTCCCTGGGAGAAGGTATCTGCTGATCTGTTCCCATAAAGACAGTTGTTGTTAAGTGCCGTTGAGTTAGTTCTGACTCATAACTACCCTATATAGGGTTTCTGAGGAGCATCTGGTAGATTTGACCTTGTGGTTTGCAGTCCAGGGCTGATCTTACAGTGCCAAACCAGGATTACAGCCTAGGAAACCCTATGGGCCAGTTTTATATTGTCATATTGGGTTGCTGTAAGTTAGAATAGACTCAATGGCACAGAAAACAATGTATTTATAGGTACATCTCATTTTTTTTAAACTATAAAATTTGTAATTTGAAAAACATTGGTTAAAGAAAGCTTGTGGAAAACAGTTTTAAGCCAAATGGGGTTTTATAATTCTGAAATTGTAAATATAGTTTTAAATTAAACATGCTGTTGTTAGTGCCATAGAGTTGGTTCTGACTCATAGCAACCCTGTATAGGGTCTCCAAGGAGTGACTGGTAAGCTTGAACTGCCATTGTTGTGGCTAGAAGGCCACTGCTTATCCTACAGCACACCTAACTAGTAGTTAAAGAATATTCCCTCTCCCCCTTCTTCAAATAAGGAGCGCTGGTCACATAGTGGTTATGATTTGGGCTGCTAACCTCAAAGTCAGCAGTTTGAAACTACCAGCTGATCCATGCGTGAAAAATGAGG
>NW_006408598.1:9322855-9341823 GCF_000296735.1 Chrysochloris asiatica
AATGACCAAAGACCAGAGAATTAGGGGATGATATCAAGAATGTTATACATGAAGAAAACAAAAGGTCATTAAAAAGGCCAGAAAGAAAGAAAAGATCAAAATGGATGTCAGAAGAGACTCTGAAACTTGCTTTTGAACATAGAGAAGCTAAAGCAACTGGAAGCAATGAAATAAAAGAGCTGAACAGAAAAATTCAAAGTACAGTTTGAGAATGTAACATTAAGTATTTTAATGAAATTTGCAACCATCTGGAGTTACAAAATCAAAAGGGAAGAAATGCTCATTGTTTCTCAAACTGAAAAAACTGAAGAAAAAATTCAAGCCTTGGGTTGAAATATTGAAGGATTCTCTGGGCAAAATGGAATTCTGTAGCATAAGCACTGGACTGCTAACCACAAAGTTGGCAGTTAAAACCCACTAGCCATTCCTAGGAGTCCTGGTGTGGTGCTGTGGGATAAAGCACTAGAATGCAAAGTCATTTTCAACCCAGAAGGTAGGTGGTTCAAACCCATCAGTCACTCCTTGGGAACCCTTTACAGGGTCGCTATGAGTTGGTACCGACTTGACGGCACTTAACAGCAACAACAATGGGCAGAGTTTTGAATGTTGCATAAAACATCAAAAGAAGATGGAAAAAAATATGCAGTCAGGGTATCAAAATGAATTGGTTGATGCTTAACCATTTCAAGAGGTAGCATATGATCAAGAATTAATGTATGAAAGGAAGAAGTCCTTGTGCTAAATGTATTGTAGCAAAACAAGGAAATGATGGAATATAAATTGAAATCTGTTTAAAAGCTGGTGCAGCATTGGAAGCTCTCACTCACCTGTGTCAAAAAGTTTGAAAGACAGCTACTTAGTCAACTGATTGGAAGAGCTCCATATCTGTCTGTGCCCATTTCAAAAAAAGGTGGCCCAATGGAATGTGGAACTCTTCAAACAATATCATCATATCATGTACAAATAAATCTTGCTGAAGATGAATGAAAAGTGGTTGTAGCTGTATATCAACAGGGAGCTGCCAGAAATTCAAACGGATTCATAAGATGAATTGGAATGAAGAATATCATTGTTGACGTCTGATGGTTCTTGGCTGAAAGCAGAGAGACTTTTGCGTATGCTTTATTAATCCACACCATGCAAAGCCATTTAACTGTGTGTATCATAATAAACTATAGCATTGTTGTTGTTAAGTGCCGTTGAGTCGATTCTGACCCATAGCGACCCTCTATGGGGTTTCCAAGAAGCAGCTGGTGAGCTTGAACTGCCAACCTTGCAGTTCAAACAGTTTTGAAGTCTGGCGCATTAACCCACAGAGCCACAGAGAATGGGAATCCCAGAACACTTAATTGTGTTCATGAAGAAACAATGTAGACCAAGAGGCAGTTGTTTGAGCAGAACAAGGAGTTTCTGAGGAGTTTAAAATGAAGGAATGTGTGCATCGGAGTGGTATTCTCTCACTGTGGTGATTCAATCTGGATGTTGAACAAACAATCCAAGATGCTGCATTATAAAGAAGAATGTGGCATCCGGACTGGAGGAAGATTTATCAACAACCTGCAATATGCAGATAATACAACCCTTCTTGATATAAGTGAAGAGGACTTGAAGTATTTATTGATGAAGATCATTGCCTTCAATATGGATGGATTGCATCTTAATGGTTAGAAAATGAAAATCCTCACAATTGGATTAATAATTAACACCATCATGATAAACACAGAAAATATGGAAGTTGTCAAAGATTTCATTTTACTGGGATTCACAATGAACGCTTATGGAAGCAGCCATCAAGAAATCAAATCAAGTCTTGTATTTAGCAAATCGGATGCAAAAGACCTTTTTGAAGTAATAAAGAGCAGAGATGTCATTTGAGGGCAAAGGTGTGCCTTACCCATACCATGGTCTTTTCAGTCACTCCGTATGCATGTAAAAGCTTGACAATGAAGCAACAAGACCAGAGAAGAATGAGTGCATTTGAATTACTGGTGAAGAATACTGAATATGCCATGGATAACCAGAAGAATGAGCAAATCCATTTTGAAAGAAGTACAGCTGAATTCCTTCTTGGAAGTGACATGTTGTCAGGAAGGAGCAATCCATCGAGAAGGACATTATGCTTGGTAAAGTGGAGGGTCAGCGAGAAAGAGGAAGACCCTCAGTGAGACAGACTGACACAGAGCCAGTAACCATTGGCTTAAACGTAACAACAATGGCGCATGTGGTACAGCACTTGGTTCTGTCATTCATAGGGTCACTGTGTGCTAGAACTGACTCCATAGTACCTAACAATATCAACAATAGCTGGTACCTGGATGCTCATGGAAGGTATGTAGCAATGTTAGGTGGTGTTTCTGGAGAGCTGTCTTTAAGAGTAGAATCCTTGTCTTACTTCTTCCTAAGGTCTGACATACGATGGTATGTTTGGACTGTAAAAAGACCTCCATGCTCGATGGGGAAAGGGAGATGAGAAGAAGGCAGAGCAGAAAGATGGCAGTATCCTGAGGTTAGGTTCTGTGACTTGATGGAGCCCAAGGGTCAGCCTTGGCGTGCCTACCTCTGGATTTACATTTGGTTAGAGCGCATACATATCATTTTGTGTTGAAGCCTTTATTTCCTCAGTCACTGTTACCTACAGTGGGGTGAATGGATACAAGCAGAATGCAGTGACAACTGAGGTTAACACCCTAGTTTTTCTGACTTCCTGATTCTGTAGGAGGGTTTACAATTTACAAATTCAGAATGCTTTTTTTTTTTTTTTTTCAGGTTGTTTCTAGATACAGCTTTCATTCTGTAAGATCTAAACCACAGGGAGACACATGACTTGACAGATTTGCAGGTGGAGGCCTGGATCCTATATACATGGATCCTGAGAGTCATTTCTAGTGCAAGTCAGATGGAAATGCTCAGTGGTTGGGAGCAAGAAGGGAAGAAAACTGCCAAGGCTATTAAAAGCCATCAGAGAATTCTCCAAATTGCCTATATTGAAGTTAGTTACAACTCATTCTCAAACAAATTGAAGTCTTATCCGTCTGATGTGTTTTGACAGGAAATGTATATTTACTGCCTGAAATGACTTCAATTGCTGAGCTCTGAACCACAGTATTTCATAAATGATTAACACTAGATGGAGTCAGGAGAAACCTCTCACACCTTTTCTTAAACAATATTCCAAAGAAAGACTTTCTCAGCATTGTGAGGTATTTACCTTATTTCCAAAAGTACACACTCACCCTGGTAGGTTTTGAACCTGCCTGTCAAAAATAGTTATTGCTTTTGCAGACAGAGAAATAGTCACTGAAATCCTAAGGAGATGAGCAGGTAAATTCAACATATCTTGGCCAGTTTAATATTTATTGAATAGAGATAGAAATTTCTTTTATACATTTCATCCTCCATATCTTTCTTCAATTTCTGTTTTGCACAAGACAGTAGACTGGGTATAATTCTTGATTCTAATGTGGATTTCATATTCACTGAACCTAGGAAGGGATTTTTAGCTACAGTAGATATAGGAGGAAGGATATTCCCTATGGAGGAAACCTACATGGTTTCTTATCAGAAATTCAGAGATGGGACAATTCTTCCTCCATTACCCTTTTGTTAGTTAAACTTTCTTAACAGTTAGTTGTAGTTGTTGTTATGTGCTATTGAGTTGCTTTTGAATCATTGCAACCCTTATAGGGTTTCCAAGAAGTGGTTGGTGGGTTTAATCTCTGAACTTTTGGTAAGAAGTCCAGTGCTTATCTTACAGCACCGTACTAGGACTCCAGTCAGCCTCTGTAACTCTCCAGTTACATTCCATGGGTCCATTTCTAACAACGGTCCTAAGTATTTGTTTCTTAAATTCACCGTTGTTGTTGGTAGATGTTGTGGACTTGACCTTGTATAGGGTATCCAAGGCTGTAAATCTTTATGGGAGCAGAAAGCCTCATTGTTCTCCTGTGGAGTGGCTGGTGTGTTTGTAATCAACAGTCCAGTGCTTATCCTACAGCATCAACAGTGCTACCCAAAGATACACTAATGGTTTGAAAATATGGAAGAGAAGATTTGTGGGTTGGTTTTTAAGCAGAAATTAATTTCAGGGCAGGAGGTATCTGGTTCGATGGGGGAGTTCTCACCTGTTGTGTGGCAGACCCAGGTTTGGTGGCTGGCCATTACACCTCATTGTACACACACAGCTCATCAGTAGGTTGAGACTTTTGTGTTGCTCTGAGAGTGAACAGGTTTCACTGGAGTTTCCAGACTATGAAGAACTAGAAATTAAGGCCTGGTGATGCACTTCCAAAAAGTTACCTGTGAAAACCCCATGGATCTCAAAACTTCGGTGTCATTGTGAATGGAAGCATCCAACTCAACAGCAGCTAGCAAGAACAACAACAGTCAGGGGGCACAGTAAAAAACACAGAAACATAACTGTATTTGTACCTTGTGATACAAGAAATCAAGGTACAAATACAATTATTATTATTTTTTTCCTGTGCCCTCTGCTTGTTGTTCTAGTTAGCTGCCATTGGTTGCTCTTGAAAATGGAAATCTTTCAAGAAAGTGAGGCGGCACAAGAGGCACTCACTCATCTCTGCCAAGAAATTTGGAAGACAACTATCTGGCCAGCTGATTGGAAGAGATCCAAATTTGTGCCCATTCCAAAGATAGGTGACCTAACGGAATGTGGAAATCATCGGACAATCTCTTTGATATCTCATTGAGTAAAGTTTTACTAAAGGTAATACAGAAATGGCTGCAAGCATGCATTAACAGAGAACTTCCAGAGATTCAAACAGGATTCAGAAGAGGACGTGCAACAAGGGATATCATTGCTGATGTCCGATGGATCTTGGCTGAAAGCAGAGAATACAAGAAAGATGTTTACTTGTGCTTTATTGACTATGCAAAGGCTTTCAATTGTGTGCATCATGGCAAGCTATGGACAACATTGAGAAGTATGAGTATTCTGGAACACCTATTTGTGCTCATGAGGAATCTGTACATGAATCAAGAGGCAGTTGTTCAAACAGAACATGGGAACACTGAACGGTTTCACATTAAGAAAGGCGGGTGACAGGGTTGTATTACCATACTTATTCAAACTGTATGCTGAGCAAATAATATGAGAAGCTGGGTTCTATGAAGAAAAACATGGCATCAGGATTGAAGGAAGACTCATTAACAACCTGGAATATGCAGATGATACAACCTTGCTTGCTGAAAGTGAAGAGGACTTAAAATACTTACTGATGAAGGTCAAAGAGCACAGCCTTCGGTATGGATTGCATCTCAATGTAAAGAAAACAAAAATCCTCACCACTGGACCAATAAACAATGTTCTTATAAATGAAGAAAAGATTGAAGTTGTCAAGGACTTCATTCTTCTTGAATCAACTATTAACACTCATGGAAGCAGCAGTCAAGAGGTCAAACGACATATTGCATTAGGCAAATCTGCTGCACAGGAACTTTTGAAAGTGTTGAAGAACAAAGATGTCAGTTTGAGAACTAAGGTGCACCTGACCCAAGCCATAGTATTTTCAATAACCTCAGATGCATGTGAAAGCTGGACAGTGAATAAGGAAAACCGTAGAAGAATTGATGCGTTTGAGTTATGATGTTGGAGGAGAATATTGAAAGTGCCATGGGCTGCCAAAAGAACAAACAGACCCATGTTGGAAGAAGTGCAGCCAGAGTGCTCCTTGGAGGCCAGGATGGACAAACTTCATCTCTCATACTTCGGACATATTTTCAGGAAGGACCAGTTGCTGAAGAAGGATATCATGTTTGGTAAAGTGGAGGTCAGAGAAAAAGAGGAATTCTCACAGCAAGATGGATTGGCAAAGTGGCAGCATCTGTGGGCTCAGTGTATCTACAATTGTGAGGTTGGCCCAGGACCGGGCAGTGTTTCATTCTGTTGTGCATAGGGTCACTATGAGTTGGTACCGACTCAATGGCACCTAACAACAACAACAATACCGGAAATCAACTCATAGTGTTTGCTTGTGATAGTGTGTGATTGTACCGTCTTTTGTAGCAAGGATCTGTGACACTTCTGTGGTTTCCATTGTGCCAGAACTTGGTTGGTTTTTCAGTTTCCTAGGGGTGTCAACAAGATACCACAACCTAGGTGGATTCCAACTACAGGGATTTTTTATTTTGCAGATCTGGAGCCTGAGACCAGAATGTGTTTTGGTTTGGTTGATTGCGTCCATGGGCTGTGCGAGAAATTATTTGTAAGCTCTTTCCAAGATCTGGTAGTTTCAGGACTTCTGGGCTTGTAGCTGCAGCGTCACTTGACATCCTTGCTCTGTCTCCCTGTCTCTGTGTGGCTTCTCCGCTATAAGAGCACCAGTCATTCAGAATCAGGACCCACCTTACTGTAGTGTGAGCTCAGGTTACCCTAGCTGATAACAGCTTCAGAGGCCATGCTCCTAAATAGCATCCATACACAGGTGCAAGACTTAGAACTTCAGTGTATCTTTTTTCTGGAGGAAGCAAGTCAGTCCATAACACCCAGAGAACTGCAAACATGGACACGTAGTGTGGGTTGGGGCCTAGGTCTCCAAAGAGTTAATCATGGTGGATGTTTGAGAACAGCTTCTCCGTGAGAAAGGACTACAATAATGACATGACCGTATTGCGTGGTATGGTGTCAGTGGTAAAGATAAAAGTTGCCCATGAGATGATGAGTTGGCAAACTTTTTCTGTAAATAACCAGATAGTAACTATTTTAGTATATGAAGCTGTTGTTGTTGTTGTTAAGTGCAGTCGAGTCGGTTCCGACCCATAGTGACCCTGAACAGGGTTTCCGAGGCTGTAAATCTTTACGGGAGCAGAAAGCCTCATCTTTCTCCTGTGGAGCAGCTGGTAGTTTCGAACTGCTGATCTTGAGGTTCGCAACCTGATTCTTAACCACTATGCTACCAGAGCTCCTTACATGAAGCTGTAGAAGAGAAAAAAATGATAGAGGTAGACAACTAGGTACCTGAGAGGGATGGGTGCTGAGTAGAAAAGGGTGCAATAACTCCTTCCGGCTACTAAGAATTCTGCATTCTGTCTGGGTAATGGTTTCATGACTGTGTTTAAAGAAAAAAACCAAACTGCCACTAATGCCAACTCATGGCAACTCAGTGTATGTCAGAGTAGAATGGTGCTACCTCATACCGTGCGCATACAGTAGGTACTCTTTAATGCCTGGATTTTTGCTTAACATTTTGCTTAACATTATGCCCCGTTGTTGCAAGTAGCAGTGGTTCTTTTTGGCCAAAGTGCGTTTTCTTATTCCTGCTGTTGATGCACATTGTTTTTACGTTTTGGCTACTGTGATAGTTAAGGTTGTGTGTCAACCTGGCTAGGTTGTTATTCTCAGCTGCTTGGCAGATATTATGTATCCCTCCTCTATTTTGAAGGAGCTTTGGTACTATGAACTGCAAGGTCAGCAGTTCGAAACTACCAGCTCTTCTGCGGGAGAAAGATGAGGCTTTCTGCTCCTGTAAAGATTTACATCCTTGGAAACCCTGTACAGGGTCGCTATGAGTCAGAACCTACTCCACAGCACACAGCCACCACCACCTTTATTTTGTGATCCAATTGTGAGCAGCCAATCAGTTGAAAGGGGTGTTTCCTTGGGGGTGTGGCCTTCATCCGCTAAATATGGCTGTTCTGACAAAGTTCTGTTCCTCTCTTGATCCAGCCCCTGTTTCTTTCTTTTTTTTTTCTTAAATGATTTTTTGTGAATTATGTGATAATATACATGGGAGAACATTAGTTTTACATTCATTCTATCGTATATCATCTCATTGCCATGGTAACAATCCTCTCCATGCACTCCTTCCCCCTTGCCCCCCAGGTCTTCAGCACACAGTCGCTCTCCCTCTCTGCCAGTCCCTGTTTCTTGATACATGAGTTAGTAACCTGTTTTCTGACCTATAGATCTTGGGATTTGCCAGTTTTTGTAGCCTTGTTTGTCAACACCTGACCCATAGATTTGGGACACGCTAGCCTCCCCACTGAGCCATTTCCTTGAAATAAATCTCGATATTTATATATGAAGTTGCTTCAAAAGTTCTTGGAAAAATAGAATCAAAGATAATGTAATTTTTCACAAACTATTTGAAGCCCCCTGGTTTTGCTCCTCTGGAGAACCCGGCCTAAGACAGCTATTATGCATAAGACTATGAACATTCTTGTGCGCACTTTTGGCAGATGTTAGCACTGTTTCTATTGTATATCTTTGTATGTGTGTTCTTTTTAAGATTGACGGTTTGAGCTAAGGCTAGTGATTCCTAGCATTGTTAAATAATTATGAAAACAAAATGCAGTTACCAATTATATCATGCTTATGCTGTGACAAGCATTTGTCTAAGTGCTTTAGCTACATTAACCCCTATAATTGGGGTTGGTTCCTACTCATAGCGATTGCTGATGAGTCCTGAGCCATCCTCACAGCTATTGTTTGAGCCCATTGCTGCAGCACTGTGTCCTTCTGTCTGATCGAAGACCTCTTCTTTCTTGCTGACATGATGTCCTTTTCCAGGCGCTGGTCCCTCCTGATACCATGTTCAAGCACACGAGATGAAGTCTCTCCATTATTACTTCTACGCAGCCTTCTGGTTGTACTTCATCTAAGACAGTTTTGTTTACCATAGTTCAAATGCATCAGTTCTTCCTTGGTCTTCCTTATTTATTGTCTCATTTTCAAATGCATGTGAGGTGACTGAAAATACCATGGAGTGGGTCAGGTGCACGTAAGTTCTCAAACTGACATCTTTGCTCTTCAACATTTAACAGAGATCTTTTGCAACAGATTTTCCTAATGGACATGATTGATTTAGCTGGTGTGGGTATAATTATTATTCCCATTTTACAGATGAGGAGAGGAACCCCTGGGTGGTGCAAATGCCGAAGCACTTGACTACTAGTCTAAATAGTTAGTGGTTCAAAGCTACCCAGAAGCACCTCAGAGTAAAGGCCTGGTGATCTGAAAACCCCATGGAGCACTGTCTCCTCTGACACACCTGGGGTGACCATGAGTTGGAATGGACTTGACAGACATTAGCAACAACAACAAATGAGAAACGTGAGGAACTGAGTGATGAAGCATCTTCCCAGGATTACACATCTACTAAGTTGCAGAGTTTGAATTTGTTTCTTTCTTTAAAGATACCAAGGGAATTAATGTCTCAAACACTTTTTCAGAAAGGTAACAATTTCCCATAAAGAAATTGTAAATGGAGTTGTCAGCAGTTCACTGTGTGTCTGGAAGTTTGAAGCCAGCCAGTCTGATACCACAAGCTGTGCTCCTTACCGTTATGCGAAAGAAAACAAGCCTTTTCTTTGTCTGCCTTTCTCCACTGCTTCCAGAATGTCTCTTCCCCTCTTCTTGGGGCCTTTTCCTGCCCCATAGGCTCCAGGGGAGTACCACTTGCTTGCCTGCCTTCCTGTCCACTTTCCTGAAGGCCAGCTTGATGTTGCAACCCCACAAGGCCACCAAGTGTGACCAGGAAGCAGAGCTGGGTGACCCTTAATACATTGTTTGTGTTGTTAAGTGCCTGTTGTTAAGGTTCTATCTTATAGCAACCTCTGGTGTAAGGTTCCTGAGGAGCAGCTTGTGGGTTTGAACTGCTGACCTTGTTGATCAAACTGACCTTGCAATCCAGTGCTTATCCACACTTTGTGTTGTTAAGTGCCATCGAGTCGGTTCCGACCCATAGCGACCCTGTACAGGGTTTCCAAGGGTGTAAATCTTTACAGGAGTAGAAAGCCTCATATTTCTCCCGCGGAGCGGCTGGTAGTTTCGAACCGCTGACCTTAAGGTTCGCAGCCCGATTCGTAACCACTGTGCTACCAGAGCTCCTTTTATCCACACTGTTATCCACACTGGGATTCCTTTAATATATAGGACACTGAATTTAAATCTCAGCTTTAGTCGTCCCTAGCTAGGAAAGCTGGGGTAAGTAGAAACACAAGTCCTTTTGTGTTTCTTCATCTAGAAAAGGGAGAGAAATGATCATGTGAGAATTACATGGGAATGCATGCAAAGTACAGAGCACAGAGCCTGGAACACACAGGAAGTTCTCAGTAGCCAGAAGCAGACGGTGCATTTTTAATTTTGGTGGTGGTGGCTTAAAATGAGTATGGCGCTAGATTGCGAACCACAAGGTCCACAGTTCAAATCCACCAGCAGCTCCTTGGAAACCCTGTACAGGGTTCACTGTGAGTTGGAATGGACTGGATGACATGTAACAACAACAGCATTCCATGAATGGCCGAGCAACTGAAGCCTTCCTATGTGAATTCATATATTGTTACTAGTTGCCCTTGAGTTGACTTGAATTCAAGGTGACGTCATGTATAACAGAACAAAATATTACCTGATCCCACCCCGTCCTCACAATTGTAGGTATGCTTGAGCCCATTGTTAATTCCTGTGTGGTTGTTAAGTGCAGTTGAGTTGGTGCTGACTCAGAGTGACCCTCTGTAGGGCTTCCAAAAAGCGACTGTTGGGTTTGAACCGCCAACCTTGCATTTAACAGTCCATTGCTTATCCTACAGCATCACATCTGGACTCTTGTGTGAGGTACAATTCCTTAATGACCCCAAGAAGTAGATCTATAATAGTATAATTTGCCTGGGGAAATATTTTGGGGCAGAAATCCCCTCCAGTGCCTTTAATCACACCGGGGGTCCCTTCCAGCAACCACCCTTCATCCAGAAACTTAGGTAAACACCTGGAACCCCAGAGAGAGATCCACAGGTGGTGTAACACCTGCATGGAAGGAAGGAACAGAAAACCCAGCTCTCTCTTCCTTTGATTTGTGACTCGGCTGCTTTCTGATACCCTAGAAAGGGTATTCTTAAGACCTTTCCCATTTGCAGGCAATCACGAGACAAAACTGAGCTCACTCTTGTTGGGTGTAACAGAACAGCCACGGATCTGGGAGCATTTGTGTAGGAGCCAACAGCAACGTGGTCCTCCCGTGTTCTGCTAAACCTGTTATTAATTCTCTTTGAATGCAGCGGCACACACAGCCGCGGAAGGGTTGATTAACGGCATGCTGCCTGTCTGCTCATCTGGTCCCAAACACTTCAAAACCACCGTAGGGTAGGGACCGAGGGTGCTCAGTGTGCAGAAAGAAAAAAAACAAACCCCAAGATAGGGTTGCTCTTCGCATTTTACATGAATCTACTGTTTTGCATTTAATTAGTGGCCAGTGGTGAAATCAAGCATCTAGCATTTGGGTTGCTTTCTGGAGCTGTGAGTCTTTGAATCATGACAATTTCCTCTCTCCCCACCCCCCCTTTCTTTTCATATCGTAATCCACAAGGGAAGAAAAAAGACCCAAGTTAGATGGGACTGCTGAAAGTGGAAGGGGTGGGGCTGGGGTGCTTGATTTTTCCTGATGTTTAGTGATTAACAGGCCCTGGCAGGTATAAACAAGGACGATTGGCCACTATGTCTGTGGTAAGGAAGACCTGGTATCACAGCGACTAAGCATTTGGCTGCTAGTCACAAGGTTGGTGGTTCGAACCCACCAGCTGCTCCTCACAAGAACGATGGGGCAGCCTTCTTAGAGACCCCATGGTTACTGTAATTCTGACCTGTTGGGTTGCTATGAATTAGAATAGACTCCACAGTAGTGGGTGGTCTGGTATACACCCTAGACAGGGTAGCTATGAGTCAGACCAACTCAACTGCACTTAACAACACTGTCCTGGGAAGTAGGAAACAAAGGGGGTCTAGAGCAGAATGATTTCTCCCAAGGAAGGGAGCATGGTGTCACGTGACAGAAGGAATAAAGGCACAGGAAATATTCTGTGAGTCTGGACCCTGAGAATGAAGGGGAAGGATCAGTGATTCCCTCGAACATAGCAGATGAAACATTGATCCGCGGGGGCTTATAGGAGGGGCGTGATTCCTCAGAGGGGAGGCATGGAGAATTGAAATGATTTCACAGTGCTTGGGCTGATGATCTAGGCCCTAGAGCCCTCGGCCTGGGTAAGAAACCTATTACTATCACTAAGTGTTTTAAGACAAAGCAACCCCACCTGCGAACAGTCCCGTCCTGGTACACCTACACGGTCCCTAGGAAGGTTTGTTGCCTTTTGTTTTTTCTGCTCTATCTTTTGCCTTAAAAAGCCAAAAGGGCCTGTTTTTGATTGTGCTGTTATTGTCAAGGGCCGTTGAGTCAGTTCCGACTCATATTGACCCTGTATTGGGTTTCCGAAGAGTGGCTGGTGAGCTTGAACCGCCAACCTTGAGGTTCAAACTGACCTTGCAGTCCAGCCCATTAACCTGCAATGCCTCACCAGGCCTCCTGTTTTTGATTACTAACAAATTAAGCATTCTTTCCTTCCTGCCCCCTGATTCCAAGTAAACTTGCATTTTGTCCTTTCCTTGCTTATAAGCTTTACAGTAGCTGGAGGTGTCTAGCACATAAAAGACTTTCAAATGAGTCTTTGTCCAACAGAGGACTATTTTTGAAGATTCTAGTATGCCGGGCCAGCTGCTCCTTGGAAACCCTGTACAGGGTTGCTATGAGTTGGAACGGACTCGATGACATTCAGCAACACCACCACCAACCACTACGTGCAAGAAGACACGCTCTGTGTTAGGAGTTTCCTCGCTCTGAGCATGTAGCATTCTGCTCTGGTTTGGTTTAGGGTGTGTTTATGTGTGCATGTGTGTTTGTATGTGTCCTTGGCTAAGCCACGTAACTTCTCACAGCTTTCATATCTCCGTCTGTCAGTGAGAGGTGATATTGCCTGGGGTGGGGCACAGTTGGTTAGTGCACTTAGCTGTGAACTAAAACGTTGGAGGTTTGAGTTTACCCAAAGGTACCTTGGAAGAAAGTCTTGGCTGTCCAATTCTAAATAACCAGCTGTTGAAAACCTTACTGAGCATAGTTTTACTGTGTCCCACATGGGGTTGCCATGAGTGGGAGTTGATGTGATGGCAGCTGGTTTCTGGTTAAGGGGGTCTGAGGTTTAAATGAACTCGCCCAAGTACCTTGTGGAGCACAGTGCCTAACTCACAGTGCCTTTGTTAATGGCCCATTTGCCTTTCTTCTTTCAACCACGATGCACCTGGCACACCAGTCTTTTGGAGATGAGCAGTTGCCTCTAATTGTGCAGCTTCTTTTCAGTGTTTGATATTTGGCTTTGTCTTCTGAGATGGTGATAGAGACATGAGGGAAAGCATTTAGGAAATCTCTAAATGAAGTCTTCTGTAGGGAAAAAAAATGGATTATGGGGGATTAATCTTTACAGTTCATTTTATCGATCGACTGGCATAATTGCTCTCCTCTCAAACACCAGCAGTGTCTTTGTTTCTACCAGAGAGCGAGCTGCTCAGAATGTGAACAATGCCCTTAACATTTTCGGGACCTGTAGGTATTGGAATGTAAATTCAGCAGAAGTATAAGATGAAGTGTCTTGCCCTCTTTTGGGAAACTCAGAATTTAAACACGCATCCATTTCAGGTAAAATCTATCACCAAATCTTTTTAAAAAATAATTTAATAGGAGGCAAGAGTTGATGTTTATTTAAACTCTTAAATCATTGTCTCAGCTTTTTCATGAGGTTTCATTAAAAACAAACCTATGAGGTTGGGACAGTGAAATTGGATTGCACACCAGGATTTGGTTCTGAATTAAGTGGGTAACAGGAAAAGCATATATAGTCAGAATTGCTCCCTGAAAAATTCCATGCAGTTTGTGTGTGTCGGTGTACATCAAAAGTTTGTGGAAAAAGTGAATGAAAGAGATCATTTTTCTGTGTGGAATTTTTCCATGGACCCCCCCCCCTGCCTCGTACACAATCCTGTATAAGAATTTTTACCCCTGAAGTTTGAGATTTGCTGAGCTACTTTCATAGGAAGGAACAAAAGAATGTCGACCTGCAGAAGTCTGGGCATTCACATTTGCTGAATAAATGAATGTTGAATGAATTCTGCTTATAACTATCAAAGTTCTGTAGAGTGGGCGATAGGTTTAGAATTCCTAAGTATTTCTCTGGCTTAGAGGGTTGGCGCCTTTCTCTTTTAATCTTAAACCTCTTTAGCCTAAATATATCTGACTAGATTTGTTGTTGTGAGGCTTAATGCTTCTGTGGAGATGAACCTGACTCTGGTTACATTCTAAAGAGAGTTTGTTTATTAAATGTCCCTGTAATGATCCCACTATTGCCAATACTTCGGACAAAAAGCTTAGGGGTGCCAAGTAGCTTACCAGAGGTCACTGTTGCAGAGGGACATTCAGGTGGGCTGTGTGATTTCCACCTCCTGGTGTTCACGCCCTGAGGGGAGGTGGGACCTGTGACTTGCCTCTGACCATGACAGAGGTGATCATGTTTGGTTATATAAAACGCAGCTGCTCCTGGCGACTGGGTGAAATAGATGAGAGTGTCGGAGAGGCTCACGTGGCAGGGAATCATGTGGATTCTAACAATTGAAGGGAGTCTGTGGCTTCGATCAGCCAAAATTCTTGAAGCTTTCTGTCCTTCATCTAAGAGGCTAAAGACTGCCAGCAACCAAAGATCAGTTGGGAAGCAAGTCTTTTCCCAGTTGAGCCTCCAGATTCGAACACAGTCCCGGCTGGCACCTTGATTATAGTCTTGTGTGACCCTAATCAGAAGATGCACTTATTTTGTGCCTGAGCTCTTAACTCACAGAGACTGTGAGGTCATACATGTGTGTTGTTTCATCGATAAATGTGTAGTAACCTGTTATGCCGCAATGGATAATCCATGCAACCACACAAATCATTGCAGGCTTCGCAGCCAGCCCCATATGATTATAGAAACTAGGTTCTTGGCTCAGGAAGGACCTTTCAGGTTATTATCTAGTAAATCTGCCCTCTGATGGATGCCTCGTTCTTCCCCAGTATCCTTAGAAAGTGACCAACCTGCTCCTGCGAGATTTTTCCAGATTCAGGGGATTCAGTAGTTTTGAGGCATTTGTATTCCACTTAGATATTAGCTGCCTCTCTCCCTTCCCCTTCTTTCTTTCTTCTCTCTCTCCCTCTGACTTCTTTTCTTCCATCCTCTCTTCTATTCAATCCTTCATTCAGTACTATTCTCTCAGAGTTTGCCCTGTACCAGGCAGTGGGCTCAGTGCCAGATGGTAAGCATGCCTATGCCTTGTTGTCTTGCAGAACTAACATTGTATTTGTTAAACAGTGATTCTGACATGACCATGACATTTGTCTTACTCTGGTTTCTACCTCTAAATCTTAGTTTTTTCTACCCAGTAGGCTCCAGTGTTTCGAATCTCTCCTCTTCCACATGAAGAAGACACGTCAGATATTAGAGAGTGGTGTAACTTTGTCCTCCTTCCTCTTTTCTTCAGGTATCCTGTCCTCCTCATTATTTCTACCATTTGGAATATGGTTTTCCTTAGAGATTCACAGTCCAATAGAGCAACCAAGTGAAAATTGGATGAAAATGCAAAACCACATTCCAAGGGCCTAATAGCCAGATGTGGCTCGTAGCTACTGCATTGGAGAGAGCAGATGCTGTTGATGGATAGCACCAGGCTACCATCCTGACTAGGAATGCTGAGTGAACCTTTGTGGGTACCCTTCTTAAACTGAACTGAGTAACACTTATGCTTCCTTCCTGGTCTAATTAATTCTGACTATAATTGAACTATCCCTTCTCTTAAGTTTAGGTGGTATACTTCTGTTAATAAGGAGCTCTGGTAGCATAGTGGTTACGAATTGGGTTGCGAACTGCAAGGTCAGCAGTTCGAAACTACTAGCTGTTCCGCGGGAGAAAGATGAGGCGTTCTGCTCCCGTAAACATTTACAGCCTGGGAAACCCTGGAAGGGTTGCTATGAGTCGGAACCGACTCCATGGCACATAACCACCACCACCACTTCTGTTAATGAAATGTAAGATCACAGTAGCTTTCTTAGCAGCTGTATCATATATTTGTATTGTATATTTTGAGTGTAAAGTTAGTGAAAACATGCATGACCAGTCTTTTTTCATGTGCTGCTGGAGAGCAGTGAGTGTTCCTTCCTTCTGTTTTGTACTTGTTCACTTACCTTTGTAGACCCAAGTTCAACATGGTGCATTTACCAATAGAAAATGTCGTCTTGTTAACTTCCTGTGGATTGGTTGACTTACTCAAATATTTTTGTTTTGTTTCTGACTTTTTAGAATGGTTTTGTTTTCCTTCCTAGCTTCAGGTCACTCCCAGATTTGAACGGAATGACAGGCACATCAGCATCCAAATTACTGATAAGATGATGAACAACACAAAACTCAAAAGTAGCCCAGTGAGTGGCAGACAACTGGAAACCGTGCTCTGAACTGACATAGGCACTTTGAGAGGGAAATTTTGTGAGTTATTTAATCTACATGTTTGCATTATGTCTACTCTAGATTTCTTTGTGTTTGTGTTTAGGTTTTATGAAAAACATAGGTAAATGTCTTTCTGAATTCCAGATTTTATGACCATGGCTGCCTGTTGATCACCAGCTTCAGAGAGTCTGAAAAAGGGAAATGAACGTTGCTAGTATGAGTGATTCTTAGCAAATCCATGCTGATTCTAAGTGATAGTTATTGCTCTGAGCTCTCACCCCACCCCCAAACTCGCCCACTCCCCAATGCTAAAACTGCAGTCTAGAATTCTGTCTGGAATTGATATTATGACTACTAATTTATAATTGGAAGAACATCCATTTTCATTACTTTTCGTTTGCTGGTTTATCCCCTATTCCCTGGGTTTCTGCATTTTGTCAACAATGGCCTGTCTACCTCAGCCTCCTTTCACTACATCCGGGGACTTCATGCATCAGGGTCAGGAGCCTCGGCCGTGTTTAGAGTGAGCAGGCACTCTGACAGTTTGACAGTTGCTGGGCCTACTTTGGACCCCAGTTCCCTGTAACTGGTGTCCCCTCTACCCTTTATGGAAAATGCCTCATCCTTCTCGATAGAATACAGGCTCTGTCTGGAGGTTGAGGAAGTTCATGTATTGTTGCCTTTTAGCATCTCACCATCCTCTCCAAGCCAGGGTCTTATGTCATCTTTTGCTTTGAAAATAACAAAAATCGCCCTTTTGTAGTTTTCACATTTTCTGCAAGGCTCAGCTTATTCCAACCTTTAGCCTTCCTGACACTTGTATCAGAAGCTGGAAGATTTTTCATTGGAGGATTGAGGCATTCTTCACAACAGATGAGTGTACAGGAGCCAGCTAGATAGAAAGCGATTATATTGGGAATGACAGGCGGTGTGTGTCTGTGCCTCCACCTTTGTTTTGGAGAATTGGCATTAATTTATTTGGCTGTTTTAGGGTATTAGTGGAGGATCAGTTTCTCTGAACCTTCTTTCCCTTTTCTCCCCATTCTACTTCAGCTAAAATCACATTATTAAGACCTTTCCCTAATGGGTGTAACTTGGTTCAAAACATTATCACCCATACCATGAAAAGCCAGCTTTCCTGATTTAACGAAGTTTGCAGCTTATAAGAAGGACTCTAGAATCTAGCCCTCACAGATTAAAACCCTAGCATCCCTACTTACCGCTTCTGTTACCCTGGGTAAATGAGTAACCTCCTGGTTTTGAATTTTCCTCTTAAAACAATCCCTACCCCTGAAGGGTGAGACTGGAATGAGTTAACCGATATAATGAATTTTCAGCGTTTTATCTGGCACATAGTTAATGCTAAGTAAAAGCCTTCTAATAGCAGCTATTATTATTTGCATACGGAACCTCTCAAGGTTAAAAGGCCCCAAATAATTGAAATTAAAGAGCAGTCAGCTGGCAAGACCTTCAGTTCTGAAGCCCAGGGAGGGATATGTGGAATCAATACCTGATTTTCTGTGAAGCCAGTCCATGTATCATTGCCCAGGACGTGAGGAAAGGGACAGAGATGCAGGGTCAGCTTTCCCATTTTGAAGGAGGACAGCTGTTCCTCCGAGGAGTGTCTACTTGGTATCCTCTTTTCATATCAGCCCTGGCTAGCTGTGTACACGGAACATTATTGTCCTCACCTGGGTGTTTCCCATGTGTTCTTTCCCCGAATGCCAGCTGATGGTTTGGGATTTTCACTTTGTCTTGGAGCTGGTTAGCACTGTGAAACTCCAAATACAGTGATGGGTGGATGATGCGTGGTGAGGAAAAATGAGACAGAACGCCTTGGTTTGATTGGGAGCCTGTCTGGAAAGAGGAACTCCTGCTTTGTACAGGGGTCATTCCCATCTGAAAACCACTTTCCATGGAATGGTTAATGCCTGACCAGTGAGAGAGTCCCCTTAGCCCCCGGGAGCTGCTGTGATGAGTGATCTAGCTACTTTGTACCTCTGGGATGCTGGCAGTACTGTTCCCTCTGCCCTAATGCTCTTCCTTCACGTGTCCTTGTTACCATTTAGGCTTCAGGTCCGAGTGACAATCTCTGACTGGCTTTGTTAGTTGTCACTGAGGTAGCTCTTCCTCATGGTACAACGGAATGAGATGAAATGTTGTCTGGTTTTGTGTCATACTCAGGATTACTGATATGTTTAAGATCATAGCTGCCTTTTCACTGCGTGCCTTAATTCCGAGTGCCTTCCAATCAAGGAGATTCATCTTCCCACCTAATAGTAGTTCTCTTATGGTCCAGTGGGTTTTCACTGTCTTTCAGAACTGAGCCAAGAAATAATATCAAGAGAGTGGAGAAAAGTTTGAAGTTATCAAAAACTTCATTCTGTTTGGACCAACCATCAACACTCATGGAAGCAGCAGTCAAAAAATCAAATGATGTATTGCATTAGGCAAATCTACTGCACAAGACCTCTTTAAAGTGTTCAAAGATACCAGTTTGAGGACCAAGGTTTGTCTGACCTAAGCCATGGTATTTTTTTTTTTTTCATGTTTTATTGTGAATTATATGATATTTTACATGAGAGAACTTTAGTTTTACATTCATTCCACCGTACATCATTTCATTGCCATGGTTCCAATCCCCTCCATGCAACATCAACCGACCAAAGGGT
>NW_006408598.1:9342472-9363641 GCF_000296735.1 Chrysochloris asiatica
TGGGTACCATCTGCAAGTGTGGGTGTTCTTGTGTGTATGCCCTCTCTTCCTATCAGCTGGTAGCTTCACGCTCCACTCTAGTCCTCTGTGGCTACGCCACTGACACTGGGCCCAGGAGTCCCCAGGTCTCCCCACACTGCTGGCCAACCAGGTCCCCATCTGGGTCCACAAGGCCATGGTATTTTTAATAACCTCATGTGCATATGAAAATTGGACAATGAATAAGGAAGACCTTGAAAGAATTGATGTGCTTGAGCTATGGTGTTGGAGGAGAATATTAAAAGTACCATGGACTGCCAAAAGAACAAACCAACCTGTCTTAGAAGGAGCACAGCCAGCATGCTCCTTAGAAGCCAGAATGGTAAGACTTTGTCTTATACGTCAGATATATTCTCAAGAGGCAACAGTCCCTGGAGAAGGATATCATGCTTGGTAAACTGGAGGGTCAGTGAAAAAGAGGAAGACTCCCAACAAGATGGATTGGCACAATGGCAGTGCACTGGAGTCAAGCGTAACGATTGTGAGGTTGGCACAGGACTGGGCAGTGTTTCATTGTGTTGTACATAGGGTAACTGTGAGTTGGTACCTATTCCACAGCACCTACCAGCGGTAACAACCTGTCAGAAGTAGATCATCAGGTCGTTCTTTCTAGTCTGTCTTAGTGTGAAAGATCTGCTGAAACCTGTTGACCCTGAGTGATCCCGTTGGTATTTGAAATGCTGGTGAATAGTGGCTAGCATCATAACAACATATTAGTCATCACAGTATAACAAATGAACTCCCCTGTTAAATTTGCCTGTCCTTTCTCCAGTATCCTCACCACGGCTGTTGGAATTCTGGGAGTCCTGCTCTGGCATTGTGGGTTAGTTAGTGCGCTGGACTGAAAAGCCTATTTGAACCTAAAGGTCGGTGATTGAAGCTCACCGGCTGCTCCTCAGGAACAATATACAAAGTCACTATGGGTCAGAATGGACTCGATAGCACTTAAGAACAGCAGCAACAGTTAGAATATAAGGTGTCCTGGTGTAGCACTATAGGATAATGCTCCGATCTGCAAAACTGATTTCAATCTCAAGGTCAATGGTTCAAGCTCACCAGCCACTCCTCAAAAACCTTATATAGGGTTGCTGTGAGTTAGAACTGACTCAATAGCACTTAACAATAACATTAGGATATAAAGTACATGATGGCGGGGACCTGCGTATCCTATTCGTTACTGGAACCCCATACCTGGGAGCATTACCTACTATGTACGTACCTGTTACCTTCGAGTTCTTTCAAGTCGATTTGACCCTGCAGAACAGATGGCATTGCCCCAAGAGGTTTCCTAAGCTGTGGCCTTTACGGAAGCAGATTGCTACATCTTTCTCCTGTGGAGAGACTGGTGGGTTGGTAACTTACCCAAGTGCTTAACCACTCCACCAGGGATCCTTAGTACATAAATATTTAACAAATGTGTGAATTTCAAAACTCAATGTAGGGGTAACTATTATAGAAGACAAAAGCTTTCAATCCACATTTGCTTCGGAATGAGACCCCTCTGGTACCTCAACATCACTTCACCCTTTATGGATTTCAGCATCACTTCACCCTTCAGGGATTTCAGCCATAGCTGCAAAGCGATAGCTCCAAGAAAGTTCAGATTCACCTCAAGACAGAGAATCTATACCCAGAATTCACCAAGCATCTGTCCCCGTTCTTCCCAGAGCCTTCTCTGACCAGTGTCTACAAGGGGAGTGAGTGGCCCTAGGGGCAATTTCAGCCAGTGTGGGTAAGGAACTGACAGATAAATGACCGTACTGTCTGCCCTCCAGCGGAAGATTCTGGAAGCTCATCTCTGCTTCCTGGTAGAGGTCTGGGTAGAATCCATCTGTCACTGTCCACATCAGCAACATCTGGCTCTGCTTTGGGGAGAGCTGAATCCATATTACCAATTTACAATCTCACTTGATTGTTGCCTGTCTTTTGCACAGACATTTGTGATCTGCTTTGGGAAAACCTTTCATGAACCTCTTTATTAAAGTTCAAGTCCCTGGGTGGTGCAGATAGTTTGTACTCAGCTATTGACTGAAAGGCTGGTGGTTCCAATGCAGTAAAACCCTGTGGAGCGGTTCTGTTCTGAAACACACGAGTTGAAACGGACCTAATGGCAGTGAGGTGTGTGTTTGGTTTTACCAGTGCTTGCATCTCTTTTAGGATGATGTAAGGCTCATTTGTTTTTGGACTTCTGACACTTGTTATCCTAAAGCTCTTAGAACTTCACCTCCCTTTTCTAGAGTTGTCCGCTGAACCACGAGGTGACTTCCGGCTTCCCTGGCTTCCTTCTTTAAGGCACGATCAAGCTTGATATTGCTTTCCCAGGCCATGAGTAATTATAGCATTGGCTTTTAGATTGCAGGCTAACTTTCAGAGGTGTTTGCTTAGAAAGAGACGTTCTGAAGGACCTCTGGGGGGATAATGATGCCATTTCTACACCTGGAAGTTGGAACACATTACAGAATAGTGGCTGCAAGAAGCACTCGAATCGATGGTGCTTTCTAAACAGGGAAAATTGTATATGTTTTTTAAGCCTTCCAAAAATTATTCTGCAACTGCTTTCAGGTGCTTTTGTGATGGGTTTATGTCTTACACAGAAGGCATTGTATCATCTGTCTATTTCCTTTCAACTGTCCTATGTCAGTACTTGCAGAATTGTTGGGTGATGGGTCACTGGGAGGAAGCAAAGAGGGAGAAGGCAGATGTGATATTGCCTTTCTAAGGGGTGGTTTTGTGAACTCTTAGAATTGTTGTTGCTAAGCGCTGTTGAGTCGGTTCTGACCCATAGCAACCCTGTATAGGGTTTCTGAGGAGTGGTTCAAGCCAACTTTGCAGTCCAGCATATTAACCCACAGCACCACACCAGGACTCTAACTCCTAGAATGGGAATCCTTTAAAAAACGTTTTGTGCAATGGATCCCTTAGGCGGTTTGCTGAAGTCATGGGATCCCATTTCAGAAGAATAATACATATTTTTGGTAACTAACAATTCAATAGCAAAGGTTGCTTTATGTAGTTATCAAGGACTATATTTAAAACAAATTTATGTTGGAATGGCCATCAGGGATCAAAATAATCTTTTGAAACAAAGAAAACCCAATCTGTAGAATTTCAGAGGAAACCAAGCATGCTGGAGTATTGTGATCCAAACATGAAAATGCTGGTGTGTTTTGTTATTAATGCATTAATAAATTTAAAGCCCTAATGCATTACATAAATAACATGATCTAGAGGCAGGCCCATAGTTGCCTAATTATGAGGCGAGGATGGATACATTCTTTGAGGTATCTGTGACCGCTCTGATGTGATTTGGAAAGTATCCATGATTTCTGTTTGTGACCACACCACAATACTACTGTGGTCCGGTGCCTACATTTATGATGGAAAGAAATGATGAATTTCAAAGAGAGTTTCATGAGAATAAAGATGTAATTTTTTTTTCCCTCACCCAAGTTCATGGGCCCTTGAGTTCTATCCAGGGACTCCAGATTCAAAATCCCATTCTCAGAATTGATAGGTGCTTGTCGGGCCCATAGTGGGCCCTGGTGATGCAGTGGTCAAAGTGCTAGGGTTGTAGCCATTCGATCATATTAACATATAGAAAAAATGGTCAAATCTTTGGGAGTAAAAGGAGAGCCTTACATTTCTTTCTTTATTTAACAAAATACAAAAGTAAAAACCAAAAAGTTTTTACTTGATCTGATCTAACTTCTGCATGTTAATGTTGTTAGGTAACTGCTAGTCGATTTGGACTCGTAGCTACCGCATGTGACGCAGAGTCGACCTGCCCCTTTAAAGAAATAGATGTCTTTCTCATACAGAGCAGCTGGTAGGTTGGAGCCTCTGTGTGCCACCTTACCCTCTACATAAGGACCATCTATAAAAATAATCTAAACTGTACATAAATATCTAAAGCAGTGGCACCTCTAATATTTCAGTGATTGTTATGGGGGAGTAGGGGGTCTTACCATCAACATGTAAATCCCTTGATGGGAATGAAGTGGCCTGGCCTTGGTTGTCTTCTATCCCAGCCTCCTGTTTAGCACCTTGCCATCAAGGGCACTCAATATGTTTTGTTAACTAAGTGAAGAAATGGAAGGCTCTCCTCCTGAGCATTTAATGTCTGTGTTGTTGTTGTTAAGTGCTCTGAAGTCACTTCTGACTCTTGGTGACCTTGTATAGGGTTTCCTAACAGCAGCTGGTGGGTTTGAACCACTGATCTTTTCATTAGTAGTCCAGTGCTTATCCTGTTGTGTGGTTAAATGCCTGGGAGTCGATTTTGACTTATGGTGCCTTACAGTGTAGGGTTTCCTAGGAACGGCTAGTGAATTTGAACCACAGACTTTGCAGTTCAAATTGACCTTGTGGTCCAGTGCTTTATTCTAAGTGCCACACTAGGACTTGCTGTGCCTGTCCTGGTGATGGTGGTTATGTACCGTAGAGTTGGTTCCAACTCATAGATTTGCAGGGTTTTCAAGGCTGTAAATCTTTACGGGAGCAGAAAGTCTCAGCTTGCTCCCGTGGAGCAGCTGGTAGTTTCGAACTGCTGACCGTGAGATCAGCAGCCCATCTCGTAATCACTACGCTCCCAGAGCTCCTTAGTGCTTATGTACAGCACCACAAACTCCACCTGTAAAGTAACACACTTCAACAGGATGATCTCTGAGGTGCCTTCTGGCAGTCACAGTGACTCAGAACGTCAGGAAAATACAGTGGGAATCAGCTTTGTGGATGAGATGCAGTCTGTGAATACGCATACACACACACAGGAAATTCATGCACAAGTTGCTCTGTGGGAGGAAATGTGGCCGTCTGTTTCCAGAGAGATCACAGCCTCAGAGCCCCTAGGGAGCCGTGCTGCTCTGCCCTACAGACGCGTTAGGATTCAGAGTCAGCCGTGTAGCAGCGGGTTTGGGGTTTTGTAGGCCATGCTGAAGCCCCTTCTCTGGTAGTTGGCTGAGTAGCCTTTGCTGCAGCTCTCATTCATGAGATGATCAGTATATGTTGAGTCAGAATGTCACCTGGCCCTGTGTCTGCCGCCCTTACAGCTGGAGCACATGTTAATGATGACAGTGACAACGTTGGGTTATCATTGCTCAGAATTCCCATTTTGTCTTTTTTTGTGTTGTTGCTCCTTTCATCTGTTATTGAAGTGGTCATTGATTGAGAGAACCAATGATGTCTGAAATTACTTATTAGATTGAAAATATTTTGGAAAGTGATTTCACTAACTTGGCTTGTCAGGTTTTTTTTCAAGCAGGATCTGTTTGCTGATTACTACTTTGCATAGAGAATAATGTAGAATGACCAAGTCTGCTTTTGTTTTGATATTGAGTTCAAGAGTTTATATGGCAAGTAAGAATGCTGTTGGTTCACACATCCATATGCAACACATAAATAAATAAATACATGTATATGGCTGGACACCTGGTATGGCACTGTAGGATCAGCAGTGGACAGCAGCAGTGAACCACAAGGTCAGCAGTTCAAACCCACCAGCTGTTCTTTGGAAACCCTAGACAGGGTCATTATGAGTTGGCATCAACTTGATGGTACTTAACATATATACATATATGTTGTTTGTTGCTGCTGAGTTGATTCTGATTCAGTTGTTGTTGTTGTTAGGTGCCATCAAGTCAGTACTGACTCATAGTGACCCTATGCACAATAGAGCGAAACACTGTCCAGTCCTGGGCCAACGTCACAAGTGTTGCCATGCTTGAGCCCATTGATGCTGCCACTTTGCCAGTCCATCTTGCTGGGGGTCTTCCTCTTTTTCTCTGATCCTCCACCTTACTAGACATGATATCCCTCTCCAGTGACTGGTCCCTCCTGAAAATATGTCCGAAGTCTGAGAGAGTGGAACCCCGTATATACAGACTAGAACTGCTCCATAGGGTCTTCAAGGCTGTGACCCATTGGAGGCTGATGACTAGGCTGTCTTCTGAGGTGCCTCTGGGTGGGTTTAAACCACTGTGGCTAATGTTGTTGTTGTTATGAACCGTGGAGTCAGTTCCAACTCATAGCGACCCTGCATAGGATTTCCCAGGTTGTAAATCTTTACAGGAGCAGAAAGCCTCATCTTTCTCCTGTGGGGTAGCTGGTAGTTTCGAACTGCTGACCCTGAGATTAGCAGCCTGATTCGTAGCCACTACGCTAAGTGCTTAACAGTTTGTGCTACTCAGGAACTCCACATACATGTATACACACAAAAAACCCACAAACATATATGCACACACATGCATACATATACATAATACACATATACACACCAACACATTAGCAGAGAAAGCCCCAAAGACAAAGTGATAACTAGCATGTACATAGAAAAAGTGAATACTCCAGGTGTTGGCTGAAATAAATAAACAGTAGGGGTCACAGAGAGGAAGGCGTGGAACCATTGATGCTGGAGAGAGGCAGTGCCTGTCAACCCAATGGTTCAGAGGACAGATGGTGGAACCTGGGAGCATGTTTCAGCTCCTTGTTTAGTTGTTGACCTTCGACAACTCACCTCACCTCCCTGTCTCCAAATTCTTGCCTCTGTGTGAAATGGCAGAAGGATAACTCCTACCTCAAAGCACTACAGCATGGGTCACGGGAGGGCACCGCGTTTGCAAGGGCACCAGAAGTGCTTGTTAGCTGCTGCTGTTATTAATGATTACATCTCATATTCGTATAGCGGTATGTACCTTCAACTTCACGGTGACTCAGGTAGGTGGTTTGTGCATTTTTCATTTATTATTTGTTGTGGTAAAAATCCCCAACATATTATTATTATTTTTTTACATTCTTTACATGTATAATTCAGTGATATTAATTTCTTGCATCATGTTATGTAACTATTACTGGGTTTCTATTATGGGTGATAGGAAAAGTTGGAAACAGCTAGTGGTGATGAGTTCCAAGTGGTTATTTAAAAATCCATTTTACAGATGAGTAAGTTGAGGATTAGAGGGGTCCAGTGGTTGGTTGCAAAGATGCACAGCAGCCTACTTTCCTAGCCATTCTAACTGTGTTTAGTATGCAGGCTACCATCGACTGGACTTTTACAGTTAGTTTCAGGTTATACAATTGACCAGGCCTGGTCCATAATGGCTCCAGAATGCTTTGGTAACTGCTGTCCGATACAGTGATGATGGCCATTAGCTACATGGAGCTGTTGAGCACTTGAAAGGTAGCTAGTGTAAATAATGAACTCCGTTTTTAATTTTACTTGATATTCATTAATTTAAATTTAAATTAAGGCATGTGACTAGCAGGTATCACATTGGACAGTGTAGAGTCTCTTGTCGTGTGTCAGATGACTTGGGTATGAAGCCCCTCTGTGCGTCCTATTAACTTTGTAACTATGGAGAAGTCATTTTTGAGGGCTCATTTTCTCTGTCTATAAAATGGAATAATTCTGTTTAGATTCAATTAAAAACTAATTCAAGTTGTTAGATGCCATCAAGTTGGTTCCAACTCATTGTGACCCTACACGGTGCAGAACAAAACATTGCCTCGTCCTGCACCACCCTGACAATCACTGTTATGTTTGGGCTCAGAATTTGTTGTTGTTGTTGTTGTTGTTGTTATGTGCCATGGAGTTGGTTCCGACCCATAGTGACCCTGTACACGGTTTCCGAGGCTGTAAATCTTTACGGGAGCAGAAAGCCTCATCTTTCTCCTATGGAACAGCTGGAAGTTTCGAACTGCTGACCCTGAGGTTCACAGCCTGATTCATAACCACTACGCTACCAAGCCCAGGATAGGCCATGCAAACATAAGGATGATTATCTTTCTCCTTCAAAAGTTATAGGCATTCACAATAAAGGCACAAAGTGACTGGCTTACAAGTTTTCAGGAGGGCGTTTAGTTAAAGTGTTCGGGGGGAAGATAGATTCACCACCGAATAGTTTTCATCTTGTCTAGATGGGTCTGGTGAAAAGAGATGGGGATAAGTTTCTTATGATTCAATACTGAGAAATTGTTACCATGACTAATTGAGACGGTCACAATTGTAAAGGTAGTAGATTTGTAACAAAAATGGCAGTGTAGTTACTCTTATAGGATAGAAACAGGATCCTAGGACTACCGGGGGAGAAGAGCACAAACAGTGCAGGACCCTATCCAGAGAAGCAGCGACAGCAGAGATGGAGGCAGAGATGAAGACATGGAGAGAAAGAGCAGCTGAGGACTCTGATTCAGGGAAAGAGAGGGACTGGGTGCTAGTGGCCAGGAGGCAGGCTTGCAGAATGTGCCCTTTGGTTGTTTAAATGATTGTATATTCCTGGGTGTTTCTGTGTACACCCCACAAAACAAAACAGGGAATGGAAGTAAATCCTGTTCAGTGAGGATGCACGGAGGAGATAGTAATCATTGCAATGAAATGATGGTGTAAAGGAGATGTTCTCCCATGTAAACTATCACTTAGTTCACAATAAAAACTTATTAAAAGAAAAAAAAGTTACAGGCATCCTTGTGGACTACAACAGAAGAAATGTAACCAAGCCAGAGAAGCGTTTGGAAGTTAAAACAGAAGAACTCTGAGGAGCCTGGTTCGTGTTCTATGCATCTTTCCTGTTCTTTGTGCATCTGTGAAAGACTCTTTTCTCTGAAGGTCAACCTTCATTCCCTCTGAAGGATGGCCACTTCAGAACTCCCAAACTTCTGCCATGCTTCTTCATCTGCGCATTTCAGAACGCTGCGTTCTTAGTCTAACTTCTAAATTGCACAAAGGGGAAGTCTCGCTAGGCTTGGCTTGTGTCAGCTATGTGTGGCTGAGCTAAGCTGCGACGCATCTTGCCATATTCCGTCCTATGGGGTCAGGCAGGGGCTGGGATGGTCTCAGAAAAAGCAGTAGTTGTGAGGTAAGGCAGCACCTCAAACATGCCTGTAGTCAGAAACTTTGCCTGTAGGTATAAACTGTGATTAACAACAACAACAAACATATTTGTTTGTTTGGAAAGGAGATTGGACATCCTGGTTCAGTTGAGCTTTTCGGATTCATTCTTTGATTCACCAGGCATTGTGGTAAGTACCCTACTAAACACTGGAGATGCCCCAATAAGATAAGGATCTGATTATTGCACTTTTAGAATTTAAAGTCTGACAGAGAAGACCCATTAGTGTATAAGAATATAATTAGAAAGGATACGTACAAACCTACAACAGCTACTCTCTGCTTGCTTATGCCAAAATTTATATAACATCATTCCAGGGTCGTTAGAATTGTCGACTTAAAAATTAGCCTGCTATATTTGATCAAATATTTAATTAACTCACCCCTAATATGATGGCTCAGAGTCCTGGTGTGGCCCTGTCAGACCAGCACTGGACTATGAACCATAAGAGCAGCAGTTCAAACCTACCAGCTGTTCCTTAGAAACCCTATACATGGTTTCTGTGAGTTGGAACCGACTCAGTGGCACTTAACAACAACAACAACAACAACAATGTGGTAGCTGGAGTCCTGGTGAGGCACAAGGTCAGTCTGAGCTGCAAGGTCGGTGGTTCAAACTCAACCAGCCGTTCCTCGGGAGCCCTATACAGGGTTGTTGTGAGCTAACGGACTCCACAGTACCTAACAACAACAATGTGATGGCTGGAACTGTGGTTGCTATGGCAGGACCAGACCGATTGATTCCGTCAGCCTAAAAGGGCTGCTGGATAGATGTTCTCCAGTCTCAACCTAGAAGAAAAGACTGAAATTCAGAGATTGTACTTAGTAAGTCAAGGAGTTCTGGTAGCGTAGTTGGTTACGAATCGGGCTGCGAACCTTAAGGCCAGCAGTTCGAAACTACCAGCCGCTCCGCGGGAGAAAGATGAGGCGTTCTGCTCCCGTAAAGATTTACAGCCTCGGAAACCCTGTACAGGGTCGCTATGGGTTGGAAACAACTACACGGCACTTAACAACAATAACAACTTAGTAAGTCAGAGAAGGCTTCTGATGATAGATCTGAGATAAGAAGGATGAATAGGAATCAGCTGAGTGAAGAAGACGGGTGAATGTAGCTGCATGTGCAAAGGTTCTGTGGCAGGAAGTCTGTAAAGAGCTAAAAGAAAGAGCTGGATTATAGGAATCTCATTATCTCTGCTCCCTCTGGCCCTAGTTACCATGATGCCAGTGAATGCAAATGGTGGGTTTTCAGGTGACTGTATTATTTTAATTAAAGGTTAAATGCCCTATAGGTTGCAAAGATACATTTGCATTTCAAGTATCAATTTTTATGTTACAAAGCAGATTATGGTAATCTTAGGTTTTGCATGCATTCCGCTTGGGGGTGATTAGTGCATTTATTACCTTGAAGGACTAAGCTCATGATTAAAAAGAGAGGTCATTTTCCCCAGCCTTCTGTGTTGGTCTGCTTTACAAGTCTCAAAGTATGTAGTGTTTTCCTTTGTATGCTGGAAATTTGGGATCGTTACCTAATATTCCTGCACACAAGCATGATTGCTGCCAGAATGTTTCCCAGATGCCCGAGTGAAGCCGCGATTAGTGAATTCATGTGTGAAAATGTGAATTCGACATAGAAATTTCTTAGCGCTCAGAGTTTGGTAGTAATGCGTTATAAATGCGAGCTGTTATTGCTTTCGTTCCTGAGTGTGAGGGGCAACCTCATAGGCCTTTATCTAAGTTAATGATGTCAGAGCCTCTGAGGAGTTTCAGCTATGAATGCTGCTGGATTTTCCAGAAGAAAAACGTCCAGAGTCTGTTGTTGTCTGTAACAACTTTCGGTCATACCCAGGTGACTGAAATGCTGTTTAATATTTTCATGTTTCATTGAGCCCATTCTCTCTAAAATGTTATCTTTTGAACATATAATTAATATGAGTATTGATGACATAATAAACAGTTATTTTTTATACAAGTTTTTAAAATCCCATGTATATTTTACACTGAGCGCACATGTCAGTTTGGATGCTAAATTGTCATTGAAAATGCTTGACATGTATTTCAGAAAGTTTTCATTTGAAAAAGCAGACAACATAATGGTAGAAATTTATGGGATGTTTTCTTGCTTCACTTATGACCAGTTGACCGAAAGACCTGATCTTTCTTCTTTTTTTTAAATCTGTTTCATCCTTGAACTTGGTGACATTCTGAATTTGAAACTTTAGGCTCAAACAGTCTTGGCAGTCAGCTAACTGCCACCAGTCCCATCTCTGGTTTTCCCAATTTGTTGTTGTTATTTTTTATTTTTGTTTTACATTCTTCCAGGAGCCCTGATGGCACTGTAGAGTAAGCACTGGACTATTAACCACAAGATAGGCAGTTCAAACCCATCAGCCACTCCATGGGAGAAAGACGAGTTTGTTGACGCCCGTAAAGATTTACAATCTCAGAAGCTGTATATGGGAGCCCCATGGTTCAGAGTTTATTCTTCCAAGAGAAGGAACCCTGGTGGCACAGTGGTTAAGTGCTTGGCTGCTAACTGGAAGACTGGCAGCTTAAACCCAGTAGCTGCTCTGGATAAGTACTGAACTTCTAACCCAAGGTTGGTGGTTCAAATCCACCAGTCACTCCATGGGAGGAGATGTGTCTTCTATAAAGATTATAGCTTTGGAAACCCTATGGGGCAGTTCTACGCTGTGCTCCAGGGTTGTTGAGTCTGAATTGAGTAATTGGCCAAGATGGTAGAATCCTGACTTCCTACTTTTGTGTCCTTGGGTAAGTCATTGAGCTTTACTTTGTTTCTCCCCTATTAAATAAAGATAGAGGAGTCCTGGTGTGACACTGTGGGTTAATGTGCTGAACTGCAAAGTCAGTTTGAACTGTAAGATCGGAAGTTCAGGCTCATCAGCTGCTCCTTGGAAATCCTATACAGGGTCGCTATGGGTCAGAACTGACTCCGCCACACTTAACAACCACAAATTGAGATAAAAAAAAAAAATAACTGTTTGAAAGGATTCTTGGGAGGATTGAACGAAATGATCTAACCTGGGCTCACACATCACAGGACCAGGCAATGTTTCCATCTGCTTTGCTTAGTTGTTGTTGATGTTGTTATGTGCCGTGGAGTCAGTTCTGACTCATAGCGACCCTGTACAGGGTTTTCCAAGGCTGTAAATCTTTACAAGAGCAGAAAGCCTCATCTCTCTCCCATAGAACAGCTGATAGTTTTGAACTGCTGACCCTGAGGTTTGCAGCCCAATTCGTAACCACTATGCTAGGATTACTATGAATACTATGAGCCAACTTGATGATATCTGACCACAGTAACAATAAGTAGAATGAGTTTTTAACTGAACCCAAACAGAACGATCCCATTTTGTAGACAGAGAAAATGAACTCTCAAAGGCTTACAGAGTTAGTAGATGGTTGTTGTTGTTGTTAAGTGCCATCAAGTCAATTCCCGACTCATAGCAACCCTCTGTAGGTTTCTGAAAGCAGCTGGTGGGTTTCAACTTGTGACCTTGTGGCTCATGGTAAAGTGCTGATCCTATAGCTCACTATTTGACCCACAATATGTAGCAGGCAGTTGTCCTTCAGTTGATTCTGACTCGGGATGACCCTGTGTCTCAGAATAGAACTGTGCCCCAAAGGGTTTTTAGTGGCTCATTTTTCAGATGTAGATTACCAGATCTTTCTTCCAAGCTCTGTGGAACTTTTTGATTGGCAGCTGAGCACATTAGTCATTTACAGCACCTAAGCCTCCCGAATATCCTCTGAGCTACTCAATTATTGTCAGGGGACCATCGTGGAGCAACTCCTCTGCAGGAGAAACAATCCGGCACTTTCTTCTTGTAAAGACCACACAGTCCGGGAAACCCTGTGGGGCAGTTCTACTCCATCCTAAAGTATTGCTGTGAGTTGGAAGAGACTCGATGGCACACAACAACAACAAATTACAATCACCTTTTCCTTCTTCACTGAGTACTAAAATGTTTGCCCCATCCACTGACTCCAGCAAATCCACATGATACCAGACACCCTCTGGACTTAAACAAGACATAAAACAGTCAAATATGGCTTTTCAATGTTTTGTAGGGGCACATGAACACTTCTCTGGGGGCTTGGATCACGCCCCTGGCATATTGATGTTTGACATGAAGCGATTGGTTGTGAATCACAGGTGGGATGTTTGGTAAAGCTGTAAAGTGTAAGTCCTCAGTAGAAGCAGAGCTAAGGGGGGGCAGGTGTCATTCAAGCCTTGAATGCTACTTGAAGGGGAGTATCACTGGGCAGTTTCTATTAACCAGGTACTGCCTATGTACTTCCTCAAGCAAGGTAAACATCCAGAGGGATAGTGAGAGGGACAGGCAAGTCAGATGGGGTATATAAAGGAATGTTGATGAAGAGCCAGATAGGACGAGTTGAGCTTTAGAAGCTGCCCAAGAATTTGGTGTTTTATGCATTTCTGTATTTTTATCTGGCCCCATCAAAATAGTTGAAGCTTTCACAGATCTTGAATGAAATGAGAAAAGGAAAATTAGGATACGCAGAATGATACAATGCTAACCATAAGGCTATAGTGTATACAATGCATAGTGAAAGGGCCTACCTACTACCTGAACGTAGACTTTGTGTTTGACTCTGAGCTTCCTAGCAGCCAAAGCAAAGAGTGAAAAACAATCATGATGCACAGTGTCTGTTAGACAAAAACGAGTATTCCTATCAAGACTGAGACTTAAACCTTGTAGATTGTTCCTTAGTTTGCCCCCACATGTAGTATCAGAGGTACTCAGCAAGATGTTTGAGAGGAGACCATCATAAAGAGGCTTCTAAAAGCCCAACAGACTCCTGGTTGGTTCTTGGAGCTTTTTTCTCCTAAGAGCCACACAGTTCCCATTCTTTTGTACTTTGAGAGTGAGACCTTAATCTGTGCCAAGCAAGAAGGTCATAAAGCATTTTGTCAACTTTTCTTTTCTAAAGGACATAGACTGGTCTGCTAGGAAATTAATTTCAAAGGCTGCCATACCAAATGCCCACATACTTGATGACCTAAAACAACAGTTTATTTATTCATAGTTCTAGAGACCAAAGGTCTGCAGTCAGGCTGCCATCAGGTCTGCTCTCTCCCAAGGCTCTAGAAGAGGATCCTTCCCCTTCCGGTGGCTCCAGGAGTTCCTAAGCTTCTTGTAGCATCTCTTCATCTCTGCCTCCATCCTCCCTTGGCCTTTGCCTCTGAGTATCTGTCTATGTCCTTTCTAATCTTGCAAGGTCATCAGTCATTGGATTTAGGGTCCGCCCTAAAGTCAAGATGATTTAATCTTAAGATCCTTGACTAATTAAATATCCAACCCATTGTTAAAAGTTCTAACTCAGTTGCTTTGTGGGAAAAAGACCTGGTTTATAGCCAGGAAATCCCTATGAGGTAATTCTTCTCTCGTTACCTGGGATCACTGACTGTTGGAATTGAGTTGACAGTACCCAATAATACTGCCTCTCCCACCAAATCAAATCTAATCAAAACAAACCAACACATACGTATATCTTTGTCGCTATTTCTACATACCATTATTTTCTCAAAAAAAAAAAAAAAGAATCAAACCAAAAATAAAAACCAAAGCTGAACAACAACAAAACACGGTTGCTGCTTCTTGGCTCCTCGCAGTCTTTCCTTTGACTCCTCTGCCCTGTTGCCTCTGCTGAGAAGTTTTCCTGGACGACAGCAGTTCCTATTGGTTGTACTCTTCTGTATACTATTAAAATGTTTATTTTCATCAGTCAAAAAGACACAAGACAGTTACCATTTAATGACCCACTGTTTAGGTTGATCAATGTGTGTTTGTCTTATTTTTGCAACTAGATTGTCAATTCTCAATGGACAGGGATTTGTTTTATTCTTGGTCTCCACCAGCATACAGACTGATTTGTTGTATCGTTCAGGCTGAAATTGATGAGTGTTGACAGAATGTATGGACTTCTGGTAAAGTATAACAGGGAGAACCAACAAATACTGAATGCCCATTAAGTTTGCGTTTATTATATGCAATAATCTATGTAAACAGTTCCCATTTTATTTAGAAGCCTTTCTTTCATCTCACTCTCTTTTGAACATTGTGGTTGGGGGTGACGGTTTATAGAGCAAATAAATTAGTATCCCATTCAACACTCTTATACATTTTGTTTCATGACATTAATTGCCTTTCCTTAAATGTAAGAGCACTCTTCTTACTCCTCCCAAAGGCTTCTCGGTTCCGTTCACTCATCTTTCCATCCCATCTGACTTCTGAACTTTGTTTTTTTGGTAGATGCTGCCCTTTTGGTCTCATATAGTTGATTGCTTTGAGAAACATGTTTCTTATGAATGTTACTGTTCACTTTATAGGTCTGTCTGTCATTTGGCTGGAAGGAGATAACCTGGGTTAGGTTAAGTGCTTGATTTGAAGGTTGTAAAGGCCATTGTTGTTATTTGTCATCAAGTCAGTTCCTACTCGTAGCAACCCTGTATAGTGTTTCAAAGGAGAGGCTGGTGAGCTTGAACCACCAACCTTGTGATTCAAACCAACCTTGCAGTCCAGCGCATTAACCCACAGCATCACACCAGGAATCCATAAAGGTGATAGTCTCCAAGAGTTTACAATGTTGATGATTCTAGATGCATCATTTAGTGTGATATTGGCAAGGTTTCACCATGTCAATATCACACTAAATGATATTGTCGTTGTGATGTGCCATGGAGTCGGTTCCGACTCATAGCGACCCTGTACAGGGTTTCTGAGGTTGTAAATCTTTACGGGAGCTGAAAGCCTCATCTTTCTCCCGCAGAACAGCTGGTAGTTTTGAACTGCTGACCATGAGGGTTCGTAACCTGATTTGTAACCACTACACTAAATGATACTACATGAAGAAATTTGTAATTCCATTTAACATGATATTGTTACTCTAACTAGATAGTATCCTCTGTTTATTTAAGTATTGTTTGTAATTATATTTATGAATATAGCTTCATGAAAATTAGAAGTTATTATAAATGTTATCGTTAGGTACCACTGATTGGCTCTGACTCACAGTGACCCTCTCTACAACAGACTGAAATGTTGGGAGGTTCTGATTCATCCTCATGTTGTTGTTATTAAGTGCCGTCGAGTCGGTTCTGACCCAAAGCGACCCTGTACAGCCTGATTCATAACCACTACGCTACCAGAGTTCCTTTGATTCATCCTCATAGTCCTGGCTAAATTGAAGCCCATTGTTGCAGTTAGTGTCAATCCCTCTCACTGAGGGCCTTCCTCTTTTTTGTTGACCCTCTCTGCTTTACCAAGCGTGATGTCCTTCTCAGGGACTTGTCCCTCCTGACAGCAGGTTCAAAGCAGGTGAGCTGAAGTAGTGTGTAATACATGTTCTATTATTGTTGTTGTGAATTGCCATTGAGTCAGTTCAGACCCAGTATACAGTTTTCAAGGCATGGATGGTAGGTTTGAACCGCTGGCCTTGCGGTTAGCAGTTCAGTGCTTATCCTACGGCACCACACCAGTAGTCCACATACATAAATCAGTTAATATGTTAGTAATGTAAAAAGGCTTTACTTTTTGGCCCACAAGAGGGCACTGCTGTCAAACGAAAGGTGATTTTAAGGTTGAAAATTTAAGAAAGGTTTAGATTTGAGTTTTTAAAAATGCATTATCCTACTAATGGATTTTAATGGTCAATACTGTCAACAATGTGTGTTGTAATCTTTTTATGGCTGAATTTACTGTGTGTGTGTGACCATGGGCTGCATGTTATCCTTAGCTGAATCACGCTGTATTTTCCTGACATTCGTTCTGTGAGTCATTGTTATGCTGGAAGGCACCTTAGAGATCATCTCGTTAAAGTGTATTAATTCACAAGTGAGAAATGTGGGGTCCATAGAGATTAAATGCCCATGACTTTGGGAGTGAAAGGAGAGATTTACATTTCTTCATTTATTAAACAAAACATACTGCATGCCTCTGGTAGCGTAGTGATTACGAATCCGGTTGCTAACCTCAAGGTCGGCAGTACAAAACTACCAGCTGTTTCGCAGGAGAAAGATGAGGCTTTGTGCTCCCGTAAAGGTTTACAGCCTCGGAAAGCCTGTACAGGGTCGCTATGAGTCAGAACCGACTCCATGGTACTTAACAACAACAACAACAATACCGCACACCCAGCCCACGTGGAGCGTTACGCATGGAGGTTGGGGTAGAAGAGAAATAAGGCAGCATCAGTCCTCCTAAGAGGGTTTTTACATGTAAGATCCCCACTCACCCATGACAATAATTGAAATATTAAAGGAGCTGCTGCTTTAGATATCTATGTACAATGTAGCTCATTTTTATAGATGGTCTTTATATAGAAGTTAAGGTGGCACAACAGTTTAAATGCTTGGCAGCCAAGCAGCAGGTTGACGGTTCGAACCCACTAGCAGATCTGTGGGAGAAAGACTTGGCTATCCTTATTTGAGATTGTTAAGGACCATCAAGTTAGTTCTGATTCATAGTGACCCTATACAGGGTTTCTGAGGAGCAGCTGGTGAACTTGAACCGCCGACCTTGTGGTCCCGTGCTCATCCTACAGTGCCACACCAGATTACAGTCCGGGAAACCCTATGGGGCAGGTTTCTGTGTCACCTGTGGTAGCTACAATTCTAAATTGGCTAGGTGACACTTAGGAATGGTAATAATGTGAAGTTAGATCAGATCAAGCAAAAACTTTAGAGATAAAATTCAAGTTTTTCACCATGTATGGGCAGCCTCCAGAGTATTATATGGAAGTCATTTTAAGTAAAACCCTTGGACACTCTGTTTTGATTATTTGAAAAATGAAAAATGAGAGGAAAATTTCCAATTAAAAATGGGTCTAATTAAACAAAAAAACAAGAACCCTCAGCGGCAAGGATAATTGGGCCTTGAGAGATTTGTGGCTAAATTGTCATTACCATTCCTATTTGCTGGGTCCCAGAAGTGGGCAGTTTTACATGGACAACAAGCTGTGGTACGGAGTAAGCGGTGGTAGAATCTGGTGAGTGCATCATATTTCCCTAGAACTCACCTGTTGCTTTGCTCAGTTTTAAGTTGGATAGCTGTCAGTGAACCATTACCATTTACTGACGACTGCATTTGTACTTTTCATGGTCACTTGAAGAGTAGAGGGTTCCTTCATTAATCAAAGTATTGTTTGCTCAAAAACCCAATAAAAAAGGGATGCATCTGTGGTTTTAAGGGATTTCTCCATTCTTACAATGAACGAGTGCACGTCTTATGCAAAACAGCGCTGCTGTTTTGATTTATATAAATCATCCCTGACCAGAGGAACCTTTAAACGAACTCTAACACCTAATTTCGATGAGATGGCCTTGGTAACACTTAGAATTAAAATGCCATTTATAAAATTCTTTAATATTTAATGGACTCTGTTAACGTCTTTAATGGCTCATTTACAACATGCTTTAGCATGTGGTAAAATAGTTCAGCAGGAAATTTATCATAGATGTTTTTAAGCAAGCAATAAAAAAGCCATTTATCGCATGTATGTACCACATATTGGCAGGAAACTGGCCTGCTTTAACATATGACTGTGGGCATGTTCTAAACTTCACACATCATATGATACTTAAGAATTACAGTTCATTGGCGGTATCAGCAAGTACATTGACTTTCATCAGCTTATTAACTGCATTGACTTTTAAAATCAGCAAATGCTGAAGTATAAAAAGCTTATTAATACCTGCCTTGTTTCAGAACAAAAAATTAGTTAAAAGAGGGGTTACATTTGATTTTGCATACTTCTGCAGAGCTGTTTAAAAAATGTCTAAAAGACCATTCAATGTGGCTTTGTCTTATAAAGCCACTGGAAATGGAAACATCTTTCCTCATTTCAGTCTGGAGATGTGATGAGTTATTTTATGTAGGCAAATTCTATTTCAAAATTCTTATTGGTTATCAGATAAGACACCACAGATGGAAAGTCCTTTCTCACTTTCTCTTTTATTCTTTAATTTATGATTTATGAAACATTTCTCACTTCCATTATTCGTCTTGAGTGGAAATTAGTGTGGAAAATAACTGACCACACAGTTGAAAGTCTTCAGGTTATATTACCTCTTACATCATTAGTTGGAGGAATTATTTCTTCTTGTGCCCTGGTACCCAAGGGATTAAAAATAGAAATCACCTGGCCATCCCGGTAGATTACAGCCCAGGGAGGTCAGAGATGAACTGATGGTGAGTCTGGAATTAGTTCATTATCCGAAACAGTTCTAACCTGGAGCTGATGCAAGATCACACCTGGAAACCACCCCGCAAGTGGGCAGGGGACAGGGCAGCGGTAATGTTGTTAGTTAGCAGTGTTCGCCGTTGGTGTTTCTTTTAAGCCAGATCTGCCCTGCTGTATTGTTGCAAAAACGCTTCTGAATTTAAGCTTGTCAGGAAATGAGACCTAGTGGATGCACAGAGAGAAATCCATTTTTGTGTGTTTTGGTTTGCTTCCAAATTTCTTCATAGAGATCCACAGAAGTAATGTAACCCTGCCTCTGACATATTTTTGCTGAAATCTTATAGATGAGTTCTGATGTGAACTGCAATTGTTTTCCTTCTGTTTCAAAACAAACAAACAAAACCTGCTTAAGAATCCAAGGTGTTTATAACTCTTGCATGTTTGGCCTTTAATTTAGGATACGGTATCTGCAGCAAACCAGTCTCTGTTTTCCGCCAACTTTTCAGAGATGGAGCAAAATTTATTTAAGGATTAATAGAAAACAGTCTTGGATTGATCCCTGAGTCTTGTACGAAATCTAGTCCATTTGTCTACACCAATTCAGACAGAGTGTGACTATTTATCTTCACTCTGATGACTCTAATGTTTTCCTAGAGCTGCAGATACAAAGTGCTATAAACAAGCTCTCCTAAGAACACAAATTCCTTGTCTTATAAAGAGGGCTGGAAGTTGAGTCCATATTGAGGATATGGCACATGTAGATTTCTTTGAGGGAGAAGCTGATCTCTGCTTCTCTCCCACCTGTCACAGACGGCTCTCCTTGGTGTTACTTGTCTCTCTGAAATCTGCCTCCATCTTCACATGGCTGCAGTCTCTCAGGGTCTTTTCACTCTTTTATAAGGACCCCATGTATATGTGATGAGGACCCACCCTTCTCCAGCACGACGCCGTGGCATCTTATTTAACTGCATCTGCAAAGACTGTTTCCAAACAAAGACCTGTTCACAGACCAGGGGTTAAAACTTCGGTAGATGTTTTTCAGGGACACCATAACCATGCCTAATGTCTTGAATCCTTGAAGAAAGATGGATTTATTGTTAGCTTATTTAGTGTCATATCTCAGAGATATTACAGGTTTGGTTCCAGACCATGGCAATAATGAGAATATTGCTAATAAAGCAAGCTGCATGAATTTTTTTATTTGCCAGTGCATATAAATTATGTTTAGAATCCTGGTGTGTGTGGTGCTATAGAATAAGCTCTAGACTCCTAAGTCGCCTCTCCTCACAACCCTATATAAGTCAGAACTGACTTGATGGTATTTAACAACAACAGAAGTTATGTTTATACTGTTTTGTCATCTATTAAATATACCAACGGAATGAGGAAATCATTGGACAATATTAATATCACATGCAAGTAAATTTTTCCTAAAGATACTTCAAAAATGGCTGCAAAAATACATTGTAAGGCAAGTGGCAGAGGGTTAAAGCAGATTTAGACGAGGATGTGGAATGAGGAATAGCATTGCTGACATCAGATAGAGCTTGGCTAAAAGCAGAGAATACCAGAAAGATGCTTGGTGGTGGTGGTGGTAGTTATGTGCCGTGGAGTTGATTCCGACTCATAACGACCCTGTGCAGGATTTCCAAGACTGTAAATGTTTATAGGAGCAGAAAGCCTCATCTTTTTCCCATAGAACAACTGGTAGTCTCGAACTGCTGACCCTGAAGTTAGCAGCCTGCTTCCACTATGCTCCCAGAGCTCCTTAGAAAGATATTTACCCATGCTTTACTGACTATGCAAAAACATTCTCCACTGTGTGGATTATGGCAAACTATCAACACTCGCGGAAACAGCAGTCAGGAGATCAGACGACGTATTGCATTAGGCAAATCTGCTGCACAGGAACTTTTAAAAGTATTGAAGAGCCGAGATGTCAGCTTGAGGACTAAGGTGCGCCTGACCCAGGCCACTGTGTTTTCAATAGCCTCATATGTATGCGAAAGCTGAACAGTGAATAAGGAAGAT
>NW_006408598.1:9364116-9377045 GCF_000296735.1 Chrysochloris asiatica
ATGAGTCGGTTCCGACTCGATGGCATCTGACAACAACAACAACATGAGTAACATTGTAAAGAATGGGAATTCAGAACCCTTAATTTTGCTCCTGAGGAACCTGGATATAGACCCAGAGGCAATGGTTAGAACAGAATAAGGGGCAACTGAATAGTTTAAAATCTGGAAATGTGTGCATCAGGGATATACTCTTTCACCATACTCATTCAATCTGTATGCTGAGCAAATAATCTGAGAAACTGGATTATATAAAGAAGAATGTGGATCAGGATTGGATGAAGACTCGTTCACTGTCAGCAATGTCCAGATAATACAGCCTTACTTGCTGAAAGTGAAGAGGGCTTTAAATACTTATTAATGATGATCAGAGACCACAGACTTCAGGTGGGTTGTACCTCAGTGTAATGAAAACAAAAATCCTCATCACTGAACCAATAAACGGCATGGTAAATACAGAAAAGGTTGCTGTTGTCAAAACTTTGTTTTGCTTGGATTCACTATCAACACTCATGGAAGCAGTAATCAAGAAATCAAATGATGTATTTCATTGGGCAAATCTGTTGCACAAGACCTTTTTAAAGTGTTTAAGAGCAAAATTGCCAGTTGGAGAAATAAGGTGCGCTTGACCCAAGCCATGGTATTATTAATAGCCTCATATGCATGTAAAAGTTGAACAAGGAATAAGGAAGACCTTAGACGAACTGATGCATTTGAGCAATGGTGTTGGAGGAGAATGTTAAAAGTACCATGGACTGCCAGAAGACCAAACAAATTTGTGTTGTAAGAATTTGTACAGCCAGAATGCTCCTTAGACGCCATGATAGTGACATTTTGTCTCTCATACTTCGGACATATTATCAGGAAGGACCCGATCCTGGAGAAAGTTCTCATGGTTGGTAAAGTGGAGGGTCAGCAAAAATGAGAAAGACCCTGAAGGAGATGGACTGACAAAGGGGCAGCTGCAAAGGCCTTAAACACAATGATTGTGAGGATGAAGCAGGACCGGACAGCTTCATTCTGTTATGGACAGGGTTGCTATGAGTTGGCACTGACTCGTTGGCTCCTAACAACAATGAAGTAGCCAATAGCATTATGAAAACATTTGTGAGAATTCCTGAGTGTGACACACAGACAAAAAGTGAGTACACTCTGTTGGAAAAATGATGTTAATAGAGTTGTTTGATAGAGGCTTGGCACAAACTTTGAATTTGTAAAAAGTGCATTATCTGTGAAGTTCAACAAAGCAAGGAGCAATACAACGAGATGTACCTGCACCAAAACAAGCCAAGACACTCTTTGACCCACTGCTGGTGAGTCGGTATGGCAGAGTAGAACTGCCCCATGGGGCTTCCCAGCAGACCATTACATCTTTTTCTCATTGAGTGGCTGGTGAGTTCAAACCATCAAACTTTTGACATTTCGGTTAGCAATAGAGTGCTGACCCATTGTGCCACCTGGGCTCCTTTAAAAACACTTTTATAAGGATTGAAACAGTAAGTACCTTGGTGTAACAGAAAGCCTGGGTTCGAATCTTGGCCTGTCTGCTTACTAGCTCAGCGATATTGGACAAGTCACTTAAGAACTTCTAAATCTTTTTTATTTTTTTAAAAATAAACTGAAGCCTTGTTAAATGAATATTTAATTTTGTTACAATTTCCAATTTAATGAACAATTGAAATAATGGTATCAAGGATCCCAATTGCTTACATTTTCCCCCACTGGTTTTTCATTCAGGCAGTCATTCATCCGTCTTTCCCTTTCTCCATCTCTCCCCCCCCCCCCAGCCCCCCACACTTTGAGCTCTTTGAAAGTAAGTTGGAGACACTTGCTCCTTTATTCCTAAATATTTCAGGCTCTATTTTACAACAACAAAATCCTTCTCTTTCATGACTACAGTATAATTGTAGAAACCCAGTTTTGATACAGCACTTCAGTATCATCTACTGTCTAGATTCAGATTTGTAAATTGTTCCAGTAAAGTCCTTTGTGTAGCTGTATGTGTGTGTGTGTGCAGTTCATTTTGAGAATGACTGAGTGTATGTATTTGTATACTTTCCTGATCCAGGGTCACAACTGTAGTTAGTTGCTTTGTCTGTCTCCTTCATGTGGAACAATTCCTCATATTCCCTTTGTCTTTGTGACCTTGACTTTGTGAGTATGCATGTATGTAAAATGCTGTTGAGTTGGTTCTGAGACTCATAGCAACCCTACGTAGGGCTTCCGAGGATTGGCTAGTGAGTTTAAAGCACTGACCTTGCTGTTAAATCTGACCTTGTGATCCAGGGATTATCCTGCAAAGTCACACCAGGACTTTGTGAGAGCTCCGTGCCATCACACCATACAATGTCCCTCAATATGAGGCTTGATTATTTCCTTGTGATTAGATCAGGAAGGAATGGTGATTAGATCTAAAAGATTAGATCGGGAAGAAATGGTGATATCCTAGCATTAGTTGTTGTTTTTAACACAAGAAAAAGATAAATGAATGAAGAAAATTGGGAGGAACTTGATGTTGTGCAGAGGAACATGTTTGGAGTGTGGCGGGTATGAACCATGACTACCTTTTAACTATATTCTGAAAGACTCAGTCTCTTAAGGAATTCACCCCACCTGTTGTGAAGCAGGCTGATCAAGAGGAAAGAAAAGTAGATATCTGCTCTTTCCTTGATAAGATATCAAGTATATTCAGAATTCTTCCGTGCGAAACACGGATATAAATTAAACATCTGAAGAATGGTCTCCTTTGCCTGGGAACCTTCGGGTTTCTTCATAGCAGGAAATATAAGTAGGCATTCTGCTTTTTTGTAGTGAAAGAGCAACCTTATCCACATAATAACAACCAATACATCAGGTGAAAGACGAAATGTAACCCTGCATCCAAATGGTGAGATTTTTTAGTTAATTCTGAGATTGACTGGCGGTATATATATTTGGTCTTGACACCGGCACTGTCTTTGATTGCTGAAAATGCTGAGACTCTTTAGAAACAAATAACTTTTGAAGCAGACTGATAAAAGGAAAGGATCGTGGCGAAACAACAGAGGGAGAAATGAAATGACTGCGGAACTGATTTTGGTGCTGTGTACAAGCTTATTTTTAGTCACAAGCGGGCTAGAGTTTAAAAATAATAGTGAACACTTGGAAACAAGTGTCTAAGGTGATAGTTCTTGTTACATGCCATGAAATTGGTTTGGGTTCATAGCGACCCTGTATAGGGTTTCCAAGGAGTGGTTGGTGGGTTTGAACCGCTGACCTTTAGGTTAGCATTCCAGTGTTTATCATAAAGCACTATTGGGAAAATGTTAGAGTGAGTTACTACGCAGCCCAAAATTAAACTTCTGCTTCTTTGTCTGGCATACGGATTATTAGATCACATTTTTTCTTTTCTCCCCACTGATGGATTCAATTATTATTATTATTTTTTAATGAATTGAAAAAAGAATCCCTGTGGTTCCTTTTGTGTGAAGAAAATAAGATAAATATTAGCCAGGAAAGGTCATTCTGGTTTCCAATGTGCAGGGCGTTCATTATGATGGGTTCTGATAAATTATACTGTGTATTTTTTTCAATAGCAGAAAGTCACGTTGTGCCCTTGGGTGGACGTAAGGCTAAACATACTTAATAAAGTTGAAGAATCTGGGAGATAAACATTTCTAAGTCATGTGTTTCCAAGCCGTTTAGATTTATACAGTTATTCAAAGCCGTTTTGGTCTTGTTGTCGCAGTCACTCAAGGCCCACATACGTTCCTCAGTCCCCAGATGGCTGGGTCTTCCAGCCCTTCATCACCTGAAGTGCTTTCTGGGAAACTCGTACAGTTATGTTCAGGAGCAGCTAAAGAAGAGTGTGTTTGCTAGTGGGTTTGTCATGGGTTTAACAGGATTCCCAAGTAGTTAGACTGCATTTCCAGGCTCGTTTTTCATTTTGGGAACTTGAATTTTATGAATGTGGATCATTATTTCCTACTGATCATCACCACAGGAGGGAACCACAGTTTTTATTTAGCTTAGCAATATTTAAGTTAATTTAGTTTCAGTTTTCATAAGACTGTTTTGGTTTGGGAGCACCTGTGTCCTTCTTGTAAAAATGTTTTCACTGATTAGAAAAGTCCATTTACGTCTGTGCGTTGAGGGCTGGTGTTTGCTGCCGGTGACAGTATTAACAAGTATGATTTATATTTTGGCACAGTGTATTCTATTAGGAGTCCCTGAGTGTTTCAGCTGCTTACAGAATGGTTGGAAGTTTGAGTCCAGAAGTGCCTCAAAGAAAGATAAGGCGATCTACTTTTTAAAAATCAGCCATTGAAAGTCCTATGAAGCATGGTTCTACTCTGACACACATGTGGGCAACATGAATTAGAATCAACTCTACAACAACTGAGTTGGTGTTTTGGTATACCATATTGAAACGACGTCCCCCCTCTGCTTCCTTTTAATGTTTCCCACAAAGCAGCCTTGCAGATTGCTCAACGTCCTCTTCAGGGTGATAGGACCCAAGGCTAGGATTTCAGGTCTTCATCCTGGCTCTCTCGCTGTTCTCTGAGCTTGGACAAGTGACATCACCTCTTAGGAATGGATCATCTCACAGTTCTCTTTGTGTTGTCCTTTCATTGTCAGTGAAATTATGCATGTCCAGTGTCTTGGGGCCCACTTGTCAGTTTGAGGAGTCCCTGCAAGGTGCAAATGGTTAAATACTTGTCTGCTCCCTCTGACCCTGGCAGCCTGTATCTGCAAGATCATAGCCATGTAAATCTGATGAAGTGCGCGTCTGCTGCAAACCATGGGATCACTGTGAATTAGAATACAATTTAAAGGCCCTTGCTGCTCAGAGGATTTCTGTTATTACAACTAGATCCTGTTAACTAATTCATATGTGGCAAGTTCATAAGTGCAGAATTCTGTACAGTTTTGTCCCCTCCTTAAAGACATGTCATAAACATGACTGTGTTTGCCTGTCTACCACTAGCCCATAACTGCAGGAGTTAACATGAAACCATTATTTTGTTACTGGAAGTCTGTTTCCTTCAACATTTAAAATGCTGACTGCTGCCTCTCTCTTTGTTTTTTAAATAGGTCTTCCAAACTAAAATACAGTTTGGGAAGCACAGAAATGCTTGGGCCTGGCTATCAATGGGAATTTGGAATTGCTCAGAACTATATCCTGGAATAATTGCATTTGACTGGAACCGAATCTTCTGAAGTCACCAAGGTACGACTTTATCACATACCTATAGATAATGTCAAGGAGCTCTGGTAGTGTAGTGGTTACGAATCGGGCTTTGAACCTCAAGATCAGCAGTTCGAAACTACCAGCTGCTCCGTGGGAGAAAGATGAGGCTTTCTGCTCCCATAGAGATTTACAGCCTCGGAAACCCTGTTCAGGGTCACTATGGGTTGGAACCGACTCGACGGCACTTAACAACAACAACATAGATAATGTCTGTACAAAATACAGTGGATTTAGCTAAGCTAACTATTCCAGAATTGATGATACTTTATAAAAGCCTGCTTTCAAATAGATTTTTTTTTCCTTTGCAATTTGGGAGACTCATAATTCTTTTGACTTCAGCTTCTATCTTTGAAATTATTTTAGTTTGTAAAGTAGTGCTTTAGCTATAAGTAGTGAAAACTGTGAAGGGAAAGGAAGGTTTTTAAACTAAACTAGTTTTTAACTTTTGTACAAAAGGATTCCGTATAGCAGAAATTGAAGTTATCAAAGGATCCATTCTTGTTGGGGACTGTGGAGTCGATTCTGACTCATAATCATCTCATTTGACAGAGCCAAGCAGTCCATTGGGTTTTCTTGGCTGGAATGTTTACAGAAGTAGATCATTAGGGTTTGTTCCTTCAGAGTTGCTGGGTGAGTTCAAACTGCCAACAGGCCAAGACTGGCATAGTGTTTATACAAGGGGGCTTCAAAAAAGCTCATGGAAAAATGGAGTTGAAAGAAAATGGAATTTTTTTACGAACCTTTTGAAGCCCCCTTGTATTTGAAATCTCTTCCCAGGACATTTAAACACACATAGTAGGGACTTCTTATATCTCAGAGGATGGGCCTTCCTTTAAAGAGCAACCCCCACAACCCCACAACGTAGATTATGCATATGCCATGGAGTCTCTCCTTTAAGATGAATGGGTAGGGAATGCTGTAATGTAATCCAAATATTCCCCTTTGGGAATAAAGGATTTATTTCTTCAATCTTTGGGAATACTGTCAGCCCTCTCTGGGAATCACCCTTAATTCAGAGAGTAAACTTGCCCAAGATGCCCCCTCTTTCTAAGGGCAGCTCACATTCAGTGATTGATCATCATGGATGTATGAATGGCTACTCACCCCAACTCGATACCACTCACAAGGGTCATCCCACAGGGTTGTCTGATGCCTTCTAGGAGACTGTGTTCTTTTGTACGATTCCCTCGGACCTGCCTTTTTCCTTTCCCTCTCTTACCCACTCCCTTCTTCTGCTTCCCTTCCCTTACTTCCAGTACATTCTCCAATTATGGTGATATTTATCCAAACAAGTTAGAAAATACAGGGAACTTACTGACAGACAGAAATAGAATTTTATGTGTGGGTTAGGGGGAAGAGGTTGTAGCTCACCTGAAGGGCTTGTTCTAAATTGTTGTTGTTGTTGAGTGCTGTGGAGTCAGTTCTGACTCATAGGGTTTCCAAGGAGAAGCTGGTGGGTTTGAACCGCTGACCTTGTGGTAAGCAGCCCAGTGCTTATCTTGCAGTGCCACGCCGGGAGCCTTTTAATTGTGCAGTACGTTGTAGTCAGAAAGGAATCAATCCACCAAGCAGTGGAAAGTGTTTGAGGGAATTCAGCAGAAGGTAGAAGAGTTAAGAAGGCAACAGGGGGGACCTGGGCAAGTTGAAATTTAATTAAAAACAAGAAGGTGAATTTCACAACCCAGTTGAGTCCAAATGGTTTTAACAAAGAGAGGGAACAAGCTCTACTTGAGGTTCTTAGAAACACTGCTCACATCTTAGAGTAGATTGTTGTGTGGACACATGGATTAAACAGGGAAACACTGGTACTCAAGGGCTCTCTGAAATCTCTAGGGACATCAGTGAAGAGAAGGGTAAAAGAGGAGAGTGCTCTGACGTGAATCTTGAGATTAGCGCTGCCCTCATGCCGATTTTGACTCATAAACAACATGTACATGATTTTCAAAGCTGTAAATCATAATGCAGCAGAAAGCCTCACCTTTCGCTTTGAGACTAGCCCGTGTCTATAAGCCCTGGTGTGTCCCTGTAGGATAAGCACTGCACTGCTAACCACAAGGTTGGTGGTTCAAACCTACCAGCCACTCCTCGGAAACCCTATCCAGGGTCGCTGTACGTTAGAATTGACTCACTGGCATTTTACAACGTAACTGCTTGGAGGAGCCGTGTTGGAGCAATGGTTAAGCCAATCAGCTGACGACTAAAAGCTTGGTAGTTTGAGCTCACTAATTGCTCCAATGGAGAAACATGTGGCAGTCTGCTTCTGTAAAGATTGTCAGCCTTAGAAACCCTATGGGGAAGTTCCGCTCCATCTGATGGGGTCACGGTGAGTAGGACTCTTCTCAACGGTGCCTTCCAACAACACTAAAACGACTTGAAGTCTGAGGGAATGATACAAAGGGTTAAGGTACTCAGCTGCTAACTGAACATTCAGAGGTTTGAGTTTACTCAGAAGTGCCTGAGAAGAAAAGTCTGGCAAACTGCTTCACAAAAGTCAGACACTGAAAACCGTATCGTTTTCTACTCTGAGACACAGATCGTCTCCAGGAGTTGGAGTCATCTGGAAGACAGTTGCTTTTCAATCAAAAGCTGGTTAGACCGCTGTGAACCAAATATATGGATATGTTTTTGGGAATGGGTCATTTACCTATTTGTGCAGGCTTGTTGTATAAACCAAGCCCACTGCCAATGAGTCAATTCCAACTCTTAGTGACCCTACAAGGACAAAGTATCACTGCTCCGTAAAGCCCAAGGCCTTAAATCATGGACGGCTTCATCTTTCTCCCTTACAGTATCTGGTAGGTTCAAACTGTCCACCTTTTGGTTAGCAGTTCACTCATGATCCCACCAGGGCTCCCTGTTGTGTTGTTGTTGTTAAGTGCCACTGAGTTAGTTCTGACCCATAGAGACCCTGTATAGGGTTTCCGAGGAGCAGCTGGTGAGCTTGAACTGCCGACCTTGCAGTTCAAACGGCTTTGAAGTCTGGCGCATTAACCCACAGCGCCACACCAGGACTCCCTATGGGTAAGCCCTGTATAAGTCCACCCTTATAGTGGGAACATAACTGGGAGTATGGTAGATTTCACCCCATTATTAGTTTATGGGTATATGACAAATACCAGATATTTTTACAGATGTAATTAATGTCCCAAATTTGTTGACACTGAGTGAATCAAAGGAGGGACTAACCTTGGTGGGCCTGATCTAATCAGTTGAACCCTGGAAGAAGACATTTGAACCATAAAAGGGTTTGTAGAGAGGTCACATAGCAAAGCCCTGAGAGCAGCCTGTAGGAACTGACTAACATTAGCAAGACAGCAAAGGCCCTATTGTATAGCCACAAGGAAACAGATTTTGCTAACAACCTTAGGGAGCTTGGAGCAGATTTTTCCCTAGTTGAACCTCTAACTGAGGTTTCAGCCTCTAGATCCTGTAAAGCAGAGGAACCAGCTAGTATGTACTCGACTCCTGATATACAGAATCTATGAGATTGTTCATGTGTTGGTTTAAACTGCTAGGCTTGTGGTAGTTTTTTATTGTGAATTATGTGATAGTTTACATGGGAGAACATTAGTTTTACATTCATTCTATCATATATGGTTTAATTGCCATGATTACAATCCCCTCCATGCATCATCAACCAACCATAGGGTATACACTACAAGCTTGCCCCCGAGTCATCAGCACACAGCCTCTCTCCCTCTCTGGATCTAAAGTCCCCAGCGGCTCCATCTCTCCACGTCATCATCTCAGCCTCCATCTCTGCCATCACTGCTTCTCTGGGTTAAGTTCTTCTCTCCGCTCTTCTCCATTGACTGTCCCAGGGACCTCCGCTCCTAGACTGCAAAGTTAATCACTCCCCTCCTTGCTATAAAACATCTACCTTTACATTTCCAACCCTCACAATCAGTCCTGATAACAATTATTCAATGTTGTAGCACATGAGACCCGTCTGCATTTCATTGCATCAGCCCCAACTAGACAAATTGGATATTACTCAGTGGAGATTCTACCTTCCTCCAGGCCCTCTGGATCTAGGTTCCCTCTTGAAAGCTTGTAAGCCAGTCACTTCTTGCCTTTGTAGCCCCTCCCCCCGCCCCACTTTGGGTAGCCAATGTCCAAGTTGCCCATCCCTGTCTACTCTGTGTGGAGGGGATGGGAATGATTCTTGTTGTAAGGATTTGTTCCCTCTTTTGAGCTACTGCATCTATAGGTGTATCTTCATGTTCTTTTGATGAAGGTTTATATGTTTGTTTTCTACAAAACCCTTATGTGAAGACTATTTGTCTGTATCTTATCTGTCTCTCCATTTACCTGTCCATTCATCTATCCATCCATCCTTCCAATCCCAGAGAGGTAATAATGATACCATGAGGCTGGTAACCAGCAGAACTTAATATCACAAGAATTTTAAATGCCAAGAGCCCTGATTTGTGTGTGTGTGTGTAAAATGTTTTTCTAAAACTTTTTCTAAAAGTGTTGTTTTATTGTGGTGAAAAGATACATAATGAAAATACACCAGTTCAACAATTTCTACGTACAATTCATTGATATTCTTTAAGGTGTACCATTATTCTCCTTAACCTTTTCCAAATCAATCTATCATTAACGTAAGGAGCTCTGCTACCATAGTGGTTACGAGTTGGCCTGCTAATCTCAAGGTCAGCAGTTCAAAACCACCAGTTGGTCTGAGGGAAAAAGAGGAAGCTTTCTGCACCCATAAAGATTTACAGCCTCGGAAGCTCTATACAGGGTTGCTATGAGTCGGAACCATCTCCAAAGCACATAACCACCACCACCACCATCATTAACATAGACTCAATGTCTCCTAGGCAAAGACTCCCTTTTTTTCTGTGTGTCTTTTACCCCTGGTATCCAAGAATTTGTTTTGGTTTCTATATATTTGCCTATTTCATATAAGTGAGGTCCAAAGTACCCGATTTTTGGTTGGAACAGTGAATTAAAAATAAAAGAGTAAGCAAAAAATGTGAATCAACTGCTATGTAATTCACACTTACAATGCCAAAAAAGGGCTGAAAATTATGGAGGAAATGCAATTTTGTTTTTCTTTTGTTTTTAAGAAGAACCCAAAATCATATTTGTAAATGGAGCATATCCCTGGCACAGTGCTTTAGCAAATCATTCATATGAGGTTAAATGTATTTTATGGTGATGTTAAGTACTACCACGTTGGTTCTGACTCATAGCAAGGAGCAACTGGTAGGGTTGAACCTCCGTACAACCAGTCCAGTGCTCTTCCTATAGCACCAGAGCAGGAGTCTTGCTTTATGCTCACCTGTAAAACACAACAAATCAAACCAATTTTCAAGTCGGCTCTGTCCATGTGTGTCAGAGTAGATCCTAAATTTGTGGAACAAGATCACAAAAGCTTTCTTCCAAAATTGACTTGAATCTCCAAATTTTTGGATAGCAATCCAGTGTATTATCTGTACCCCTCCAGGGAATCCATAGTCACCTATTTGTTGTTGTTGTTGTTAAATGCCTTCAAGTTGGTTCTAATAGCAACCCTGTATAGGTTTTCCAAGGAGCAGCTGGTGAGTTTGAACTGCTGACTTTACAGTCCATCGCATTAATCCACAGTGCCATACCAGTCCTTCACCTGTACTTGCCCATAATTCCTCACAAAACTTTAATATTATAAAATATTATAATTTATGTTAATATTTATTATAAAATATGAAATTAGTCTTCTAGAGCAGAGGATCCATGTTGTGAACATCTGACTTAGTATGCACAACTTATATCTGCCCTTTAATGTATATAAATTTGCCCTTACTTTGAACTGTTTGAACCAATCCCTACTCAAAACACATTAATTGCAGTCTCCCCCACTTGCTACATGTGCCACTTTTAAATCCTTGCAAAGGCTTTAAAAGACTTTGACAAAGCCTTTGCTTGCATGAAACCCACTGCCACTGAGCCCATTCTCACTCAAGGGAACCCTGTTGTATAGGGTTTCTCAGGCTGTGAATCCTTACGGAAGCAGTAAGCCGCATCTTTTCTCCCACGAGGAAGCTGGTGGGTCTAAACAGCTGACTTTTCGTCACCAGGGTTTGTTTCTTACACAAACCCAAAATCAACTACCATTGTGTAATTTACGACTCATGGTATTGTTGTGTGCCGTAAGTTGGTTCCAACTCATCGTGACCCTGTATAAGGTTTCCAAAACTAGCTGGTGGGTTTCAACTGCTTACCTTGCAGTTAGCAGTCCAATACTTATTCTTCATAGAGTTTCTGAGACTGTGTATCTTTACGGGAGCGTCCAGCCTTGTCTTTCTTCCAAGAGTCACTGGTAGGTTTGAACTACCGATTTAGGGGTTAGCAATCCAGTGCTTACCTTACAGTGCCACCAGGGCTACTTCTTGCACTAAAGCAAGTCTAAATGAGAACTGTATGCACTTGTTCCAAATTACCTGTATATTCAACTTAAAGACGTACTTGGCTTTAAAGACATGCTTAGAAATAAAGGTCTCATTCATAACCCAGGAACTGCCTGTTCAGTCCAAGAAACCAGGAGGATGCCTTCAGGCCTGATGGTTCTTTTCAGATGTAGTAACCATGTATGTTTATTTTATCTGACTCCATATGTGTGGGTGTGTGGTGTTTTTTTTTTAATTTGACCCCATATATTATGTATTTTGACTCCAACTCTAAGACTGTAGCTTTTTAATTTCATTAGCTACAGAATACAGCCATCAGGCCTATGAGGGCAACTTGAAACACTTTGGGAATTCATAAATAGATTTCTCACAGAGGCATGGTGCTAACTTGGAAAACTCTTAATTATAAAAGGTGTTTATTGAAAATTGAGTTAATGCAAGTACAAATAAGCTTTGATTGGCTCTTAGTTTTCTTGGGGGAGAAGTCCAGTGCCAAGCTGCTCCTCCGCCTTCTCCTCCCTTTTCAGGGCCGCATTGGCAGGAGCATTTTCTAGCTGAGTCTGACTGACCTGCCTTGCATTCTCCCCAGGATGAGAGTCTGTGCTAAGTCAGTGTTGCCGTCCCACTGGCTCTTCCTGGCCTACGTGTTGATGGTGTGTTGCAAGCTGCTGTCTGCTTCGAGCCAGCACCTCCGGGGACACGCAGGTAAGCCCTTTAAGCTCATTAAGCACTGCTGAGTTCCATTAATAAAACCCTTTCAAACATCAGTGGCCACATTTTAGACACAGGTAATTGACAAGAGCTTTTGATGCTGTGTAAATAAGCAGAGAGTGAGATGAGAGACAAAGTAGGATCGTTTAAGAGACTGCTACTTAAAGAGGGTTGCCTCAAACATCTTGCAAAGATTTCTCTATGCTCCCCACCCACCCCATATGCTTCTCTTTTTATGAAGTGTTTTCTCAAAGAAAGTCACAAAGCTGGCAACACTTTATGTGTGTGTAGATATATGTTGTTGTTGTTGAATGCCTTCACATTGGTTCCAACTCTTGTGATCCTGTATAGGGTTTTCAAAGAGCAGCATCACACCAGGAGTCTCTCTCTCTCACTACATATATATATATGTACATATACATATGTTGTTGTTGTTAAGTGCCATTGAATCATTTCTGACCCATAGTGACCCTATATAGGGTTTCCAGGGAGCAGCTGGTAAGCTTGAACCACTGACCTTGCAGTTCAGATGACTTTGCAGTGTGACACATTAGCCCACAGTGTCACACGAGGACTCTCTCTCTCATTCTCTC
>NW_006408598.1:9377625-9390562 GCF_000296735.1 Chrysochloris asiatica
ATTCCTTTGGAGATGAAACATGTCTTTTGAAAAACTTTATATTTACTGGGTTCTGCTTTTGTTTTGTGCTGTTGAGCCAGCACATAGCGATCCTGTATAGGGTTTCTGAGGAGCAGCTGGTCTTTCAGTTCAAACTGATCTTGTGGTCCAGTGCTTATCTTACAGTGCCACACCAGGACTTCTACAGGGCAATAGTGAAGGGAATTTTCAGATAATTTAATGTTCTTTTGAAATATGTAAAGAAAAGATGGTGAATAATTACAAAGCAAGAAAGAGAAAATGAAAACCAAGAAGGAAGGAAAGAAAGAAAAACAGGGTAACTTTTGCATGGGACCTAAAATTCAATATGTTTAAAGTTTTAGAGACAATTCAGATCATGTGTATTGTTTTCTGTTTTGCTAAAGAAAGATTAGAATCATTAGCTTACACTCTGTGTGCATGTCTATTTCACCCCCTTTCCTTGTTAATATCTACATTTTAAGTGACAGAGGCTTGGAAACTCCCCAATGAATTGTGTTTTCCCGAGTAATTCATGGTTGTCAGTGGATTTGCTGCCAAACAATTAATTTACCATGTCTACTGTCCTGGTGTGGCACTGTGGGTTAATGCGCCACACTGCAAAGCAGTTTGAACGGTAAGGTTGGTGATTCAAGCTCACCAGCTGCTCCTTGGAAACTCTATACAGGGTCGCTATGGGTCAGAACCGACTCGGCAGCACTTAACAACAACATCAACAACAACTGCTGTAATGCGAGGTATGGGAGTGGCAGAAATGCTTTTGCTTCTTAGTGAAAGAGTGAAGCTTGAGCTGTAAGCCATCTATATGTGTCAGAATTGTTGGTTGTCACTCCAAAAGACATACTCTCAGATATATAGAATGTGATGCTTTCCACTCCGTGACTCTGATATTTTAAGGTGAGACATAATTTTAGGCTTAAGATAACTTTTTAAATCTCTCACTGCTCAATTTTCCTTCCTCAAGCGACATTTCGATGAAGAGGAGAAAAATATGATTGACGTTGTAAGAATCAGCATAAAATCAATACCATTTGGCTGCTTCCGAGTGCCTGCAGCTAGTTGGTTATTGTGCTATGTATCTTTTGATGAGTTTGTTTGCCAGGAGAGACTTTTTGAAGTCATTAGTCTTATCTGTTAAATACACATCTCTTTCCTTGGGTGGAGGTTAAGATTCAGGCTAGTAAACAGGCAAAGCATTTCAGTGCACCCCTGTTGTCAGTAGCAGATTTTTAGATTCCACAGAACTAGGCTGGAGGGACTTAGATGAAAAGTGATTAGCACTTGAAGGACGAGACCAGACCTTCTATTTTTATCTGTGTGGCTATCCTCGTTTCATAGCTTAACCCTTTGAGTTTGGAAGATATTTAATTGGAGGGAAAAAGCTAAGTTCAGATTAGAATTGCATACACAAGAAATGAGGGCTACAGCTTCTCTCTCTCTATATACACACACACACACACACACACACACACAAGATCATTTTAATGTCATGGGGCTTTATCTTAGAATTTCTAGATGACTTGTTTTGATTTGTCAGCACAAGTCCTCTGGTTCTGGTTTCTCATTGTTGTCCCTTATCTTAACCAGCACTGAATGTGTTAGGACTGATTTCTGCCTACTGGGCGTCCTGTTCTATTAATCCAGGGTGTCTGGCACTTGGAGAACTATCTTCATAAATGTTGTGTGTTGTGGAGTCTATTCCAACTGCTAGCAACTATATCTTGTTGTTGTTAAATGCCATCAACTCGATTCCGACCCATCGCGGCCCTGTATAGCGTTTCCAAGGAGCAGCTGGTGAGCTTGAACCGCTGACCTTGCAGTTCAAAGGACATTGCAGTCTGGTGCATTAGCCCACAGCGCCACACCAGGGTCCTAGGACAGTAAAACTGCCCCATGGGGTCCTGATGTGGCGCTGCAGGATAAGGGACTGGATTGCAAAGTTAGTTTGAACTGCAAGGTTGGCAGTTCAAACCTACCAGCCTCTCCTCGGAAACCCTACACAGGGTCACTATGAGTCGGAACTCACTCGTTGGCACTTAACAACAACAACAGCAATCTTTACAGAAGTCCATCACTGGGTCTTGCTATGGAGCACCTGTTGAGTTTGAACCACTGACATTTAGTTATCGAGTGCTTAACCACTGCATCACCAGGGTTCCTTTTCACAAAGGAACCCTTTGCCTAACCCACCAGACCTTATGCAGTAGAGTGTATCTGTTTAGAGCAGGGGTGGGGAACCTTCTTCCTGTGAAAATTTTAAACATCATAAGCGGGCCAAAATTTTTCAACTTAAAAATTAGCCTTCTATCTTTGGTCAAACATTTAATGAACTCACCCCTAATGTGATGGCTGGGACTGCAGGGCCAGATAAAAATGATTTAGTGGACCTTGTGCGGCCCATGGGCTAGATGTTCCCCATCCCTGGCTTAGAGCGAGGGTTCCAGAATCCCACTGTTGAATTGATTCTGACCTCAGCGTGATCTCATGTGTGTCCTAGGGAATTCTGCTTTCATAGAGGATATGTGTGGCATTTCAGAAGCAGATTGGCAAGCCTGCCTTCTTCCAGGATACCTCTGGGTGGGTTTGAACTGCTACCGGTTTGACAAGGAGCTGAGTGCTTAATTAACTGTTTGCACCATCCAGACTCTGTTACAATATTGTTGTTGCGAGCTGTTGGTTGACCTCTGACTCATGGTAACCCCGTTTATTACGAAGTCGAACTGCTTTCTAGGATATTCTAGTTTATAAGAAATTTCTTTATGGAAGCAATTCTCCATGCCTGCCTTCTGCAGAACTGCTGGGTGGGTGTGAACCACCGGCCTTTAGTTTAGCAGGCATTTGCAAGCCACCTGGGACACCTAGACTCCTGCCTGGAATACACCTGTGTTATCAAGTTGGTGCTGACACACAGTGACCTAACAGGACAGGCAAGAACTGCCCATGAGAGCTTCTAAGGCTATAAACTTTATAGAAACAGAGCAGTAGGTGGGTTTGAACTACCATCATTTCTGTTAGCAGTTGAGCTCTTTAATCACTGCCCTGGAATATGCTGTTGTTATTAAGTGCCATTGAGTCCGTTTTGACTCATAGTGACCCTGTGTAGGATTTCCAGGGAGCAGCTCGTGGGTTCGAACCACTGACCTTTTGATTAACAATCCTTTGCTTATCCTACAACACCACACCAGATTTCCGCTCTTGGAATACGTTGTTGTTAAGTGCCATTGAGTCTGTTCCAACTCACTGGGATCCTGTATAGGGTTTCTGAGGAGTAGCTGGTGGGTTTGAACTACTGACCTGTGGTTTGCAGTCCAGTGTTTATCTGACAGTACCTTACCAATTTTGCCCATTTGTCATTGTTTACTTGATTATGTAAGAGATTTTACTACTCTGTTGGTAGTAAAACTTCTGAACAATGTAGACGGAGGTGGAGTATAATCTCTTAACTTTTTGTTAAGCATTCTTTTAGAAAAAAAGAATATGCATGTCAGTATGTGTATCGTTGTTGTTGTGAGGTGCCTTCAAGTCGGTTCTGATCCGTAGCAACCCCGTGTACCACAGAAAAAAGCACCGCCCGGTCCTGTGCCATCCTCACGACTTTGCTACTCTCTAGCCCATTGTGGTTACCCCTGTACCAATCCACTGTGTGTGTCATACATAAACATTATTATGTACCCGATTTCGTACTTTATTTTTTACTTTTTCAAAGAGCTGAGAGATCCTTTTATTTGAATGCTTTCTTTAATATCCCATAATCATCTCATATGGGAAGTATCATAAACCATTTGACCCCCTGCATATTTTGGTGGACTTTGAGGTTTAATACCAGATTTATGCAAGGGGGTTTAAAAATGTTTGTACAAAAATCCCATGATCTTTTCATTTAATTTATTTATGAACGTTTTGAAGCCCTCTAATAGCGTAATAGTTACAAATCGGCCTGCTAATCTCAAGGTCAGCAGTTCGAAACTACCAGCTGTTCCACAGGAGAAAGATGAGGCTTTCTGCTCCCGTAAGATTTACAGCCCCGGAAACCCTATGCAGGGTTGTTATGAGTTGGAACCGACTCGACTGCACATAACAACAACAACAACAATAATAGAAGTTCTGGTGTGGCACTATACGTTAGTGCACAGGACTGCAAAGTTGGTTGGAACCACAAGGTTGGTGGTTCAAGCTCACCAGTTGCTCCTTGGAAACCCTGTAGGTCGCTGTAGGTCAGAACTGACTTTATGGCATATAACAACAACAGTAGGAGTTCTGGTGTGGCGCTGTGGGTTTATGCACTGGATCACAATGAGTCAGAACCAACTTGATGGCATAACAACAAACAACACCGTAAGTACACAACTTCTGACTTCAGGTGAATTTCTAGAAGTGAAATTGCAGAGTTAAAGTGCTTATGAATATATTAGAGTGGTATGGCGCTGTAGGACACACACTGGTCTGCTAATCACAAGGCCAGCAGTTCAAAGAGGGCTGCTGTAAGTCAAAACCGACTCGACACTTAACAAGAACAATTGCTTTAACAAATAGGCCCAAACTGTATCATCACTCAAAAGAGGTTGTATTTCTTGCTCACGAATAGTGGATGGGTAAATATGGTGACCAGGTAACCTTTATCTGCTGCAGTCTTTTCAGAATCCCAAAAGGATGGCAGCTCTGCTGTTTTCAACCTGTGGCTTCTAAACTTGTCCCACTGTGCTCGCCATTCCAGCTGGAATGGAAAATGACCATGGAGGAGTATTTGTGAATTGCTTCATTTGCACTGCCCTTGTGGATTGCTTCCCATCTGACTGCAGAGGCGTCCGGAAAACAAACTTGAGCAGTAGGCTCCAGAACAAGAAGAGAACATTGGTTTTGATGAGTTAGCATCCAGCAGGGCTGTACATTTTATGTTTGGATAGTGTAAGACTTCCCTCCAAAACTTTGAACGTATTTATTACTTCCACCTACAGTTGCTGTTGGACAGTAACTGCATGACAGTGTCTACTTTGTCATCCTGTGTCAATTCTGGGTGGTATTAAGTTTTAAGGAATCCTTGTATGGTACACTCCTAACTGCTGAAAGGTTAGAGAGGCACCTCAGAAGAAAGGCCTGGTGATCTATTTCCAAACCATCAGCCGTTGAAACATTATGGAGTACAGTTCTACGTTGACACACATGGGGGCGCCATGAGTGTGAGGTGACTCAACAGCAACTGATATTTTAAAAATCAAGTTTAAAAACGTTAGCTAATACAGTCATGAAAGCTGCTAACTAATTGTTTTGACTTGTATCTCCTTTTGTGTCGATTGCCTAATATGCATATGGGTGTTTGTATTTGTTTTTCTTTGAAGTTTTTCTCCATTGTACCCTTTTCTATTGGCTTCACTGATGATTTGCGAATCGATTTGTAAATGAAGGACACTGGAACATTTTCACCATCCTTTCCTTTGTCTCTTCTTACTGCTCTTCTCCCACACATTCCAGCGAGGTGTGTGTGTGTGTGTGTGAGAGAGTGGTTAGTGGTTGTTTGTTGTTGTTGTTGTTAGGTGCCATTGAGTTGGTACTGACCCACAGCGACCTTATGCACAGCAGAACAAAACACTGCCCGATCATGGGCCAACTTGAGTCCATTGATGCTGCCACTTGGCCAGTCCATCTTGGTGGTGGTCGACCTACATCTCCTCTAACGACCTGGAGAAAAAGGAAAGCCATGAGCCTTGTTGAGACCACGGAAGTTTTCTTTCCCAGTGATGGAGAAGTCAAGGGTGAGGACCAGCTGGGGCTCTGCAATGAGATTCTGAGACACCAGTCACATTTTTGTGTACAGTCTTTATGCAGAAAGAGATGCAAGTCCAAACAACTGAAGAGCATCCTGCTTCACCGCTGGAGCGTGTTGTAGAATCAACTACAGGAGATTGTGTGTGTGTGTAGAAGGACTTCTGACAAGGGCTTTGTGCTTTTGTTGTGGTGGTTAAATGCTGCCAAGTCGGTTCCAAGTCACTGGGACACTATATAGTGTTTCCCAGGAGAGGCTGGTGAATTTGAACCTCCGTCCTTATAGTTAGCAGTCCAGTGCTTATCAGCCATGCCACACCAGGACTCTAGAATGGTTGTTGTTGCTGTTAAGTACCATTGAGTTGTTTTCACAATGACCCTGTATATGGTTTCTAAGAAGCAACTATTAGGTTTGAACCCCTGACTTTTTGATTAGTGTAAGGACCAAACTGATTTTACCTGATTTTGCCTACCTAGAAACTGCTTGACTAAACTCTAGTCAGGCTCAGGAAAGCATTTTAAATAGACAAGGCCTCAGTTATTAGTTCCCTCCAGAGGCAAGGTCAATCTCCATTCTGTACATTAGCCTGAACACGTACTCTAGCTCCAAGAATATGATATATGTATAAATAGCCAGGCAGCTCAAGGCCAGAGGCCAGATGTTTTCCTTTACCCTAGCCTAAGAACAAAGACCACCAGTCCTGACCAATTAAACTGTAACATCTTATAGTTTGCCAATTGTTAACCAATCCAAAGATTGTAAAGCTGAGAAACCTGAGCTGTTTGAAAATTCTATAAAAACCCTGCAGACAATGAATTCGGGGCTCTTTCCCTATTCCGAAATGTCGGATATGGTTAGAGACCTGGCTCGAGCTTGATTAAGCAACCCTTATGTATTTGCATCGGTACACGGCTCCTGGGTGGTCTTTGGGGACCCTGAATTCTGGGCATAACATTAGCAGTCCAGTGCTTATTCTACAGTGCCACACAAGTTGTTATTAAATGCTATTGAGTCGGTCCTAACACATAGCTACCCTGTGTAAGGTTTCCAAGGAGTGGCTGGCGGGTTTGAACCACTGACCTTGTGATAACAATCCAGTGCTTCTCCTACAGCACCACACCAGTTGTTGTTGTTGTTGAGTGCCTTCGAGTCGGTTCCGACCCATAGCGACCCTGTACAGGGTTTCCGAGGGTGTAAATCTTTACGGGAGTAGAAAGCCTCATCTTTCTCCCGTGGAGCGGCTGGTAGTTTCGAACCATTGATCTTAAGGTTCGCAGCCCGATTCGTAACCACTACGCCACCAGTTAGTACAGAGGAATTAAAATAACTGTGGCACTAGAAACCCCTTGTCAGATGAAGCCTGTTGCAAGTTTCAGTGGCTCAGATGAGGAGAGTAGAGAGTAGCTCAAGACTATTGTGTGAGATCACATTACATGCCTGGGAGGTAGCGCAGGAGGGGAGGAAGGTGAGACTCCACACCCTCTTTAGGTAGTTTGTGTGAATTGAGGATTTGATCTTAGTTCTATTGTTAAAAAAAAGAAAGAAGAATTTACAACTCTAATAATTTACAACACTGCTAGGCTGTCAGTTTGCCATGGTGTGGTGACTTGTGTGCCGCTAAGATGCTGAAATCTATGCCATCCGGATTTTAAGTACCAGCAGTATCACCTAGGAGTCCTGGTGTGTTGCCGTAGAATGAAACCACTGGACTGCAAGCTCAGTTTGAGCCACAAGGTTGGTGGTTCAAACTCACCAGCCGCTCCTTGGAAATCGTATGCAGAGTTGCTGTGAGTCACAATTGACTTGAAAGCACTTAACAACAACAACAAAGACCATCCATGGCGGGAATGTTTCAGCAGAGTTGTCAGACTAAGATACACTTAGAAGAAATGCTTGGTGATCTATTTTTTAAAAAGCAGCCAATGAAAGCCGTATAGATCACAACAAACTAGTGCGTGATATAGCGCTGGAAGATGAGCCCTGGGCTGGAATGACCACACAGTAGAACAACAGTGGACTCCAACACTCTAAAAGTCCAGAAGATGGCATGGGACTGGGCAGCATTTCATTCTGCTATAAGTAAAGGGCTTTATAAATGGAAGCTAACTCAGCGGCAACTAGCGATAAACAGAATCGCAGGATGGGATGTGGAAATCTCTCTTGAAGGTAAATGGCATTGATAGACTTCCATAAGAACCAGAGTTGAGAGGTTAGAATTTTTTAAGTATAAAGCAAAAATACCACTTCTGTTGTGTTTTGTAAATATTACTTGACATAATGATTGACTATGAGACCACAGAGAGGACTTTTGTAGCCTCAAGCTATAGAAAAGAGGTGAGGGCCATTTAACGGATTAGTCTTTTTACCAGAAATCAGTGTATGATTCTTTCATTTCTTCCTGTGGCGCTGCAAGAAAAGCAGTGAACCGCACAGTTGATTTGAACTGCAAGGCCAGCAGTTCAAATCCTCTGTCTGCTCCTTGGAAACCCTACACAGGGTTGTTATGAGTCTGTGTAGGCTTTCCAAGTACTATCAGGTTTTGGAACCAACCTGATGACACTTGACAACAGCAACATTTTTTTTTTTTTTTTCCTGGTAGCATTGCGTTCAGCCTCTTCTCCCCTCACACTTTTTCTTTTGTCTGTGATTAGCGCTATTTCTCCCACAAGAGGGCAGCAAACGTAACGCTGTACAAGGATGCCGCCTGCCTTTTTGGCAGTTTTAAGCAACCAGAGTCAGGTGGAATGGATTGTTCTGGGATCTTTGTGAAACTTTCACCCACTGTAGACACGAAGTTTGAAATAAAATACTGTCTGGATTTACCCTGGGACTATTTGGACCTTTCAAAAACTTAAATATGAGTCCTTAAAGACAGAATCATAGTGTTTTTTATATGGAATTGAGAACAATTGAGGGCTTGTTGAGAACTTGCATACTGCAGCAATTGTGAGCTTAGCTCAGGCCCGGGCAGTGTTTCACACAGTTGTGCTTAGGGTTGCTATGAGTCGGTACTTCCTTGATGGCACCTAACAACAACAATTTACTAGTCAGTTTGAATGCACGGTTGGCAGTCCAAGTTCACAAGTCACTCCTTGGAAACCCTATACAGGGTCGCTATGAGTCAGAACTGATTCGATGGCACTTAACAAGAACAACACTTTACTTGTTTATTCGTAATTCTCTCTCTCTAGGGAGGGAGCTTTAGGAGTTCTTGTGTGGCACTGTAGTGTGTAAGTACTGGACCAAACCATCTTTTGAACTGCAAGGTCTGTGGTTCAAACTCATCAGCCTCTCTCCTCAGAAACCCTATTCAGGGTCTCTATGAGTCAGAACACACTCGATGGCACTTAACAACAGGGAGCTTTACATATGACTGTTTCAACTCCACCGGAAGCTGAGCTTTGGGGATTTGGAGTCAAATATAATCCTGGTTTTGCCACATCTTGGTTGTGTGAATTTGTCGGGACCATGTAATCTCTTTGAACCCAGTTCATTATATATTTAAAATGATAAGGAAAACACTTATTAAGTGGCTGATATTTTTATAATTAGAAGTATCTCAAATGATCTGGAGTTTGGGAACTTGAACATTTGAGGAAGTGGTCAATGTCTATGGAGATGTTTGGGGAGATATTTGTAGAACGATACTATCAGTACCTTAAGATTGTGAAGATTTATCATTTACAAGAAAAAAGGCTTGCTTTTCATTATTTAAAAAAACTGACTTGAACCCAGAGAGTCACTTTATGAAGACTTAAGGTCTCACCTCAACCATGAGAAAGAGGGAGAGAGGGACTTTCTAACAAAGGCCGTGGGAGTCGTGTTGTGGCTGAGTGTCCTGCCTCCTCCATGTGCTATACTGATGAAATCTCACCAATAGAGAGATAGGTTGTTGTTGTTATTGTTAAGTGCTGTCAGGTCACTTCTGATTCATAGCAACCCTGTACAGAGTTCCTGAGGTGTGGCTGATGAGCTTGGACCGCCAACATTGTGGTTCAAATGACCTTGCATTCCAACGCATTAACCCACAGTGCCGCACCTGGACTCCAGATAACGTTCAGGAATTGTGAATTATGTGAGATTTTATTCTCTGTTTATAAGCTAATAAGAAGGCCCAGTGGTGCAGTGCATTAAGTCCTGGAATGCTAACCTAACGTTCAAACTGCCCCGCTGGAGAGAGATGAGGCTCTCTGCTCCTGGAAAGATTTCCGGTGTTGGAAATGCTAAGGGGCAGTTCTCCTGCAGCCTATAGGGTGGCTAGGAGTCTAAATGTACTTGAAAGCAGTGAATTAGGGTTTGGATGTGAGCTCACAAGTTAACCTATCACAGTTTCATAGATGCTTTCAGAAGACATTAAACTGCAGAGCTAGACATAATGATTTTATTATTTATAACACATTGTATAGTATAAGCTTGATGTTTACTTTGGTTCTCCTTTTCTCCTCTCCGAAGTCCCACTGGGATGACATGGAATAGCTCAGGTGGATGTAGTGGGTTGGTGTCACTGCTGAGGAGTCCCAAATTTAGGGAATCTGAATCTTATTATAATGGGCTGTAAAGCAAACCTACCTTGAAAGGAAACGCTGTTATCTTCCAAGACTGTTCTCTTACAGACATCTTTAAAAAGATGCTGTTTTTAAGTGCCAAGTCGAGTTGGTTCTAATCCATAACGACCCTGTTTAGGGTTTCCGAGGAGAGGCTGATGAGTCTGAAACCCCTGTCCTTGCAGTTCAAACCGACCTTGTGGTCAAGCCCTTATCCTTACAGTGCCACACCAGGACTCCTTTAAAACGATAGTCTGAAACAAAATAGTAGTTGGTGTCTGTGTTGACAAGATTTGCAGTGTTCTCAGGGAGCACTGTCATCTGACATTGGCTATCCCCTTATGTCATAGCATATATCAAACCACATTAAAATATGCAGGTATTCAGACTCCATACTAGAGATAAGGAATCAGAATCGTGGGAGCACAAAGCCCCACTTACCTGTCCTCCAGGTTTTCCAGCAGTTACCTTGTATCAGTCAGCTTGTATTAAGTTATACGACAGTAATGAAAGGAGCTCTGGTAATGTAGTGATTACGAATTGGGCTGCGAACCGCAAGGTCAGCAGTTCGAAACTACCAGATGTTCCATGGGAGAAAGATGAGGCTTTCTGCTCCCGTAAAGATTTACAGCCTTGGAAACCCTGTAAGGGTCGCTATGAGTCGGAACTGACTCCACAGCACATAACAACAACAACAACAAAAACAAATATTTAAAAAATGTCAGCACTGCACACTATTTCATTCATTCTCTTGTACCTAGGGGTTTCTGGGAGTTGGAATCACCTCTATGGCATGTGACAACAATAAAAAAAGGGCCCTAGGTGACTCAGTGGTAGAACTGTTACCTTTCATGTGGGAGACTTGGGTTATCTTCCTGGTCAACGCACCACCCTCTGTCCGGGGAGACTTGTGTGTTTCTATGATACCGGACTGATTTCAATGGAGCTTCCAGAGTAAGATGATCTAGGAAGCCAGGCCTTGCTACCTACTTCTGCCAATTAGCCGGTATTCTGACCGGTGACTCGATCATGGTGATGGTGTAACCAGCAGCATCTGTACAATTGTCCACGGGGTCATCAGTGAATAGGGGAGCGATGTAATGACAGCTAACACTATGACACTCATTTTCGTAGTGGTCAGTGATGGCTGTGCTGTGTGTCCTATTCATTTTAGGACTAAATGTAATAGAGTAGTTTCTGTTTAAGACATGCTGGTCATGTGACAGAGAGGGACGAGCAATGGTGGACCTACATGAAGTTCTCAGTCTGCGCTGAACACCCATGCCATTTCTCCTCTGATTTGTTTGGCTAGAACAAATGACAATGGGAAGCCTGACCTTAGCTGAGGGGTCACGGACAAGTGTACCTGAAAGGACTGAATAAGTAGGGTTGGATAGCATGTATGTGTGCGTGTGTACATGTATGAGAGTGTATGAACTTTTATGCAAGTTTAATGGAAACACAAGGAGCCCTGAAGGTACAGTTGTAAAGAGCTCAGCTGCTAACAAGATGGGTGATTGACACCCTAAAGAGCTCTGTAGGAGAAAGATCTGGGAATTTGTTCTTATAAAGATTAGAGTCTGTTGTTCCATGGAGGGGATTGCAATCACTGAGATGAAACAAAGCGTACAGTTTGTTGAATGTAAAACTGATGATCTTGTCTGTAAACCTTCACTCAATTCACAATAAAAAATTTTAAAACACAAACCCAAAAACCCTATGATGCAGTTCTACTTTGTCACATAGGTCACTGTGTGTCAAAAATAGCCTTGACGGCATATGTCAACAACAACATATACACAGACACAGCATATATTGAAATAATTGTGGTTGCGGCTAAGTGCTGTCCAGTGGGTTCAGACTCACAGTGAATATGAAATATAAGGTTTCTCAGGAGCAGCTGGGGGATTTGAAATGCTAACCTTGTGATTGGCAGTCTGGTGCTTTTCCTACAGTGCCATACCAGGATCCCATTTAATAATGTTCTTGTTGGATGTGCTGTGAGTCAGTCCTAACACACAGTGACTCTAGGGTTTCCAAGGAACGGCTGGTGAGTTTGAACCGCTGACCTTGCAGTTCAAACTGACCCTGTGGTCCAGTGCTTTATGCAACAGTGCCACACCAGGGCTCCATTTCATAATGCTGTGTTAATTCTGATGTTCTCAACATTTAATAAATACTGCTTTAATGTTGCTTCTGACTAAGATGTCTAGACATGCTTTCATCAAATTTAGTATATATGTATGTAGTCATGATTATTTTAAGATCTGGGATCTCAATACTGTTGCAAGGAAGTAGAACCATGTGCTTTTATTTCAGTTCTGCAGGTAGGAAAAATGGAGCTTATAACACTTACTGGAACTAAAATAAAACTTCTAATTCAGTTTCCTCAGTTACTCTTTATTCAGTTCAGAAAAGGTAGACATTAAATTGTTGGACATTAAACTGGCTCTGAGAAGTATATAATTGGTAAGTGTGTATGGGTAGAATTTCATTCTTCTGAAGAAGCTGATGCATTTCTAATGATTATTTAGGATGTCACAGTCAAGTGACTGAGTAAATAAACAGATCCCTTTGTGCTAAGAATGTTTCTGCCTTAAGAAATTTCTAAGTT
>NW_006408598.1:9391396-9396086 GCF_000296735.1 Chrysochloris asiatica
TGTAGATTCATCTATTTCTTTCTTCAAATCTATTAGAGTTTGTTTTATATATTTTGGCGCTCTTTCATTGGGAGCATAGATATTTATTATGGTTATTTCATGTTGTTTAATTGTCCCTTTAATCATGATATAATGTCCGTCTTTATCTATTATGCTGTTTTTTGCCTTGAAGTTTATTTTATCAGAGATTAGTACTGCCACTCCTGTTCACTTTTAATTGCAACTAGCTTGGTATATTTTTTTCCATCGTTTGACTTTTAATCTGTTTTTGTCTCTGTGTGTGAGCTGTGTAAGAAATTTCTAAAGTGTAAGTTTCTAGTGTCAGTGGCAGTTATGGTAACTTTCCTCATAAATTCTACCTGCCTTCATCATTTTGTACATTTATATTTTAGCTTATTTTTGACTGCTTCTTGCTCAGAATAGGAAGAAAATTCAAATAGTATATATAGTAATCATCTTTAGGAGTTCTCTATTTCTTTTTTAAAAAAATAAGTTCAATTAATTAGAAAAATGTAATTGCATATATTTCTTATTCTATAGGATGATTGTGATGCAAAGAGATACTCTATTCTCTGTTGGACAGTTAGTTACCACTGTTACTTTTGTATGTATCATGTTACACTTTGTTTTTTCCTACAGCATATCCTTTGCCCATATTTTACTATGACAATTTTCAAATTGAAAAGGTGAAACAATGTTATAGTGAAATAGAATTTATATGCATTGTCTATGCTTTATATTTTTGTATTCTTCTTTATCACATATCTCTGCGAATTAACTGATCCACCAAATTTTTTCCCATGCATTTTCAGAGTAAGTGGCAGACATCCATACACTTGCCCCACAAAACTTTATGTGATTGAGTTGTTGTTGCTGTTAAGTGCTGTTGAGTTGGTTCCTACTCATAGCCACCCTGTCTAGGGTTTCCAAGGAGCGGCTGGTGGGTTAAACCCTGCTGACCTTGGGGTTCAAACTGACCTTTTGGTCCAGTGCATTATCCTGCAATGCCACACCAGGACTTCATGTGATTGAGTAGGTGACTCTGTTTGCCCTTTTGATATGCATGGGGTTGCACTATGCACAGCATCTGAGAATTCACCATTCTCATTTTCTGGCTGTCCACAGGGGATGGTATGGCCGGGCTTTCAAGTAAGATGGCTTGGGTTCAAATTCAACTTATGCTACTTACTGATTGTGTTGTTGCTGTTGTTAAGTGCCACTGAGTTGATTTCGACTGACAGCGACCCTGTATAGGATTTCCAAGGAGCAGGTGGTGAGTTTGAACTGCCGGCCTTATAGTTTGCAGTCAAGCTCTTACATTACAGTGCCATACCCTTTGGCACTCAGTCTCTTCTTCTGTAAAAGGGATGCAATGACAGATAGTAAAAGCACTCCTTATAGCAGGGATGGAGAACGTTTTTTCTACCAAAATTTATAGCATCATTAGTTGTTATTGTTGTTAAGTGCCATTGAGTTGGTTCCGATCCATAGCGACCTTGTACAGGGTTTTCAAGTCTGTAAATCTTTACGGGAGCAGAAAGCGTCATCTTTCTCCCGCGGAGCCGCTCACTGGTAGTTTCGAACTGCTGACCTTATGGTTCGCAGCCTGATTCGTAACCACTACGCTATCAGAGCTCCTTAGCATCATTTGTAGCCATACAAAATTGTCAACTTGAGAATTAGCTTGCTGTATTTGGTGAAACATTTATTTAACTCACCTCTAATGTGATGGCTCTGGTAGCGTAGTGGTTACGAATCGGGCTGCGAACCTTAAGGTCAGCGGTTCAAAACTACCAGCTGCTCCGCAGGAGAAAGATCAGGCTTTCTACTCCAGTAAAGATTTACACCCTCGGAAACCCTGTACAGGGTCGCTATGGGTCGGAACCGACTCGACGGCACTTAACAACAACAACAAATGTGATGGCTGGAACTATAGTTGCTTTGCTAGGGCCAGACCAAATGATGTTGTGTGCTTATGGCCTGTGGGCCAGGCTTCCCCAAACCCTGTCTTATAGGGTTGGAACTCTATAATAAGTTAATGTTTGGGAAAAAATTGTGTTTAAAATGAATGCTTAATTAATATTAGTCATCTTTATTGGGACCTGCATTATCTTTTTGAATATATTCCGTCTTACAGAGATTTGGTCCTGGTGTGGCACTGAGGGTTAATGTACTAGACTGTAACGTCGTATTGAACCATAAGGTTGGCGGTTTAAGCTCACTATCTGCTCCTCAGAAAACCTATACAGGGGCACTCTGAGTTGGAACTGACTTGATGGCACTAAACAATAACAGAGATTGGGTACCATGTAAAGGAACTCTGGTAACGTAGTGGTTATGAATCGGACTGGGAACCACAAGTTCAGCAGTTTGAGACTACCAGCTCTTCTGCGGGAGAAAGATGAGGCGTTCTGCTCCTGTAAGGATTTACAGCCTTGGAAATGCTGTACAGGGTCGCTCTGAGTCAGAACCGACTCCACGGCACATAACCACCATGGTGCTTTAGGATAAAGCCCTGGACCACAAGGTCTACTTGAACCACAAGGTTGGTTGGTGGTTCAAACCCACCAACCACTTATTGGAAACCCTATACAGGGTTGCTATCAGTCGAAAATGACTTGACATCACTTAACAACAACAAAAACATATCTGTAAAAACTTAGGTTTTCTGGTTTCTTAATTATAAGTAATAATGCAAAATATACATGTGGTAATTGTGTGTCTAGATAGCTTTTATTATTTTTAACTTATGGTAAATTCTTTCAAGAGTAATTGTTGCATCTAAAACTATGTCCCTTATAATGACTGAGGGTCCTTGGTGTGGCGTTGGAGGATAAGCACTGGATGGCTAGCCACAGGGTCAACAGTTCAAACCCACTAGCCCACCACTGAAACCCTATACAGGGTTGATATGACTTGATGACACTTAGCAGCAACAACATATTTATTGGTTGAAATTTTCTACGCACCCTGCAAGACACTTTGGATTTGATTAACCATTTCAGCCCTCATTTGGCAGAGCAGCTACCTGGCAACCATAACTTGCACCAGAAGTTTAGTTAGTTCACACTCATCCATTTGATTCCAACTCAGAGGCCCTGTGTAGTGTTTCTGATGGTGTAGATTAAATCTTTATGGGAGTAGAAAGCCTCAACTATCTGTTGTGAGGAGTCCTGGTGTGGCTTTGTGAGTTAATGCACTGGACTGCAAGGTCTATTTCACCTGCCAGGTCAGCATTTCAAGCTCTTCAGCTGCTCCTTGGAAACCCTATACGAGGTCTCTATGAGTTAGAAGCTTCACGATGCCACTTAACAACAACAACATCTGTGGAGCGCTGGTGGGTTTGAACTGCGATTGCAGTTGGCAGTGTAGTCCTTAACCTACAGAGCTTCCAGGGTTTGCTGTGGGGTTTAAATGCAGTGTATTACTTATGGAAACTAAAAATTATAAGATATATTGCTTTTTTTTTTTTTTTTGCAGGCTAACACGAGGTGTTATGCAGATGAATATTTAAAATAAAGTCATCTGTTCTTCTGGATTCTATCTAGAGACCAGTAATAAAGGGCGTAGTTCGATTAAGATTTTTGAGTTTAGATAAGCATGTAAACTTTTTAGACAAACATTTTTTTTCCCTATTGGGAATTTTCCTACATTCTGATTTCTGACACTAGAGGGCATGCAAGGCTTAGAATAGCTCAGTTGCAAGACTTAGGCTTTTCAGTTTAATTCACTGGAAACATAAAGTGAATCGCATGAGGAATTTCAATGTGGTAGTAGCCACTTTAGAGGGGATGAAAAATCCACAGCAACAGGTAAGACACAGCTGAAATTAATTCCAATAACGTATTTAACTTGGTCCAGTGTATGCAAGGTCGGCAATTCAAGCTCATCAGCTGCTCCTCGGAAACCCTAAAAGGGTCGCTATGGGTCGGGATCGACTCGACGGCACTTAACAACAACAACAAATATATCCAAAATCTTATCCTCTAAATATGTGGCCCTAACTGCAGTTCAACGTCTCAGTAGCCAAGTGACTGGAGGCTCCAGTATTAAACAGCATAGGCTATTACATCAAGTCTTAGGTTGACTTCCTAAATATTATACTTACGGGTTATTAGTGTTTTCATGGATCAGCCATATGGTACAGTGCTCTACCACCCTTGATTTCACTTAACTCCTTTAATGTGTTATTTAGTGTATTCTTTAGTTGTGATTTTGTTTTCTACCCTAAAGGACCATGTCAGAATTTGGAGAAAGTATAAGTAAGTGAGATTTGTAACCTCAAGTTATAAAGAGTGGGGAAGGCAGTTCTGCCTCCTTAATGCACTGCCTCTCCATGTGAACATTCTTTTCCAGAGGCTATTTGGGGAGCTTAACAACACAAATCCCAGACCCACTACCCTCTAGTCAGTTCCAACTCATAACAACGCTATAGGAGTCATCAGAACTGCCCCATGAGGTTTCCAAGGCTGTGAATCTTCAAGGAAGCAGAATGCTCTGTCTTGTCTTCTCGGAGTGACTGGTAGGTTTGAACTACTGACCTTGAGATTAGCAACCTAGCACTTAATTCTTGGTGCCACCAGGGATTTTCTTTGGGGAGAGAAAAAAATGACAAAACAAGTTGAAATGGTGTACGTGTGTTCACCCATGTTTTTTTATTATTGTTAAGTGCCATCGAGTTGGTCCCGAC
>NW_006408598.1:9396481-9404978 GCF_000296735.1 Chrysochloris asiatica
GACCAGTCGCTGGAGAAGGATATCATGTTTGGTAAGGTGGAGGGTCAGAGAAAAAGAAGAAGACCCCCAACGTGATGGATTGGCAATGTGGCAGCATCAATTGGCTCAAGCATGGCAACAATTGTGGGGTTGGCCCAGGACTGGGCAGTGTTTCGTTCTGTTGTGCATAGGGTCGCTATGAGTTGGTACCTACTCAATGGCACCTAACAACAAGGAGTCTGGGTGGCACCAAGAGATTTATGATTGACTGGCAATCGAAAGGCTGCTGGTTCGAACCTGCTGAGCAGTTCTTCATGAGAAAGTCCTGATGGTCTGTTTCCAGGTAAGTAAGCCCAGGGGATCACAGTTGTGCTGTGTCTAACACACAGTGTCACTGTGCTTCAGAAACTGATTCATGATCGCTAGCTAGCAACAACAATGGGCATTGACCCTGGAGGGAAATCTGATGGCATAAATTAATAAGGTTTTCTCTACAGTTTTCCTTGTCTTTGCTTTTCCTGCCCCACTTCCGATGAATGGTCACTTCAGTAATTGTGTGGATCCATTGCTATGTAACCTACTACTGTACTCTATGAACAAGAAAAAGAAAGGATTGTGGAATGGCTGTAGAGTCTGAGCCTGGGTAGTGGTTATGAAGGGCATCTATAGTATGGTGTTTACTGAATTTTTTCTCTGGGGAACTTGCCCACTTGAAACGCCAAGCCTCCCCAATAAGGATGTCGCACTGGAGTCTGGCAGGGTGTGTAATTTAGCAGCTGCTCAGGTGCTTGTTCAGTTCTGCAGCCAAAGTTGGGACCCCCTGATTCAGAAGAAAACAAAACTGAAGTAGGACTCCACTTCCTACCAAGTTACAGTTGGAACCGACGTGTGAGGAGTCTCTATTTCAGTCTTTCCTTTTCCATTGTTAAAATGAGAAAAGATAGATTTCCCCCAATTTAGCTGACCTCCATTGCCATCTCTTCTGAAGCTCTGTGAATATATTCATTACTCACTCGTCTGGTTGTTCCCAGATGCTAGAAACCTCTAACATGTGGGATTCCATTGACCTCACGTGTACCCTACATTATTTTCCTCCAGTGCCGTCTTGATGGGCTCACATCATTTAGGTATTTCAGAAGACAGGAATGGAGTACATTATATGAGGTATTCATATTTGGCGACTTAATATCTCCTTTGCTCCAAGTTCAGGTTGCAACACCATGGGCAAGGTCAACTTTGAGAAACACCTGAGATGATTGAGCCTCACATCGTTTTTCGTGGGAAGGAAGGGCTGTTTCATTCACAGGGGAGTAAAGAACTTCAACTCTTTAAAGGAGTTTGTGAGGAGTTTGACTTGACATGCAAGTTTTTTACCTCCCTCCCCTTGCTGAGTCTTAGAGGCTGAATAGGCAACCACCTTTGAAGGGTTTTCTGGGTAGCTAGCACAAAGATTCTCCTTACCCTTGAGAAGAAAATTCCTCTTTCTTCTTACAAGCCATGCACTTAAACTCATCTAAACAAAGCCTATAATTTGGGGTTTAAAAAACCGTGGGTCAATATCTCCTCTGTATGTCAGCACTAAACAAGGAAATCAGAATCTTTTGTTCCATGTAAGGACAATAAAGTCACTGGTAAACAGAAACAGGAGAGGTAGGGACGGGCAGGAAGAAAAAGGAGGCTTTGTGTTTTCCTAGGTGTTGCTTGGATGCTTTAAATATTTTAGCCCATATGGTGGTCTCAGAATAGCATGCTGGAAATAATATTATTGAAGGATTAATTAGTTGTGTGAAGACTTGGGCAATAGTTAAGCATTTTAACTCCTAATGCCTTGTGCCTATAGTGTCGAATGCCTGAAATAAAATTAGAATTCTAGTCAATTTAAATGGGGCCAAAAGTATCTAACCATCATCCATCAGTCAATTTATTGTAACGTGTGTGTTTTTCTGAAACTGGAAGATATGCTACTGTTATAGCAAGTACCATCATGGTCACCTGTGGAGGACAGGTTCTGGGGAAATTTCTGACTAAGACACTAGGAAGAAAGACCTGGCGATCTATTGTAATGAATACCTTAGAAGTCGCACAGAACATTGTCTGACTCACTTGCTTTGGGCATACCTTCAGAAGGGATCAGTTGCTGGAAAAGGATGTCATGTCTGGTGAAATAGAGGGCTGGTAAAGGCTGCAGGCTAATACATCAGATTGCAGTCATTTGAACTGCAAGGTCGGTGGTTGAAGCTCACCAGCTGCTCCTTGAAAACCCTATACAGGGTTGCTATGGGTCTGAATTGACTCGATGGCACTTAACAACAACAAAAGGCAAGGGAGGCCCCAGTTGAGATGGATCAGCCCAGAAGTTACAAGGATGGATTTAAGCATGCTGGGGATTGCGAGAATGTTGCAGGATTAGGCAACATTTTGTTCTGTTATACATTAAGTCTCCATGATTTGGAGTCCACTTGGCAGCACCTGCCTACCTAATCTATAGTGGCTTGAAAGTAGTGGTGGGCATCTTCCTATAGGGTCTGTTTTCCCATTTCTTACCTCTTGTGTGGTAGAGGATACAATCCAGGAACCAGTAAGGGAAACAATGAAGTCCCATGTTTCAAGAAAAAAAATTATGTGAGCATGAACTTTTGTATATCAACTGTGTCTTAGGCAAAGAGTAATTTTTCTGTGGCTCCCCAGTGTCTGAATAGCTGTCTGCCAATGTCAGCTGTTTGAAACTACCAGCTGTTCTGTGGGAGAAAGATGAGGCTTTTTGCTCCTGTAAAGATTTACAGCCTCAGAAACCCTGCTGTACAGGATCACTATGAGTCGGAACCGACTCCACGGCACACCACCACCACCACCAAAGGACTAGAAATAGATAGCAGCAAGTCAGGGATGCAGACTTGAACAACTTGAACTTGGTCATGAACGAAGGGTACAAACTCAAGGTGTACTTCTTCATCCCTCAAATGGAACTTTGGTCAAGACTTTATATAGTAAGCATTTGCAAAAGATGGCAGAAGGCATTTCTTTTAATAGGTGCTTCTGAAAGCCTTGTTGGATATAAGTTGAACAAGTGAGCATATCACTGTTTTCTCTTCCTCCCGTTCTCTAAATGTCCTGCAGACATCTTACAGGCTTCAGAAGATGGGCTACCCAAAGGAGGGCAATGAATTCTAACTGGGGTTATTAAATGCGTTGTCTATACCGATCATAAAACCTACTGTCATCGAGTCCATTCGGACTTATGCATCTGATAGGAAAGAGTGTGTGCATATAGTAAGAGCAGAACACTCAACATTTATTATTTTTCCAGGTTGTGTGCTTTTAGGACACCATCTGGAAATAAAAAGAAAAAAAGCTACAGAATGGCTAGATCACCATTTTTGTTGCCATACATGAATGTGTGTGTGTGTTATATATTCTTTTGAAAAAAATATTACACTGCTTGGTCTTTTCAAGGAGGAGCAAGTCTGTGTCTTTGATCCTGTGTTGTGTTGATCCTGAATTTGTTCTCTGATGAGTCTGACTTGTGATACTTAGGTGTGTAAACACATCAGATCTGGTGAGTGTTCCAGCAATGATGGGCCAGACATTTGCCCATGTGCTTTTCTGTGAATAGAGATTTGCTAAGCAAACAAATAGTGTAAATATATTTCTAAAGGGGCTAGTTAACTTATCTTAAAAAACAACAACAAAAAATCTGACAAGTGCTTTGGAAGCATTGATTTAACACAAAATAAAATGCTGGCACCTTTGTTCTGTAAACAGCTGGCAGTGTAATCTAATCTCTCTGAACTTCAGTTTGTTCCCCTGAAAATGGACATAACAAAATCCCTCCTGAAAGGGGTTTTGTGAGGTTTAAATGAGACAGTTCTATAAAGAAGTTGGCATTGTGTCCGACATGCAAGTTTTTTTTTGTTTTTGTTTTTTTTGTCGTCCTTAAAAAAAAATAAAATCATTCAACTTGATGTAAAATTGACATGCAAGTAACTACATATAGATGAAATTCACAATTTGAATTCTAACATATGCATATACCCTTGAAACTCTTCCCACAATAAAATTAACAAACAGACAAGGGGGCTTTGAAAAGCCCGGAGAACTACAATCCTATCAATTCCATCTTTTTCTACTTTTTAAAGTCCCCTTGTATTAATCATCCCCAAAAGTTTTCTTGTGCCCTTTTAACACTCCTGCTTCTTGCCCCTTGCCTGACCAATCCCTGCTGATCATTGTGTTGGCTTGTTCTACAACTTTATTTATGTGAAACCATACAATACATACTCTTTTTTTGTTTGGTCCCTTGCATTCTGTATAGTTATTTTTTGATCAATTAACATGGTTATAGTGTGGAACTGTGGGCTAATGTGTCAGCTGCTCCTTAGAAACCCTATACAGGGTCGCTGTGGGTCGGAATTGACTTGATGACACTTAACAATTACAACACATGTGCTATTGCTGAATACTATTCCATTGTGTTGATATAACATACTTCGTTTATCCTTTTACCTGTCAGTAGATATTTGGTTTTTTTCTCCCCCACTGTAATGTTTGCTTATTATAAGGAGCCATGGTATTTTCAATAACCTCATATGCATGTGAAAGCTGGACAGTGAATAAGGAAGACCATAGAAGAATTGATGCTTTTGAGTTATGGTGTTGGAGGAGAATACTGAAAGTGCCATGGGCTGCCAAAAGAACCAATAGATCCGTTTTAGAAGAAGTACAGCCAGAGTGCTCCTTGGAGAACAAGATGGCCAAACTTCATCTCTGATAATTCGGACATATTGTCGGCAGGGACCAGTTGCTGGAAAAGGGTATCATGTTTGGTAAGGTAGGGGGTCATAGAAAAAGAGGAAGGCCCTTAACAAGATGGATTGGGCAAGTGGCAGTTTCGATGGACTCAAGTGTGGCAACAGTAGTGAGGTTGGCCCAGGGTTGGGCAGTGTTTCATTCTGCATTGCATAATGTCGCTATGAGTTAGTACCAACTCGATGGCACCTAACAACAACAATGGTGGCCCAGTGGTTAAGTGCTCAGCTGCTAACCAAAAGGTTGGTGGTTTGAACCCACCAGCTGCTCCTTGGGAGAAGATGATGCAGTCTGCTTCTGTAATGATTTACATCCTTGGAAATCCCATCAGGTAGTTGTATTCTGTCTTAGAGGGTTGCTATAAGTCAGAATCGATTTGATAGCAATTTGGTTTGTGGTTATTATAAGTAAAGGTGCTATGAGCATTTTGTACATGTATTTATATGCTTTCATTTCTAGGAGTGTATTAGATAGCTTTATAAACTATCAGAATTTCTCAAAGTCTTGTATTAAGTCATGTGCCTATCAGCAGAACAAAAGTATTCATTTGCTTCATGTCCTCCATAGCTTTGGTATGGTTCATCTTTTTCATTTCAGCCATGCTAATAGGAGTCCCTGAGTGGCACAGATGATTAAATGCTTCCCTACTAACCAAAGAGCTGGTGCCATGTGTATATCTTGTTAGATGAGATATCTATTTGTATTTGCCCATTTTTATCTTAAGAGTTCTTTATAGATATTCTGGATGTTGTTGTTTTTGTTGTTGTTATGTGTTGTAGAGTTGGTTCCAACTCATAGCAACCCTGCATAGGGTTTCCTAGGAGCAGCTGGTGAACTTGTACCACTGACTCTGTGGTTCAAATGACTTTGCAGTCCAGTGTATTAACCTACAGTACCATATATACCCTTTCTTAGATACATGTTGTTGTTATTAAGTGCTGTAGAGTTGGTTTTGACTCATAGCGACTCTATAGGGTTTCTGAGGAACAACTGGTGGGTGTGAACTGCTGACCTTGCGGGTCAAATTGACCTTGCAGTCCAGTGCATTATCTTGCTGTGCTACATCAGGACTCCTTGTTAGATAGATACTTGGCCAATATTTTAATACTCAGTTTGTGTTTTGTACTTTTTTTCTCTTAACAGTGCCTTTTAAAGAGCAAACTTCAGTTTGTTTTTCATGAAGTCTAGTCTATACGTTTATTCTTTTGGTGTTTATCTTAGATCTCTTTGCCCTGAACCCCAAATCACAAAGGTGGTCTTCTAAATGTTTTGAAGTTTTAGGTATTTTGAGTTGATTTTTACCTATAGTGCACTTTATGTAGTTCTAGTAGAAAAAAAAAAATGCTAATTAGAAATTCTCTGCCTGTTAGCAAGGTGAAGCTGCTAGGATTACTTGAAAATTACAAAATCATAGATTCCTTTTAAGATGACGTAGCCATTTTAGTAAGTCAGCCTGATACTTCTACACTATTTAGTCTGGATTGTTGTTATTGTTAAGTGCCGTCAAGTTGGTTTCAACTCATAGCGACCCCATATAGGGTTTCCAAAGATTGGCTGCTAGATTTGAACTGCTGAACTTTTGGCTCAAACTGACCTTGCAGATCAGTGCATTTCTACCACGACTCCTGAATTAGTGAATTAAAATAAAGGTGTACAATAATTTAAGCAGTCATTTATACAATACAGCTTTTCTGATAAGAAGATTTTACAACAGATCTGTGTGGCTTTGAACAGAGGAAAGTATGCTAACTTGGAAGTAGGAGCCTAGCTTTTCTTCCAGACTTGAGCAGTAACTAACTGCCTAGACCATGACAGTCCCCTAGCAAATTATTTAATCTCTCAGCCTCAGTTTTCCCAGCTGTACAGCACAGAAGTTCAAAAGGTGTGGATCTTGTCCTACTAGGAGTCGGGAGGATTTTCAGGAATTCTCAGGTTCATCTTTATTATTAACATGTGTTTAGTTCTTTCTCGTTTTTAAAACTAACTTTGTATTGCTATTTGGTTGACATTTACACAGCAAATTGATTTTCCATTTAACGATTCATACACATTTTGTTTCGTGGCACTGACTGCAATTCCCACATGGCAACAACACTCTTCCCACCTCTGGCCTGTGTTTCCCATTTCCATTCATCCTTTTGTCTGATCCCTTCTTGCCTTCTTTGCTTTATCCCTGGGAAAATGCTACCCTTTTGGTCTTGAATGCTCAATTGTTCTAAGGGGTCTGCTCCTCCCTCACAGGCTGGCCTATGGTGTGTTAGGAGTCCTGATGTGGGGCTGTGGGTGAATATACCAGACTGCAAAGTCATTTGAATCGCAAGGTCAGTGGTTCAAGGTCACCAGTTGCTCCTTGGAAACCCTATACTGGGTCGCTATGGGGCGGAATCGACTTGACAGCACTTAACAACAACATGACGTGTTACTGTTCACCTTACTGCTCTGTCTGTCCTTAGGCTGAAAGTTGAGTTACAGGGGTGAGTTTAGTTCTAGGCTTGAAAGGTGTCTAAGGGTCATAATCTCAGAGGTTCCAGCAGTTTCTGTTGGACCAGTGAGCCTACTCCTTGGTATTATTTTGAGTTTTGTTCTACACTCCCTAACCCCCAATCCAGAAATGCCTACTGTGATTGCTGTTAGAACTGTCATCAGTGGTATCCTGGTACCCTGTCCTTCTTGGTCTCAGGGTTGTGGAGGCTGTGGTCACTGGGTGGTCCTTTAGTCCTTTGGACTAATTGTTTCTGCCTCTTTCTTTTTCACTCTGGATAGAAAGAGACCAGTAGCTGCATCTTAGATGGCTGCCCACAGCTTTTTTTTTTTTTAACTTTTTGTGAATTGAATGAAGTTTTACAGATAAGATCATCAACTCTACATTCAGCAAAACACACACCTTGTTCTATCTCATTGACTACAATCTCCTCCCTGTAACATTTATCCCACTTCATCCCTGTGACTCCCCATCGTACGTTTCAGAAATAAACAGGGCAAAAATATTGGATGGATGCTTAGAAAATAAAATATATATACATATATATATATTCATTTAAATGTCCAATTGGTACATTGTGCCAGCCGGTGTTGGGGTTCGCCTTGCAGCTGGCTCGGCGGTCACCACTTTTCTAGGGAGGGATCTCACACTGCTAACCCTAACCCTAACCCTCCACTCCTGTTCTTCCTTCTTGATGGTCCTGGAATCGTCTGTTCCTGAAATGAAAGGTTACCTCCTCCCTCCTTTTAGTTCCACATCTTCTACAACTACAATTGTGACAATTGCAATCAACGCTGCTAACAATTATTCACAGTGGACTCATACAACCCGTTCACATTTGTCCCCTGCCCCCTTTCACCAGATCCACCTGGGGATTCTACCTTACCCTCCTCATTCTGCAACTAAGCCCTCTCCTGAAAGCTTACAAACCAGCCGCTTAGTGCCTTTGCAGTCCTCCCCTCCCCACATTACTGATAGCCAATGTCTAAATTGCTTGCCCTTATCAACATGGTGTGGTGCTGTGAGCTAACGTGTCAGACTGCAAAGTCATATGAACTGCTAAAACTTTAGCATAACAACAACAAAAACTGCACAATCCAGTTACAAAAGTGGGCAGAAAACATTAAGAGGTGCTTCACTCAAAGACATGCAGGCGCCAACAAGAAATACTCACATTCACTAGCCATTGTTGTTGTTGTTAAGTGCCGTCGAGTCAGTTCTGACCCATAG
>NW_006408598.1:9405498-9406326 GCF_000296735.1 Chrysochloris asiatica
ACACAACATTAAAAAATAACAGTGAATATGTGAAACACCTCATAACATGAGTGAACCTAGAGAACATTATTCTGAGTGAAATTAATCACTTAAGGACTGTTACTGTAAAAACTCAAGAAAACCTTTACACACAGAAATATTCTGTGAAGGTTACCAGGAGTGGGAGGGGAAAAGGAGGGTAAATCATTAACTACAGGATGTTGTTGTTGTTGTTGTTAAGTGCCGTCGAGTCGGTTCCGACCCATAGCGACCCTGTACAGGATAGACATGTATTAATTTGTGTGAAAGGAAACACAATCTACAATAAGGGAGAAGTCAGGCAAAAGAAGATGCTGGGAGGAACACAGCATTAAGGCAGCATTAACACTAAATCCTATTACAATATCTGATGCATTTTTGTACTAAGTATTGAATAAAATCTCAAACCTACTGCCATCAGATTGATTCTGATTCATAAGGACCCTGTATAGGATTTCAGAAACTATAAATTTTCATGGAGCAGAAACTCTTGTATTTCTTGTATGGTGTGACTGGTGGGCTTAAACCACCAACCTTGTGGTTAGCAGTCCAGTGCTTATCCTACAGTGCAACTAAGTATTGAGTGGTGTTCTTGTTAAGTGCTGTCGAGCTGATTCCAACTCACAGCGACTTGTATAGAATTTCTGAGGAGCGACTGGTGACTTTGAACTGCCAACCTTCTGGTTCATAGTCCGCTCCAGGAGTAGGTCAGATAAAATGAGCCTGCCCTGTCATTTCCAACTATGTATTATTGGGATTTTGATGGCAAAATTACAGATATAAAAGGGCTTTTGTCCTGTTGGTGGGTTT
>NW_006408598.1:9409861-9414806 GCF_000296735.1 Chrysochloris asiatica
GCAGCTGTGAGCCTTGTACCTTTACAGTTGTGACAGTCACAATTCAATTGTCTTTAAATTCCATTTTTCCCTGTACATTTTGAATCGTCTTTCATTTTTATATGCACTTGGCATGTGAAACAAAATTCAGGTGCCAAGACATAGGATAACTTATCTTCCAAAGTAGTTCTTCTAAGTAGGAATGTTGCTGCTTCACACTGGTGTTTTTCACCTTTGTCCAGTCAGTCTGCCCTGATTCCTGCTACACGCATGCACTATAGGTCCGAGTCTTGTGTTCCATATGTTTTTCACTGGTTGTGTTTTTGGAACTAGAATTTCAGGCCTTTCTTCCTTGTGTAAGTTTGGAAATTCCATTGACACCTATTCAGAATCAGCAGCAACATGTAGCCTATGTACTGTCAGCCAGAAAGAGGAAGTCCCCCAATGAGATGGATTGGTTCAGTGGCTGCGGCATTGGGCTCTCGTGTAACCACAAATGTGAAGATGTGCAGGACTGGGCAGTGGTGGGTTGATAGAATTATTAACCATCATTCCACCTTAATAATTACCTAAAGGAAATTATGAAAGCTGATAAACAGTATCCTATCTTAATGGCCTTCAAAACAGTTGAGGTTTGATGAGACAGTGCTGTTTATAAGTAATTACAAGCGTGTCCATGAAGTGGTTTGAACATATGAGCAAGTCTTTTTTCTTATACATAAATCAGATGACTTAAAGTGATTACTTGTACCCTGCCTGGGGAGATGGAGCTAATGTCATCCTGACTGACAAAGTGAATGGGGTCTGACAGCCCACAGACGGCAAGAAAAGTGGAATCAATCTCATTGGAAATCACGTCTCATGATGGTGTTTGGTGTTTGATAAGCAGATGGAGAATCAGAAACCAGATTTAAATGACTGGATGATGGAGCTAGATGGAGATAAATTGCTTCGCTCTCGTGATTACATTCCCTCTTGACTAGAATCACAGCTTAATATATTGTATTTCTTCAGCTAATATGGCTTTTCCCACACCCCTCCTGTTTTTTTCCCTCCCAAATGATGTTGGCTTTCAAAGCTATTTAGCACTAAAAGTCACCCTTGCTTGTTTTTGAGTGGTCTTCATCCAAGAGCTGTAGCTACCAAGAAAAGTTAGTAACATTTAGCGACATGCATACACTCACATGGACTGGAATATATATTTACATTTGGAAAGTATATGTAATATCTGTTTAGGATCAATTAGTAAAGTGATTATAATTTTTAAAAGTCAATTTTAATTTTCATGATTTGAAATCCTTTTGAGGGCAATTAAGAGTATTATCTGGGTGATTAAAGGCTTCCGTCTCTGGGTCCTCATTAGCTCCCATCTAACATCATTTCCTGTTTATCCTCCTTTCATATTAGCTCCATACCTTTGGGTACAGGCATTGTTTTTCTGTGTCTGCCGTGCCTTATGTATGCTTGGAAAATAAGCTGGCCATGATGTTCCTTTGTTACGAGGGACTTTGTTCTTTGGACTTGTTGTATTATTTAACATTTGTGCAATGAGTATATCTTTGTATTGTCATCAGTGCCTATATGGCAACATTTTGACAGTGTACATGAATTGGAAGAAATCACTGAATGCCATTGTTATGAAATGAAATTGGATTGTCACACTTTTGAAAATATAACGATGGCAAGAATGCTCAAGAAAATTTTAGCGTAATTCAAGAAGGATGTTACTTCTGTGATGATGAATTTAACTACTAATAATTGTTACTTTAGTATTGCTTCTGGGCACTGGGTCCATGCTCTTCCCTGAACATTCTCCTATGTGATAGTCCTTCTGAACCGGAGGGCGATGCTGTGTCCTCTTACGTTCGCACAGAGCTCAGACCTGTTCATTGACTTGCCCAAGGTCACACAGCCACAAGTGAGGCAGCTGGGGTTTGAATTGTGTTCATTTCCCTCCAGAGCTTGTATCTTTCAGCTCCATACAACAATGCTTCCACAGTGAGATGCTTTATTTCTACTTTGTGGTTCTGACCACCACCAACTCCATCCATGTAAATGCTGAAACAGTGTAGCAGGGAGAATGTCTTACCCAGCAACTGTTAGTGCTAGGAAGTATAACTGGAACCTGTAAGTCATGTTCTGTAACTCGACGTTTGTGCCTCAGTATAGAATTTATGTGGATAATTTGAGCATTATGTAAAGACTACTGCTGCACATGTGATATCTGTTACCCCATGAACCTGTCTAATGGGTTCAAAATACAAGTCAAGAGGAGTTTCTGTAAGACCCTGGAAGTCTTTATTAAGGGGAAATAGACAAGTTAGAGTCACTTGGGAACATCTTATTCTTTGTGACGTGATGCTGTGTACAATAACCATTTTGTTAAGTGCCATCGAATCAGTTCTGACTCATATCAACCCTGTATAGAATTTCCTTGGAGTGGCTGGTGAGATTGAACCACCGAACTTCCAATTCAAACTGACTTTGCAGTCTAGCACATTAACCATCAGCTCCACACCAGGACTAAAGGTAATCATGGTGGTCTTTTAACCCTTTGTGCTATTAGATGAACTCTCAAAATGACCCACTACTTTAGTTCTTAATTAAAATATGATACAAACAATTTGGCATTCTTATTGCAAAATATTTTTAAAAAACCAGATAAAGACCTGAGACTTCCCGACCCTGCTCTCCCAACCCTACCCCTGCCCAGTTTTCTTGTGTGTTTCTTCAGTTAGGATTGTCTTCATCTGCATGCCATGAACGAAATGGCCTCACCAAACCTGAGTGTATCTTTTTCTCAAGAATACAGACTTCTCACTTTCTGCCTCACCATCTTTTGTTGATGACTTTTGTTCTCACGGGAGCAAGGTGATGGACTGACTGTTTTACTTCTAGACAGTGTGTCAGCTTTTCAGACAGGAAAACAGGAATTGGCCAAAAGAAATAGGTACAAAGCAGTTGAGTCTGACCCTTTTCTTCAGGAAAGCAATAGCTCTTCTTATATATAATTATACTCTTCTTATATTTACTGATCAGAATATGGTCACATGGCTCTTGACTTTGGGAAAACGATCATGTTTTAAATAGTACGGAAGATAGGGTGAAGAAATGTAGGATAGTCATGTGCCTGTTTTTGTTTGAGTTAATCCTTTTTCTGAATGAACTTACATCCACATATGCAAGCATACTTTGGTGATGTTGTGGGTTTGGTTTTAGACCACTGCAATAAAATGAATATTACAATAAAGTGAGGTACTATTTTTTGTTTTTGTTTCCCAATGCATATAAATGCTATTTTTATATTGTGGCACTGTAGATTAAATGTTGGGCTGCTAACCACAAGGCTGACAGTTCAAACCCACTAGTCACTCATCAGGAGAAAGATGAGATTGTTTGCTCTCATAAAGACTTATGGAGTCCTGGTATGGTGCTGTGGGATAAAGTACTGAACTGCAATGTCGGTTTGAACCACAAGGTCTGCTGATCAAATTTATCAGCCGCTCCTTGGAAACCCTATTCAGGGTTGCTAGGAATCGCAACTGACTGGACGGCACTTAATAACAACATAAAGACTCAGAGCCTTTAAACCCTAAAGGGTCACTATGAGTTGCATTTAACTCAGCAGCACTGGGTTTTGGGGTTGGTAGTCTATTAAGTGTGCAGTAACATTATTAAAATATTTGAAATATTATTAGATTATCAAAATGTGATACAAAGTCTTGAAGTGAGTACTTACTGTTGGAAAAATGGTGCCAGTAGACGTGTTTCAATGCAACAGACTTTCAGTTTGTAAAAACCACAGTATCTCCAAAGCACAGTAAATAAATACCGTAATAAAACGAGGTTTGAATTGATTTAACAGCATCTGGTTTAAATTTTTTAAATATATATGTACATACAGAATTATTTTTCTTTCTATACCTAAATGACATCTACTGTAAATGTTATTTTATAATTCATTTTCCCCTGCTTAAGACTCACTGCTCTAGGATCCAAATCCTGAGTCTCGTGAACTACGCTATTCCAATCATCTGAGTTGGTCCATGAGACCATAGTCCTTACTTTTCAAAGTCAGAAAACCGATGTTGGAATGAATTTGCTTGTCTGAGTAGTGTCTGCATCTGTGTCTTCAAAGATTAGGTGTGCCTGTACCCACATATCTTTATTTCCAGATACCTATTAATCGTACCTGGTATGGCGCTGTAGGATAAGCATTGGACTGCTAACCACAAGGTCACTTATTCAAACCCACCAGCCACTCCTCAGAAACTCAATAAGGAGTCCTGGTGTGGCGCTGTGGGTTAATGTGCCAGACTGCAAAGCCGTTTGAACTGCAAGGTCAGCAGTTCAAGCTCACCGTCTGCTCCTCAGAAACCCTGTACAGGGTCGCTATGGGTCAGAACCAACTTGACGGTACTTAACAACAACAACAGCATGGGTTGGAACTGACTCCACAGCATTTAACAACAACAACACTAACTGTAAGGTATGCAGTTAAAACCCACCCGTTTCTCTGTGGAAGAAAGATGAGGCTTTCTGCTTCCTTAAAGATTTCACAGCCTTGGGACTCCAGGTCACTATGAGTTAGAATTGACTTGGTGGCAGTGGGTTTGGTGTAGTATTGATGCTTGTAACTGTTCGTGCCTGTGTCTACATCTGTATCTACCCATTTATTAGTTTGCCTTTATGCATTCAATTGCTCGTTTTTACTTCGGTTGTGTTGAGCTCCTTATAGCCACAATCATTGCCACTTTTCTCATCACAAGTCCTGTTGTGGCCCTGTAGGATAAACATTAGACTACAAAGTTGGTTTGAACTGCAAAGATGGTGGTTCAAGCCCATCAGCCACTCCTTGGAAACACTGCACAAGGTCTCTATGAGTAGAATCAGTCTCGAGCACTTAACAAAGTATATAGTGTACTTTTCCCATCTTCCTGTCTCTGGGAGCCACCAATGAACATTG
>NW_006408598.1:9434209-9441310 GCF_000296735.1 Chrysochloris asiatica
TGAGCTTGGTATGCTTTTAAAGAGATTAAGTAGGACTAATGTAAACTCTTTTCTCAATGTTTGGTAAAATTCTCCACTGTAGCTATCTAGTTTTTGTTGTTGTTGGGAGTTATTCTTTTTAAATGATGTCTATTCTTTTATAATGGTTGTTTTTATTAGATGCCATGGAGTTGGCTCTGACTCCTACTGATCCTATGGACAACAGAATGAAACACTGCCCTGTCCTGTGCCATCCTTGCAATTGCTGTTACATTTGAGCCCATTACTACTGCCATAGTGCCAATCCATCTGCTTGGGCATCTTCCTCTTGTTTGCTGACTCTCAATTTAACAATTATGATGTTCTTCTCCAGAGATTGGTCCCGTCTGATAAAGTTTCTGAAGTATGACAGATGAAGTCTTACTATCTTGGTTTCTAAGAAGCACTCTTGTACTTCTTCCAATACAGAATTTTTGTTCTCTTGGCAGTACATGGTACTTTAATATTCTTCTCCAACCCATAACTCAAATGCATCAATCCTTTGGCAGTTTTCCTTATTTAATGTCCAATTTTTACATGAACATGAGGTTATTGAAAATACCATGGCTTGGGTTAGGGGCACCTTAATCTTCAAACTGATATCTTTGTTCTCGAACACTTTATATAGGTCTTGTGCAGCAGATGTGCCTAATACAATACATTGTTTGATTTCTTGACTGCTTCTTCTTTGAGTGTTGTTTGTGGATCCAAGATAAATCATGACTTTAACAATTTCAATCTTTTCTCCATTTTTCATGATGTTTTCTGTTGGTCCAGTGGTGAGGATTTTTGTTTTCTTTACCTTGAGGTGCAATTCATACTGAAGACTGTAGTTGTTGATCTTTATCAGTAAGTATTTTAAATCCTCTTCTCTTTCAGCAAGCAAAGTTGTATCATCTGCATGTCACAGTTTGTTAATGAGTTTTCCTCCAATCTTGATGCTGTATTCTTCATATAATCCAGCTTCTCAGATTATTTGCTCAGCATACAGAATGAGTAAGTATAGTGAAAGAATACAACTCTGGTGCATTTTAGAACATTTAGTATCCACTTGTTTTGTTCTTATGGCTGTTTCTTGGTTCATATAAAGGTTCATCATGAGCACAGTTCAGTGTTCTGGAATACCCATTCTTCCTAATGTTATTCATAGTTTGTCATAGTCCACAGTGTGGAAAGCCTCTGCATAGTCAACAGAGCACAAGTCAACATCTTTCTTGTGTTCTCTCCTTTCATTCAAGATCCCTTTGATGTCAGCAATGATATTCCTCATTCCTTTGCTGAATCCAAATTGACTTTCTGGTAACTCTGTGTTAATGTACTGTTGCAGCTGTGTTTGAATTCTCTCTAGCAAAATTTTACTCGTATGATATTAATGATATTGTGCTATGATCGCTGCCTTCTCTTGGGTCACCTCTCTTTGGAATAGGCACAGATATAGCTATCTTCCCATCTTTTGTACAGGTAGCTAGCTGTCTTCCTAATTTCTTGTCATAGATGAGTCAGCACGTTCAGTGCTTCATCAGTTTTTTGAAAGGGAATTTGTATTCCATCAATTCCTGGAACCTTGTTTTTCACCAGTGCCTTCAGTGCAGCTTGCTTTTCTTCCTTCCATCCCACCAGTTCTTTATCACATAGTACTTCTTGAAATTGTCAAACAGTGATCATTTCTTTTTGGTACAGCGTCCTTTTTCCTATGTTGTTTTCTGCATCATTCAATATTTTGTATATACGGTCCATTCCTGTGCCATCCTCACAGTTGTTATGCTTGATTCATAATGTTTTCATCCTCTTCCCAACCCCAGCCCCCCACCCCCCGATTGTATTTCCTCCTGCTATTCATAAGGTTCTCAGTGCCTCCTGGTGTGGCACTGTAGGATAAGAACTGGGTTGCTAACTATAGGTTGGTAGTTCAGACCCAGCAGCTGCACCTCTGAAACCCTATAAGGGTCACTATGGGTTGGAACTGACTAGATGGCATTTAGCAACAACAGACATTTAAAAGTAGCCTACCTCTTCTTCTTCCTAGTCTGTCTTAGTCTGGAAGCTCTGAGGCAAACGTGTCTGCCATGATGGTGTAGCTTCTAGATGCACAACAACATGTAAGCCACCACAGCAGGAGAAACTGAGAGATCAATGGTGGATTTGGCCCTTGAAATCCTTCAGTATTGCAAGTCGATGTTTGAATTTTTTAAATGTAGGTATTGATTTTTAACATTTCCCTCTAAGTATTTCTTTTGCTGTGTCTTCATTTTGGTTTGACTCTAGAAATTATTAAAAACTCACTTTTGATTTTTTTTCTATGACTCAGTAGTATTTTTTGGTGGTGCACTGTTGAGTTTCTGTAGATTTATTTTTTTCCTGTTATTGACTTCTAACTTCATATTTATTTGTCAGAGAAGATTTGTTGTATGTTTTCAGTCTTTTAAAATGTCTTTAGATGTGTTTTGTATCCTAGCTTTTGATCAATTCTAGAGAATGGTTCATGTGTGTTGTTTAAAAGAATAGTACTGTCCTGATCCTGGGTGAAGGTGTTCTCTTTCTCTCTATAGGCCCACTACGTCTAATTGGCTAAGGTGGATTTTATTTTTAAGCTTTCAATACCCTTTCTGATCTTCTTTTAAGATGGATCCTGGTGTGGTGCTGTAGACAAGCACTGGACTGCAAACCATAGGTGAGCAGTTCAAAGTCACTAGTTATTTACTGGATCCGACTCAATGACACTTAACAACAACAACATCCATAATTGAAAGTTGTGTATTGCAGTTCCCTCTATTGCTGTGAAGTTACCTATTTCTCTATTCGTATTTGTTGGCATTTGTTTCATGCATTTTGTCTATTATGCTGGGTTTTGCCTTAAAGTTTATTTTATCAGAGATAAGTACTGCCACTCCTGTTAGTTTTTTATTGCAATTAGCCTGGTATATATTTTTTCCATCCTTTGACTTTTAATCTGTTTTTGTCTCTGTGTGTGAGATGTGTCTCTTGCAGACAGCATATGGAAGGATCTTGTTTTCTTATCCATTCTGCCAACCTCCATCTCTTAACAGGTGCCTTTAATCCATTTACTTTCAGTGTAGTTATCGATAGGTATTGATTGATTGCTGCCATTCTGTTTTTTTTTTGAGGATTTGCTACTTTCTTTGTTCTGTGTGCCTTCGTTCATCGAGTTAATGCTTTTTGTGTTCTTTCTTGTGCGTTTCCTCATAGTTTTAATGTTTCTGTGTTCTAATTGGATTTTCATTTTCATGGTATGTTGTGAAGTGTTAATTTTCTTTGAGGTTGCCTTGTAGTCCATTCACTTTTCTCTCCATTTAGTGCAGTCTATTTTATCCTGTAGTCGACTTGACCTTCTCACCATCTGGATCTCTGTTCCTATGTTTTTATCTTCTTTTACATTGTAATTGTTTTGTTCATAGACTGACCTCCCAGATTCTCTGAGTTTGGACTCATAGTTTTGTTCTGTTCTCAACTCTTCCTTCTGTCAATTTAATTCTGGGAGGTGCTGCCACGTATGTCAATCTCTGGTTGTTGTTTATTCTTGTTGATTCTCAGTCCGCAGAACTCTCTTTAGGATGTTTTGTAATGCAGGGTTGGCTTTGGCAAAATCCCTTAGCTTCTGTTTTTCCTGGGATGTTTTGGTTACACCATTGTATTTGATTGATAGCTTTGCTGTATAATGAATTGTTGGTTGGCAATTTTTTTATTTCACGGTTTATATATGTCTCCCCATTGCCTTCTTGCTTGCATGGTTTCTGCTGAGAGATCTGAGCTTAATCTAACTTGCTTGCCTTTGTATATAACAATTCTGTTTTCCCTGGCTGCTTTTTGGAGTGTCTCCTTATCTTTGATTTTGGAGAGCTTGATTATGATATGTCTCGGTGATTTTTTAAGGGGGTCTATCCTTCCTGGGGTCCATTGAGCTTCTTGAATGTTTATCTTTTCGCTTTTCAGGATGTTAGAGAAATTTTCTTCCAGCAGTTCTTCAACTATTTCCTCTGTTGACTTGTGTGATTCTTCTTGTTCTGGAATGCCAATAATTCATAAGTTATTCCTCTTCATGTTGTCCAACATTGAATGTTAGACCTTCTTCAGTTTTTTAATCCTTTTTTGTTTGTTCTTCTATCTTAGTGGTATTGAGAGATTTGCCTTCCAGCTCACTGGTTCTTCCTTTCATCTTTTCTGTTCTATTCCTTTGCCCTTTCAGAGTATTGTCTATTTCTGATCATCTATTATTGATCATTTGCACCTCTTTCTGTAGATTTTGAATTGTTTCCAATGCTGTATCTATCTTATTTGATTGTTCCAGTAGCGCTTTCCTGACTTCTTCCTTATTTTTTCAACGCTATTGTAAAGTGTTTTGAATCATTTTATAATCATTTTTCTGAATTCCTTCTCAAGCATTTCCAATGCCTGCCCTCCTTCCAGAATGGAGGTCAGGTTTACCTCTAGGTCATTTGTCTCAGACATTTTTTCTTGTTTCTGGACATGTGCTGATATGGACATCTGCTTTGGCTTCTTGGACATATTTAGTGTTTATCTGTGGCATTGATACTTGAGTATGTGTTTTGGTATTTTTAATGCTTTCTGATTGCTTCCAGGTAGATGTGATCAAGATGTGGGCTTCCCTTTCAACTTTTCTTATTGCTTAACTCAGAGTTTCTTTCACAGGTGTTGTCTGCCTCCCTGGCATATGGCAGTTGGTAGTGGTTCTTGCCTGGATTTTGGTGTTTTACAGAGTGGATTGTAGCTTGACTATATGGCAACAGTTTCTGTCTGTTCTTGGGAAGTATAGGGAGAGAAAGAGTCCCCCAAAGGTAGAAGGGGGAGCATAAAACAGCAAAACAGCATCAGCGGGGGAAAAAGAAAACAAACCCACTAGAAGATAAAATAAAAACACCACCACCAACAACAAAAAACAAAATTAGACTGAATACTGCAGTCTATAATTGCAGAAAAGGGAGAGGAGAGAGAGAAGGACAAAAAAAAAATCTGTAATTAATATGAGTATGACTTTAATGTCCTCTTTCAGCTTCTTGCCTTCAAAGCTGCCTGATAGATTTCAAGATGCCACTGTTGGTTGTTATGCTATAACTCGGGATTTAATATAATTTTCAGCCTGTTTTGTTTTTAAACTCTCTTTTCCTCTCTACAGCCCTGTCCTGGCCTTTCCTGTATTAAAAAAACAAAACAAAAAAACAGTTCAGGGTCAGCTCTTGGGCTGTTTCATGCATTTTGATGCACTGATTTTAGCAGCATGTGTGTTTATAATTGTTATGTCTTCTTGCTAGATTGACTCTTTTGTTATTATGTAATGCTCGTTTCAATGTTTTATAATAGATTTTGACTAATATTCTATTCTGTCTACCTGTTATCAATATGAGTTCCCCTGCTCTCTCACTTTACTGGTTGTATGGAATGTTTTCTCCATCCTTTACTTTTAGTCTGCTTGTGTCCTTATTTCTAAGGTGTATTAATTGCAGGCAACGGAACGATAAACTTTTGTTTTTAAATCCAGTCTGCGTTAGCTTTTTGCATGGTGGTTTATAGATCATTTATATTTTAGGGTATTGCTCAAAATGAAATGTCTGCCTCATTCATTTTGCTCTTTGATTGTTTTATTCTTTGTTTTTGTGTTTGGCTGCATTCTTGTGATGAGCCTCTTTGCTCACTTCTTTACCCCTAAGTGTTTTTTCTTGGTGATTTTTTTCTTAGTGGTTACCACAGATGTGGGGGTTTCAAAAAATTCATGAAAAATGAAAATGCAAGCTAATGGAATTTTTTCATGAACAATTAAAACTCTCTCATGTATTTCAGTTTACAATTGCAACAGCATATAACATATGAACAGCAGTTAACATGCAACCTTAACATAGTAAAACTATTCCTGACAAACGTCTCCCTCCCCATTTCTGTTGCTGTGTCTCCAGTAGCATTAATATACAACCCATATTTGAAAAGTTTACTTTGTACTTATTTTTTATAAACTGTTCGTGGGATTTAATGATTAAGCTTATTTCCAGAACATATCATATATTTGGTCCTTATGGATGCCTGTATTTCTGCTGCTTTTTTTGTAGATTTTTCTCCCTTATTTTTTTTCCCTATTAATAGAAATGGGTGTTAATTTAATGTACTTGCCTGTCAATTTGATATACTTCCTTACATAATATTTGTAAAGCTAATCTGGTGGTGACAAATCCTCAGAGTTTTGTTGGGTATGTCTTGATTTCCACCTTTAAAGAAAGAAAAAAAAAAGATTGTGAATTGTGTAATAATTTATGTAGGAGAACGCTGGTTTTGCCCTCATCCTATCGTATTTTGTTTCGTTGCAATGATTACAATCCCCTCCATGTATCATCAAGGAGCTCTGGTAGTGTAGTGGTCACGAATCAGGCTGCTACCCTCACAGTCAGCAGTTTGAAACTGCAAGCTGTTCCATGAGAAACATGAGGCTTTCTGTTTCCATAAAGATTTACAGCCTTGGAAACCCTGCGCAGGGTTGCTATGAGTTGGAACCAACTCCATGGCACATAGCCACCATCACCACCTTATATCATCATTTAAAAGTATTTGGTTCAGATCCTCCCTGGTGGGTTTTTTTTTTTTTTTGATGTACACAGAAACACACAGGAATATAGAAATATATAAACATTTAAACAACCAAAGGGCACATTCTGCAAGCCAGCCTCCTGGCCACAAGCACACAGTCTTTCTCTGTCCTTGAGTCTGGAGTCCTCAGCTGCTCTATCTCTCTGTGTCGTAAACTCGGCCTCCATCTCTGTTGGTGTTGCTTCTCTGGCCAGGGTCTTTTCTTTTGATTGTCTTGATGGTATGTTCCTGGAATGTAACATGAACTACTCTCCCCTTTATGTGATGAAAATTCTACCTTTACAGTTGTGGCAATCACGATTAGTCATGATAACAATTACTCACTATTGCATCAAAAGAGCCCTATTCCCATCTCCTTTCACCAGACCCACCGAGACAAGATGAAAACTATTCAGTGGGGATTCTATTTTCCCCCTTGTTGTTGTTTTTTAATTGATGAAATTTTATTTAATATGTAATTTGAAAATTGGGGTA
>NW_006408598.1:9442245-9451754 GCF_000296735.1 Chrysochloris asiatica
AAGGGAAACTAATATTCATAAGGCAGTCAAGGATTTTAGTATTATTTACCCTGTTCAAGCTATACTTAGACCCCTGTATCCCAGAGCTCTGTTGTTCCAAGGTTGAGTATGCATCACTATTTATCTTTGTCCCACTAGGCCATGCAAACCTGTCTCAGTGTTCCCCTATCTATCTTGTTCTTCTGCCTCCTCCCCCCTTCTTGTATTGCCTTCCCCAACACCCAAAATAAACCCCCCACCGCAACCCCATTGTTTTGTTTTTGAGTTCCAGTTTTTTTTTTTTTAATGCATTCAGTTTCCACAATGAATCTCTCATTCTGTTCCTCCATTTGTTTCGTGATCTTTGTTAGTTTGTTTTTTGTGTGCTTTATGCTTTTTTTGTGTGTGTTGGGGGGGTGGGGGTGGGTGGGAGGATATACACAGAAACACTCAGGAATGTATAATTATTTAAACCACCAAAGGACACATTCTGCAAGCCTGCCTCCTGTCTGCCAGCACACAGATTTTCTCTTTCCATGAATCTAGAGTCCTCAGCTGCTCTATTTCTCTGTGTCCTCATCTCTCCTTCCATCTTGGGTTTTGCTGCTTCTCTGGATAAGGTCCCACATTCCGCTTGTGCTCTTCTGCCTTGATGGTCCTAGGGTCTTCTCTTCCTGGGCTGTAAGATGAACTACTCCACCTTTTTTGTTACAAAACTTCTTCCCTTCCAGTTTTGACAGTCACAATTAGTCATGATAACAGTTATTCACTATTGGATTATAAGAATCTTTTCCCTATCTCCTTTCACCAGACTTATCTAGACAAGATGAAAACTATTCAGTGGGGATTCTAGCTTCCCCCACACACTCTGAAATTAAACTCCCTCTTGAAAATTTCTAAGCCAGTCACTTCATGCCTTCATACTCCCCCCATTTTAGGTAGCCAGTGTGTAAGTTGTCCATCCCTATCAAACCTGTATACAGAGGGGATAGGATTGATTCTTGAGCTACAACATCCATAAGTATAGGTCAAGGTCATCAGATTGTAACAATTTACACTTGTTTCCTTTATCAGAAATTGTGGTTTTTTTTTTTTTGTTTTTTTTTAATTTTCCTCTAGTTGAGTTCTGATCATCAAGCCATAGAGACTAGGTCAAATGTGTACTCTCTACAAGTTTGAGTGTTCTTGTGTGTATCCCTCACTTCATATCAGCTGGATGCTTTCGTCTCAGCTCTAGCGCTCTGTGGCTTTGTCCTTGGCCATGGGCTCAGGAGTCCCCAGGTCTCACCACACTTTGGACCAACCATCCCTTCCTCTTCTCGCTCTCATCTCCAGATCAATGGGCGCCTATGAAACGTGGTCAAACTCAGCCCATATCTTCGTTGCTGCCTTTCCCCCTCTTTCACTCACTAGTAGACCAACGTGGTCACCAGTAATCTTACATGCCTGCTCACGTGTTATCTATGAGTTTCAGTCTTGAAGAGGGTTTTGTCTTGAAGGGACTTGATTGCTTTCCTTAATGGCTCCCTGGCAAACAACTTGCTTGTTTTTGTAGTAGCCAATCAGACTGCCATTTTTCTTTTGGATTTTACCGGCTGATCTTTCTTTGAAAATGTAGCTTCTCTTGCTGTAGCTCTTCCAGGCTTGTCTGATTGTCCTTTCAAGTGAGAATGTCACACCTCAGAACCTTCTGGAAGGGGCTCAGGATTTCACATAAGGCCCTGTACATTACAAGGCTCTACAAGAAGGCTATTTCACTGGGCAAGTTCTAGAACCCCTTTTAACTATTCCAGTAAGTCATAGGCTGAAGATGGGCTTACAAGCTTTCTGTTATCATGTTTCCTGATATTCCTTTCTATTCTACTAAAATGTGTATTTTAAAATAGTAGGCAAGGAAAGCCAATATTCATAAGACAGTTAAATATCTTAACATTATTTCCCCTCTTTCATCCATTCACACTATTCCTCAGTCACTGTATCACAGAGCCCTGTTGTTCTTAGATTGAGCATTCATCACTATTTACCTCTGTCCCATTAGTCCATGCAAACCTAAGTGTTCCCCTAGATACCTTGTTCTTCCACTTCATCTTTTTTTTAAAAGTATATTTGAAACCTGAAAATGATTAGTTATTTTTATATTCTGGCTTCCACGAAAGAAATGTCCTCATTTTCGTATTTTGTTTTTGATTGCTCCCGTTCCCCATGATTTTGTGTGCTTTATTATTTTTTGCTTGAGCTTGGGCTGTTTTGTTATCTTTTTTTTAACTTTAAATTTTGTTTTACTGTTTTCATGGGTAGTTTTTCTAATGGGTTGCCCTGGTAACACAGGGACTAAGCTCCAGGCTGTGAACTGACAGGCTGGGGCACACATCCATCATCTGTTCTGCAGGAGAAAGATGTGACAGCCTGCCTTCACAAACACTCACAGCCTTGTAAACCCCACATGGCAGCCTCCAGGATGAGTCAGAGTCAACCAGTGACAGCAGTCCAGGTATCTAGTGCTGCCAGTCACTAGAATGTTCTTATCTTTATGGTTATTTTCAACACAAATTCAGGAGTTCTGGTGCTTGATCTCTGGCATTCAATTCACGTGGACTGGAGATGAGGTGATTAGCTCTTCACAGATTCTGCCATAAGCAGTGAGACTCAACTTTCCGGTGGCAGAGGTCGGGCGCTCTCTGTGTCTTTTCCTTGGATGCCCTTGCCCAGGCTCACCCACGCTGTTCCACTGTGTGCTTGGTTCCCTTTGTGTGAACCATCATCTGAAGTATTCTTCATTCCCTGCCGCTAATCTTAGTACTGCTCCCAGTTTTAGTACCATCTGTCTCAGTCCTCAGTCCTGAGAGTCATTAGCACTCTTTTACAGTGTCTTCCCTTCACTCCTTCACTCCCTCTCTCCAACAGCTGCAAGACCTGAAATCTCCCAGGACCAGGTCACACTGCTTTACAGAAATCAGGCGACAGTTTCTGAAGATTAATTCCTTTTCTGTGTTCCTTGTTTGGGGTGGTACCCAGCCCCATGACAAAATGGCTGTCATGAGCAAGTGCTCAGAATGTCATTGGGTGGGTTTTCCTTGTTTCTGTCCTGTCACACTCCTCCTGGCCTTTGTCTGAACTTAAAGGAGCTGATGGGTCAAAATCACCAGCCGCTCCTTGGAAACTTTGTACAGCTCTCCAGCACCTCAGCTACCATCCAGAGTTCTCATGCTTCAGTCATGCTCTTCCTACTTGCTGGTCCTGGGACCATCATTTGTTCCTGTAATGAGAGATTAACTTCTCCTTCTTTTTATTTATATGTCTCCTACAATTACAGTTGTGACAGTCCCAATTATTCCTGCTAACCATTATAAAATCCCTATCAACATCATCCCCTGTCCCCTTCACCAGCTCCATCTGGAAAACAGGAAAACTATTCAGTGAGGATTCTACCTTACCCCTCTCATTCTGAGACTAAACATGCTCATAAAAACTTGTAAGCCAACCACTGAATGACTTTATAACCCCCCACTTTTTTGGTGTGGTGCTGCAGAATGATGCACTGAACTGCCAGGTCAGATTGAACTGTAAGGTTCATGGTTCAAACTTACCAGCTGCTCCTTGGAAATCCTATACAGGGTAGCTATGAGTCAGAAGTGACTCGACAGCACATAACAACAACTTTTTTCATATTCAGTGTCTCGAATTGCTTGTCCCTATCAACCAAGTACACTGAGGAAACATATTCCTTAAAATGAAGAATCCTTCATTCCAATTTGTAATTTTGAGCAGCGGCATCCAGAAGTGAAAGTCCAGTTTAATCTTGATGTACATTTAGATTGTTCTCAAATTTTGCTATTATTTAGAAGGATTGAATGTATATACTTGTAACAGTTGTGTAATTAAATGAAAAGCTACCTTTCGTGGATATGTGTTCCATGTTAGTAACTTATGGGGCTTCATTATATGAAGCAAATTTTCTTATCGTTATCTACAAAGTATAAGAATAAATCAACCCCTTCCTATCATATGCCAGCTTTTTGCTGATTTTTAACCACTTTATATAGAAATCAACCGACAGTTTATTAAACTGTTGACAACATTAGAAACCTTTGATTTTTGATATTACAAGTTGTAGTCAGCATAGTTCAGCTGTGACAAAAGTGGTTCTGTTTCTGAGTTTTATATTTTTATCTAAGTTCCTGTCATTTATTGTTGTCAGTGTTCTGGCCCTTAAGAACTCCAGTAGTCTCTGTTATGATTTCTATTCTGCTGGTGGTTTGGGACCAAAGGTGTCAGAATTGTATGTTAACTACGAGAGAGCTGTTGTATATCTAGATAGTTACAAGAACACTTTATAGTCTTTGTGCTGGGAAGTCATGATTGATTCTTAGAGTGTGTACTGGAATGTTTCTTGTCTTCATTTTCAAGGCTGTGTTCGAAATGCTTCAGGGTTTTGAAAAGTAGACTTCTGTGCAGCTAGAATTAGTGTTCAGGTTTCTATGACAGCCAATTAGAAAAACAAACAAGCCCCTAATTTGTTGTTGTTGTTATTCAGTGCCCTCGAATTGGTTCTGACTCACAGCGATCCTGTATAGGGTTTCCGAGGAACAACTGGTGGATTTGAACTGCCGACTTTGTGGTTCACAGTCCAATGCTAATCCTGTTGTTGTTATGTGCTATCAAGTCAGTTACGATACATCACACCTCTATATAGGGTTTCCAAGGAGCAGCCGATAGGTTTGAATTTCTGACCTAGTGGCTTGAAGTCCAGTGCTAATCCTGCAGCAACACGAGTACAAAGCTTTATTTGATAAGTTGAGTTAAATGCCAGATTGTTTAGACATGCATTTGGCATCCTACACCATGTTAGCTGTATGAGATTTCAAGAATTAAAAGACTTGATACCTGTCCACAAGGAGCTTACAAGACTCACAAGAGTGATTAACGAACATATAGCATTTAAAAAAATTGTTAGTTGCTCACGGTGGCTCATGGTGGCATTATGTATAATAGAACAAAATGTTGTGTAGTCCTCTGTCATCTTGATTTTTGGTTGCTTTCTTTGGGTCAATTGTTCTGGTTATTGTGACAGTCTATCTCACTAAGGTTCCCCCCCCCCCCCTTTTTCTGACCCTCTGCCAAACACAATGGCTTTCCTAGTGATTGGTCTTTCTTGATTATGTATCCAATATAAGTGAGATGGACTTCCGGGAAACAGCTGGACTCCGTGAATCTGGTGTCCTGGGCTCCGGTTGAGCACTGCTGTTCTGCACAGGAGTGGCAGCTCCGATGCCGGGACCCTGGTGTTCTACTCCATGATCTGCAGCATTAATTCATCTACTTACACCATTTACATGGGAAAAGATAAATATGAATGGAGAAAAGATGGAAAACATTCCAAAGGAAGTACTGATGGTCTGTGTACACCTTATGAAGGCCAATAGTATTTAAGGCTGCAAGATGAACAACATTAATGTGGTATATATACACCATGGTCTAACCTGAAGAAAACAGCTGAAATGGATGCGGGACAGATAGGCTTTCACAGGCAAAAAAATGTAAAAAGTGGAAAAGAAAGTGAATGAGATATTGAACCAATTGGAGAAGACCAAAATGGAGCGGTTCCCAGACCTAGCATCAGAGAAAGAATGCAGAGACTGTGAAGAGAGAAATGAAAAGAAAGCCTAAATTCAGGAAATGAAAAAGAGAAAGAAGAAATGAAGAAGAGGGAAATGGATGAACTTAGAAGCTAGCTATTCATCACTGATGAAAGTTGAAAATATGTCTTCAAATCAGGATGGCAATGATTCAGATGAATTCATGTGACTAGAGAAAAGGACCTTTCAAAGATGTGAATTTAGGGACAATTGCAGACATTTTGATTTTAGCTATGTTCCGAATTACAAAACTCAACCAAAATTCTACTTTTATTCTACAAAAATATTATTAATTTTGGAGATTAAAAAAAATAGATCTTCTTGTTGACAGAAAAGGATCAGATATAATATAACATAGTTGAACTTGAAGACAGCATATTAACTTTGTTGTTGTTGTTGTCAGGTGCCATTGAGTCGGAACCGACTCATAGTGACCCCATGCACAGCAGAACGAAACAGTGTCCGATCTTGGGCCAACCTCACTACCGTTGCCACACTTGAGTCCATCAATGATGCCGCCTGGCCAATCCATCTCGTTAGGGGTCTTCCTCTTTTTCTCTGACCCTCCACCTTACCCAGCATGACATCCTTCTCTAGTGACTGTTTCCTCCGGACAATGTGTCCAAAGTATGAGAGACGAAGCTTAGCCATCCTGGCCTCCAAGGAGCACTCTGGTTGCACTTCTTCCAAAACAGATCTGTTGGTTCTTTTGGCAGTCCATGGCACTTTCAGTATTCTCCTCCAACACCACAACTCAAAGGCATCAATTCTTCTATGATCTCCCTTATTCACCGTCCAGCTTTCGCATCCATATGAGGCTATTGAAAGCACCATGGCCTGGGTCAGGCGCACCTTAGTCCTCAAGCTGACATCTCTGCTCTTCAAGACTTTAAAAAGTTCCTGTGCAGCAGATTTGCCCAATGCAATACGTCGTCTGATCTCTTGACTGCTGCTTCCACGAGTGTTGACAGTTGATCCAAGAAGAATGAAGTCCTTAACTTTAGGAAAGGGAAAATATTTTTGCCAGAATATGTATTGGTATCTCCTGAAAGTTGGCTGCCCTTGTTTTTTGTATTTACAAAGAACCAGCTCTGAGAAGCCCTTCGTTTACTTGGTCTGTCCTTGAAAGATGATGTCCAGAGCCACTTTTCATATTCTTAAAATATCTTGTTCTCTATTAAGAAGCATGAACTCTGGTGTGGTGCTATAGGATAAGCACTAGTTGGCAATTCAGATCTACTAATCATTCTCAGAAACCTTATGCAGGGTCACTGTAAGTCGAAACAGACTCAATAGCACAAAAACAAAAATTAAGAAGAATATTAGCAAGCAATAGAGATGAACACCCCTGATCTCCTGATTAGAAAAAAATATATAGCTTGTGGGATTTGAAGGTAAATGGTAGTGAAATCTTCAGAAGACTGCTGGCTTTAATACTTACGCTCCACTGTGTCATCATAGTTTGTTAGCATTGTGATCCTCAGACTCTCAGCTTGTCCGAGCTTCTTCATCCTTGCTTTCATTGATGGTCTCCATGACGCCATCTTGGAGCTCTCATGTTAATTACCTCCCCCAAACCAAACCCACTGCCATCGAGTTGATTCAGACTCGTAGCGATCCTGTGTAGGGTTTTTAAGGCAGTCAGTCTGTGTGTGATCAGAAAGCCTCATTTTTCTCCCACAAAGTGGGTGGTGGATTTGGGCTACTTATCGTACAATGCCACCGTAGTTAGTGTTCTTCAAGGCTCTGTGGCAGTTTTTACCTGAGCACCAAGCAAGGCAAACCATATATTGCAATTTCCAGGTTCTGGAGTAATTTCTCAACACTAGGAAAAGAAAGAGGAAAATTTTCTCCATGAATCATTTTGTAGATGTAGGTTACACGATTTTTGTCTTGGGACAATTTTTGCATGAAGCGAAAGTGTGTACATTACAATTCAGACTTTTTTTTTTTTCACGAAGACTCAAGTATTTTGCCCAGCCAAGTAACTTATTTATTTTGAAATAAGATTTCTTTTGAGCTATAACCTGAAATTCAGATTACTCAATTGTAGACTACTTACTTCAACTGCTAGCCAATGTGATTCTGAGCAGATTTATTTTTGGTGGTAGCATGTAAGTCCAGTCCTGTAGAAACAAAACAATTGAATAGGAAAGAGAACAAACCTACAGAATAAAAGGGATCTGAATTCACATTGGAACAGCACCCAGTGCTCCACATGCAACATTGGTTTTCATCCAGAAAAAAATGAGAAATATTCTACTCATAACAGCAATTGGGAACTGTATATAAAGCCAAAAGACTTCAGTATTTCAATATGTCTCAAGCTGGTATGTTGGATTGAACTGGAAAATTCCCTTAAGGCTTTATTCTTTGGCCAACTTTTGAGGAAATATGGAAGACAACTGTATATATTAGTGATTTTGTATGTGTATATATAATGATATTCACGCTGGCATTGTGCAGTTTAAAAATTATAATAAAGTATCATTTTTTACTTTGAAAACACAAAACAAAACAAAAACCAAAGTAAGTGAGATGAAGTTTCATATTCTAATGTCTAAGGGGCATTCTGGCTGTATTTCTTTAAGATTGTCAGTCATTCTTCTGTCTTTCTTTTTCATTGTCTAGCTTTGAGACAAGAAGGCCATGACTTGACTCAGATACACTTTAGTCATCAAAATGACAGTTTTGCTTTTCTAGTATTTTCTCAACATAGCAGACCATGCGTCTCCCTTGTTCTGAATTCCGTAGTTACTGCCTATAACTCTGTGACTAACACACATAATCTTGTCCGTGGTTCTGAGGGGCTGTCTGACCCTGGCTGTGGTTATATTCCTGATCTCATCTCCTTTCATGCTCCTTCATGCTACATTTGTTTCAGCCACACTGGCCTCCTAGTTGTTCCTCAGAGAACTTATATCAGGCTGTTGTTGTCTTTCTTAATCTAGAATCCTCATTCATACTCACTCTGTCTTTTCATTGAGGACTTTACTTAAATATCACCTCCTCAGGTGTCCCCTCTCCTGGCCACCCCACTCTCTTTCCACTTGCCCTGCTTTATAATTCTTTGTAGAACTTGTAGTTATCTGACTTCATAAAATATTTTAATTTTTCAAATTGTTTATTATTTTCTTATCGAAAAGACTTCATCATTTTCTCATGTTTGGCACTGTGGGATAAAGCACTGGGCTGCAGGGTTGGTTTGAGCCACAAGGTCGGTAGTTCAAACTCATCAGCCACAACTTGGAAACTGTATGCAGAGGGTTGAAACTGACTTGACATCACTTAACAACAACAACAACAATCCTCTGAATGGTACTTCAGTGTGAAATTAATGTATGAGTTCTAGCATATGAGGAAGCTACCTTGTGGCATGAAATCCCTGGTTACCACAAATGATTAAGTGCTGGACAAGACTCACCCAGAAGTACCTTGGAAGTAAGACCTGGCAATCTCTTCTGAAAGGAAAAGGCCTTGAAACCCCTGTGGAACAGCTCCGTACATGGAATCACCATGGAGTAATTGACTTGGCCCCAACTGACATTCGTTTCTGTATTCACTGAGCCCAGGAGTGTGTATAAATATTTACACAGGCAGAGTGGCTGAGCAGCTCGCCCAAAGTCATGCAGGCAGTATGTTGGAGATAAAGAATGCATCAAACGGAGGCATTTTTTCATGCCCTTAACCTCGGTGTTTGCCTGTGCTGTTGTTGTTGTTGTCAGGTGCCATTGAGTCGGAACCGACTCATAGCGACCCCATGCACAGCAGAATGAAACAATGTCCAATCCTGGGCCAGCCTCACTACCGCTGCCACACTTGACGCCATCAATGATGCCACCTGGCTGATCCATCTCGTTGGGGGTCTTCCTCTTTTTCTCTGACCCTCCATCT
>NW_006408598.1:9459129-9470157 GCF_000296735.1 Chrysochloris asiatica
TTCATAGGGAAGCGGTGCTAGCAGCTTAGGCCCTTTTCTATTGGTTCTCACAGTGTGCCTGTCTGAGGGGAGCAGGCTGACGCTTTAGTTGAACTCAGGTTCTTTTCTCTTAGCTTCCCCCTTTTCTGATCCTTTTCCTTCACTTGCTTCAGGAACCTGTCTCTGCTATTAGAGTGCTTAATATGCTCAGTGTGCACATTAATTCTCTTGGCAAGAACCTTGCCCTTGACTTACTTGTTCACAGCAATGCCAACAGCATGTTGGGTCACACTGTAGACTCTTCCGGTTTTGCCGTAGTACCATTTGTGGGCAAGGCTTTTTTGAACTCGGCCCATTCTCTCGATGTCCACAATATCACCTTTCTTGTAGATTCGCATGTATGTGGCCAAAGGAACGACCCCATGTTTTCTGAAAAGCCTGGAGAACATATAGCAGGTGCTCCGCCTCTTTCGCTTTGTGGTCATCATCTTAGTGGATTACTGCAAGATGGCGGCTCTGGCCAAAAGCCATCAAGTTGATTCTGACTGATAGCAACCCTATGTAGAATTTTCCAGACTGTCAGTCTTTGTGGAGCAGAAACCCTCATTTTTTTCCGTAGATTGGCTGGTAAGTTTGAACTTCTGATTTTGTGGTTAGCAGTCCAGTGCTTATCTTACAGTACCACCAAGATTTACATATGTTGCTGTTGTTAAGTACTGTCAAGTTGGTTCCGACTCATAGCTACCCTGTTTAGGTTTTCCAGGAATAGCTGGTAGTTTTGAACCACCAACCGTGTTGTTACTATCCAGTGTTTATCAGACTGTGCCACATGGAAACTCGAGTTTACATATGATAAGACTTCAGAAAGTTTGTGCAAAATGAAACTCAATTTTAAAAAATGGAATTTTCCCAGGAACTTTTTGAACCTCTCTTGTATAATTTCATTTTCTTTGGGAGGTTACTTTCTAGCTACTCAACTTGCTTTATCCTTATTACTACTTAACACAACTTAAATTGATCATGTTCACTGTTAATTTGCATGTATATTACCTGCCTCACCCCTTACTAAAACACCTACTCCATGTAGGCAGAGACTAGGCTTTGTTTACCACTGTGTAATTGGTCCCAAGAGCAGTGATGGGTACAGTGTGGATACTCAATAGTCATTCTGCAATACATGAAAAAATGAATGACAGAAAATATATCTAGATTCCCCCACTTTTTTTTTTTTCTGTCTAGAGACTTTTATTCAGGGTTAGAAAGAAGAAGGTGACCTCTGCCGAAGAGAAAAAGCAGAAGGCAGAAAGAAGGGGAGACAAAGAAGAAGAAATGAGGACAGAAAGAAGAAGAGGGAGAAGAGAGAAGAAGAGAAAGTCAATTTGAAGAAAGTGGTCTTATATAGGTTCAACAGGAAGGGAGTGGTCATTGCTAAGGTGATTCAGCTGTGGTCTATCAAAAGCCATGTTGCCCTTTAAACTATGCAACTTGTAGTTTAGGGCGGGGAAACAGACGCCTAAGATTACAAAATGGAGTAAAAGGGAGGGGAGAGGGAAGACCCTAGAAGGTACAGCTTAAAATAGCAGATCTGATATTGTAACATTTCCCCCTCTTTGGTTAAACAAGAAAAATGAATGGCCGTCTCTATGATCCATGCCCATGGGGAAAGGGGCGACGGTCATTTTTCCGTAGCTACTTCCTGCTGGCATTGGGGCAACGAGGCTGTCTTTGGTCTTTGGGCTTGGACCATGGTCAGCGATGACTTTGTTGTTGTTGGCAATGTTGTACCAGGGTCAGCAGCTGGACTGAGGTTGGTCCCGCAGTCTTAGGTGTTCAGCTTGTAACAACAACTGGGTAGTGCCTTGCTGGGAAATTTGGATATGCAGCTAACCTGTAATTGAAAAAAACGAAGAACACATGGGGCAACTGCCAGTAAAATGAGGATAATGAGAAATGCTTGCAGTTCCAGTAACTATGCCTGCCCCAATACCTAGCACTGCTACCAGGGGTAGGGTTGCTACTTGGATTGCCCTCCTTTTCCAAAGCCATGCTGAGCATTATAGTTAGGAGGGGATGATGGTTTGAGTCTTCCAGCAGGGCTCCCACTTTTGTTTTTTAATCTGTACACAATCCCCATTGTCCATAGTCTGATCCCAGGAATTTAGTATAAATTGCTGTTGTTGTTAAGTTTTGTCCAATTGGTTCTGACTCATAGTGACCCTGTATAGGGTTTCAGAGGATCATCTGGTGGGTTTGAACTACCAACCTTTAGTTGCATGTTTTGAAAGGTTAAGAGTTCTTAGTAGGATAGATGGACTTTGAAGAGGAGAACATAGATTATGGTTGGTTCAAAGAGGTGTGAGAGGCCCAATGGTCAATGACAACCAACTAAACATAAACCTTCCTGCAAGTCTTGCAAGACTGCATAAGCAAGACATACAAATGAGCAAGAAGGTATGCCTGCTGAGGACTAGCATCCAAGAATGGACTGATCATTCGGTCTTTTGGAGAGATGGAGGCAAGTGAGACAGTGTGAACAAACGTGGGGCTCTGTGGATGGACCAGTCTTCAGGTTATTTATTGTCAACCCAGAAAAGTGCTCCAACACTTGGTGGCAAAACCCAGCATTTTATTAAAGCTCATGATTGTGGAGCAAGGTTTTAGCACACTTGTCCAGGTGGTGGTTCTCCACATGGACTGGCGTTGTTTGGGGGTTTTCAGTGGGCATCTGGACTTGTTTGAAATGTCTGTGACAGCATCGTACTGCTTTCTAGCAGTCCATACTCTGCAGTGTCCTTCTGCTTGTGTGTGTTGTTTCAAGGCCCCTCCACATTGTCTCTCCAGCAAGGGATTGTATTGCTTATCTGGCAACTCAGAGCTGCAAAAAGATGGCAGCAACCTTCCCTCCCACAGCACACTGAACTTTGAAACAATTCACTGCAATGGCCACACAGAACTCACACACCATACACACAGCTATGCAGGCTCAGAAAAGCTCGGGGCACAGTTTTTTTTCTAGTCAGGACAGCTTCTCCTTAGCTGTGCCCACAGGAAGGCCCCTTTCTGCCTGGGCAATGCTACAAAGCTCTTTTAGCGCTGCTCACAGGGCACGCCACTCACCCACAGCCTCCTCCTGAAGGCACTTGGCTCTAGTTGCTTGGGTCAGCAAATCTAGCTCCCACAGTTAGGTTACTGGGGGCACACCACTCTACGAACAAGTCTCGTGCCCAGAGTCAGCTGTACTTGCTCAGTGGGCTGAGAAGCCCACCATTCTGTCATGCTCTGGCTCTTGATTCTGCTGCTTCTGTTTCTACACTCCCACTCTTCTGATGTCATAGTTTTCTGTCTCTGGGTTGAGAAGGTTCAGTGTGCAGGATCTCAGGGTTCAAAGGATGTACACTACTCCTAGGTCTTCTTTCTTGATGGTAGTGAGATCCCTCCTTTTGCTTCTGAGATGGCTCATTTTGTACATGATAGAGTTCCAAGGTTTACAACCACAGTGAACTCTGTTAACCACTCACAACTGAGTCGTATAATCTTATCAGCATCTTTTCCCGCCATCTCTTACCCAGACCCAGCAGGGCAAAAATAATCTTTGATTGTAATTACAGATGGTGGCTAGAAGAGACATTAAATAATTCATTACACTACAAGGGCCAACAGGGTGATGCTATAGCTTACAGAGAAGCTCAGTGCTCAAGAGCAAGCATTCTTCTAAAACCAAGGAGTTTTCATAAAGGAGAAAAGGCAATTCAAAAGAAGAAGGATAGTCTTTTAAGCACATGTTGTTGGAAAAACTGGGTACCCACATACACAAATGTGAATCCAGACATAGACCTTATGCCTTTTCCAAAAATTAACATAAAATGAATTATATACTGAAATGTAACACACAAAGCAGTAAATGATCTAGAAGGTAACATAGGATAAACTCTAGGTGACCTTGTGTTTGGCACTGAATATTTAAGATACAGCACCAAAAACATGCATGAGTCATAGAAGAAAAACAGTTTGGTAAGTTGGATTTCACTGCAGTTTAACACTTCTGCTTTGTGAAAGGGTCACAACAGAAAGATCAGTCTGAAGGAATCTCATCTAAAGTATACTAAGAACTTCCCATATCACAAATGAGGACACTGAGGTAGATAATTGTTATGTACTTTGGCAAAGTTAACACAACTAGTCCATGACAGAGTATTGATTCACACCTAAGCTACCTGAATTCAGTCAACTGGGCTAATTGTAACTCATCAGCCTGACTCTGTACTATTGCATCAGATGAGCCCAATAGATTTCATGGTGTCCTAAAGTTTCAACTATTATTGAAGCACACTTAATTTTAAAAGGAAATTTGAAATCACAAGATATTGCTGGTGAGACAATTGGAAAATATTTTCCATGACCTATTTCACAAAATAGTATTGTGTAGAATAATAAAGCTAATTTCTTTCTTTTCTTTAAATAAATAAAGTATACTAAGAACTTCTAAAGCTCAAAAATAAGAAAATAAACAACTTAATGAGATAATCGGGTAAAGAGCTGAATAGGTGCTTTGCCAAAGAAGAGATACAAGAGCAGTCAAAAAACAGTGCTGCCGAATCATTGTGTTGTAGTTGTTAAGTGCCGTTGAGTTGGTTCCGATTCACAGGGACCTTGTATAGGATTTCCAAGGGACAGCTGGTAGATTTGAACCTCTGACCTTTCAGTTATCAATCTGTGCTTATCCTACAGTACCACACTAGAACTTCACAAAATCATCATAACATTTATTAAACAAAAGTGTTAAAAATGCCAAATTATTGTTTTTCACCATGTCTTCTGTGCAGGTCTCTATACTCTTCTGAAGGTGGTAATTCCATCTCTGTAGCCCTCTCCCAAAGAATTTTGTGCTCTTTAGTTGACAACACATCAAAACAAGAGGTTTGGCATCCCTGAGGGACTCACACCATCTTCCTCTTCCATGTTCTTTGAGTTTGGGGAATAAAAAGAAGGCTGAAGGGGCAAAATTAGGGCTGTAGGGTAGATGGCATATAAGACTTCCCAATACAATTCTTCTAGGACAGTCCTTTCTACCCTAGAAAAATGAGCAGGTGCTTTGTTGTGAGGGGAAATACGTCCTCAGTGCAACCTTCCTGGTCTTTTCCCCACCAATGCAGATTTCACTTTTCTTCAAATGCTGTAATAAGCCCTCGTCATTGTCCTGTGATCTTTGAGACAGTCTATCAAGATTATTCCTTTGGAATCTCAAAAAAAAACCCAAAAAACAGTCACTATAACCTTGTGAAATGACCTATCTGCTTTGAATTGAACTAGCCTAGCAGATCTCCTCAGAAGGCACTGTTTTGACTGGGACCTGTTTTTGGAGGCACCCAAATGAAACAAAAAGGAGCTCTAGTAGCGTAGTAGTTAACAAATCGGACTGAGAACCGTAAGGTCAGCAGTTTGAAACTACCAGCTGTTCCACGTGAGAAAAATGAGGCTTTCTGTTCCTTTAAAGATTTACAGCCTGGGAAAACCTGTACAGGGTTGCTGTGAGTTGGAACCGATGACTCCACGGCACATAACCAACCAACCAATGAGACAAATGTATTAATGAGAGAGTTTGTCTGGAGTCATCCGCTGACTGCAGAGACAATTTTAAACATGTTTTGTTTGGAATAAGCCTGTGTGTGTATCAACTGGAGCTCTAGTAGCAGTACATTTGGACTCATCTGTGTACAGATGGCCAAGAGCCAAACTGTGGAAGCTGCCTGTCATTTAAGGCCTGGTTCGGGACACTGGTGTGTTCTCATTTCTGCCATATTCTGTTATTCAGAGCAGTTGCAGAGCTTGTGAAGACTCAAAGGGAGGAAGCATAGGCCCCTCTTTCCCTCAGTGGAGTATCAAAGAATTTGTGCCATGTTTAATTTCCCTAAACTAGTAATCACCTTTAGATCAATCTGTTGGTTTGTTGGTAGAATTCTCGGCTTCCATATTTAGTTCTTAGCCAGTGAAGCTCATGTGGATCCTCAGCACATCTTCCGGGGGAGTCTTATGTGTTGTTCTGTTGCTGACTGAGTTATTGGCATCCATTCATAGAGATGGGAAGTTTTTCATTTCATTGTGCTTGGCATCACCATGGGTCTGTGCAACTAGCAATGCACTGGTCAAAAAGAACTTAGAAAGTCTGAGAAGAAGTCAGAAGAAGTTTTAAAGCTAAAATGTTCTAATGAGAGGAACCAAAGAAAGATATATATTATCAAAACCATATATCATTTCTCTCTTTAACAGGAATTTTTATTGCACTATGTCTGGATGGGATAGGAAATATATTTATTTAAGGGGAAGAATCCTGAGAAGGATATTTGTATTTTCTTCCTTACATATATATATATATATATATTTGCTGGCATTCTCCCTGGCAAACTATTCCAATGAATGAAGTTGATATTTGTGGAGAAGGAGACATTCTGTCACATACTCTACACCATGAACTTTGCATGTTCCTACCGTGTTCTTAAGCTGGGTCCTCTACAGAAACCAATCCAGTGAAGCTATGTATGTTGTGCTTATATATGGTGGGGTAGTGGTGTACTGTGGAGTTGGTTTCAGCTTGTATTGACCCCGTTTAGGGCTTCTGAGGCTGTAAATCTTTACAGGAACAGACAGCCTCATCTTTCTCCTATGGAAAAGCTGGTAGATTTGAACCACTGACCTTGTGGTTAGCAGCCCTGCTCATAATCCACTACACTATCAGGGCTCCTTCTGCTTATGTATTGTTGTTGTTATGTGCTTTCTAGTTGGTTCTGATTCATAGCGACCACGTCTAGGGTTTCCAAGGAGTTACTGGTGGGTTTGAACACCGACCTTGTGGCTCAATCTAATCTTGCAGTCTCTTGCATTGTCCTGCAGCTCCACGCCAGGACTCTCTGCTTATATGTACAGACAGGAAATGGTGCACACAGTTGACGAGGTGAACAAGTCCCAAATGTGGGGTCAGATATGAGGCTGGCTGAAGGCTTCTCCTGACTAACATAGCTACAGGGGCTGATGAACCCACGACCAACAGATGACTCTCAGGATCAGTAATATTACAGTAGGCTGCTGCCTCAAATCCAAAGAACCACAGGCCACATATCAAGCCCATGGCAGAGTCCAGACCCAGCAAAAAGCAAGCAAGCTTTACCAGAATGTCCATTACAATGGAAGCAGGCCACACCTCTGAGGAAATTTCCTCTCAGTTGATTAGCTACTCATGGCACATTTTATCACAGAAGTGATCACATTAAATTCGATCCATGTCTTAATGGCTAAACCGCTGAGAATCCTGGCTCAGTCAAGTTGGCACAGACATCTAAGACTGGTAGAGAAATGGAGAGCTTTAGTCTTCAGGTAGGAAGTGCGTCAGAGCAAGCTTCATTTCCTCTGGGGGAGGCAATAGAACTTACTGCCTGAGTCTCTGCCACTGTCTGTGGGAAAAGTTAAAAGGGATTCTGGACTATACTGGAAAGTGGTGGGGGAAACAACGTAATTAAATATTTTTAATCTTTTATCCAAAGGAGCTCTGGTAGCATAGTGGTTATGAATCGGGTTGATAATCTCAAGGTCAGCAGTTCGAAACTACCATCTGTTCCACAGGAGAAAGATGAGGCTTTCTGGTCACATAAAGATGTGTAACCTCGGAAACCCTGTACGGGGCCACTATGAGTCAGAACCGACTCCACGGCACTTCACCACCACCACCACCACCACCACCACCACTTTTAAATCCAAGTTCATATATCTTTGTTGCCAAGGTGAGTTGACCAACCAGGGTCCATTGAAAGGGTGAACATGAATTAAAAGGTTGTTGGAAGCTTCAGCCTTATTGATTTAAGATACCTGCTTCATGGGGGAAAAGACACAGGAAGGTCACAGGAAAATTCACCTACGTCTTGTAGCAAAAGGATTGAAAAAAATATGAATAGAGAACATTTTTTTATTTGCTGATGCCTCACGGTGAGAGCAAAGAGAGGAGGTCCATTTTCTTTCATCTCATGTGTAGTATTACAACATATATAAGGAAGTCTCACAAAATACTGAACAGATGAATGCTGTGTGTGTCCCAATTCAAAGTAGATGAGACATTTCCACAGGCCGTATAATTTGGTTGTATTCTCTGCAGCCTGTGTTCAAATCCTGATTCTCCCACTTACTATCTGTGGAAAGTAAGGTTGCTTAATCTTTCTGTGACTTAGTTTCCTCAACTCTAACTGGGCCTAATAATACCATCAATTAAATGTGTTTTCATATTTAAAGGGGATACAATGAGGAATACAAAAGTGATTGCTACTTGCTGTAATTCTTTTTTATTTTAATCTTTTTTGAGCCATTTTTTAGCAGTAGTTTTTAATACAACATAAAGACAAACATGTTTGATGAGTGAGTTCTGCATATATTTTACTTAACCTTTTGGAGGACAAGTTCAATGCACTGCCCACAACAGCAGTACATGGTTCCCAAACATGTACCCACCTGGGAAATTAACGTGGATTTAATGACTAAGTGATTTCATACCTTACTGTGTTCAGACTCCTCTCATTTGGATCGGTGGCCTTTGAGAAGCTCTGTTCCTATCAAAGTCCTCTAGTAAATCAATTGGAGGTGACAGTGCATGAATTGTGCAGGGTGATAGTCACGCCTTGTGATTTAGCTCTGGGGCTGGTGGCCTTGTGCTGTCAGTGAACAAAGGCCAGAACGGATGCTAGACAACTGTGTAAGCACCGAGGCTTAATGCAGATGAAGAGTTTTGTGTGGCTGTGTGTTTGTTTTGCTCTCTGGAAGATCACCTTCTGTTTAGACTTGTAAAAGGAGAAGCCTTTGAATGGCATTGGAGTTTGCAGTGGTCTCTGTGCCTGGTATGTGAGGCAGGGCAAGTCCACACATACAGAGACGTCCACTGAGCTGGGCAGGGTTGGAAACACTAGTAGTGGAAGAAGCAGTAGCTATTGTCAGTCAATCTGGCCTTGGGGCAGTGAGTCCAGTGCCCTGCTGGTAAGGCATGGTGGCAGCCAGGGGCAATTCATGAGAGGGTGTTCATGTAGGAAGGGCATTTGTTACTAAACCAGCCATGAACCTGTAATTTTTCCAGTTGGGAAAACATGAGGCCTCCATTTTCGCTTTTGTGTGGTCATATTGGGGTCTTGGTGTGGCATTTTAGAATAAGCACCGGACTTCTGACCTCATGGTCAGTGTTTCAAACCTGCCAGATGTTTCTTAAAAATCAAATATAGGGTTGCTGTGAGTTGGAACCGACTTGAGGACTCTTAACAATGACAGGAACAACGTTGTTATTTTAGGTCTGTGTGAATGTGTCATAAAGTCATTTGCCAGTTTCTCAGTTTTGTGTGTTGGAAGAAGAAGCATTTAAGGGTTGTAATTTACCTTTAAGAATTTTAATTAACTTGGGTGATGGGGAGGGCAAAATATATAAGCAGGGGGAGGGCAATATACAGAAAGAGGGAGGTTTACAGAAAAATGATAAAGATAGATGAAGACACAGGGAGGTATGCAAGGGCTAAAAGGAATAGAGGTAAACAGTGATGTACATACACAGCCTTAAGGAGTTCTGGTAGTGTAGTGTTTACGAGTCTGGCTGGTAACCTCAAGGTCAGCAATTCGAAACCACCAGCGGTTCCTCAGAAGAAAGATGAGGCTTTCCGTTCCTGCAAAGATTTACAACCTCGGAAATCCTGTGCAAGGTTGCTATGAGTCAAAGTTGACTCCACGGCACACCACCACCACCACCATACACAACTGTGGAACAAGTAGTCTGTGTGTAGATTCATGGTCAAAAGCACAGGCTGAATGGGTATGGGAGGAAGAGTGGGAGGAGGTTGATATCATTCAGATGAAACAAAGCAATATGATTTGTTAAATGTAAAAGTGATGATCTTGTATGTAGTAAACCTTCAATCAATTTGCAATTAAAAAAAAAAAGAAGAAGAATATATGTTGTACATCTTGAATACTTCCCGAAGAGACTATTGGCCTAAAGCCAGTAGGTGGTAGAATTTTATTTCTGATTAGGGAAGGTTACTGATGCAGCCCTTAATGGCCAGACTGTGTCCTTTGTCTTACCATCTTCATCTTTTTTCTGAGTCTTTAGCTTAAGGGTGCAAAAGCACCTTTTGGGAACAAAACCCAAAAAGCCAAATGCACTGCCATCATGTTGATGCTTGCTCATAGTGACCCTATATAGGGTTTCCAAGGTTGTAAATATTTGTGGGAGCTGGTAGATTTGAACTGCTGACCTTTTGGTTAGCAACCCAAATCACAACTCACTACGCTATACTGAGACCTGGGTATTTTTATACAGTTTCCATATAAGTGGACTGCCACCATGTTTACCAGAGTCCTGGTGTGGCACTGTGAGTTGATGCACTGGACTGCAAGACTGGTTTGAACCACAAGGTTGGTGGTTCAAACTCATCATCAGCTTCTTGGAAACCCTATACAGGGTCTCTATGAGTCAGAACCGACTCGAAGGCACTTCAGAGCAACAACCATGTATCCCACCTGGGCAGAGGAAATGGGGGTAGATGAAGGAAAATAGACATTTTTTTCCCCTGCAGCATCATAGTTTTGACCTAATTTAGTCTGTATTTGTTTGGAATAAAAACAACATATCAGTTAAATAAATAGCATCTCCTTTCTTCTAACAGTAGACCACCTTGTGCTAGATTATGAGTGACTGGGATGCTGGAACGTAGCCTCTTGCCCAGAGTTTCAAAGGTAATGTTTTAAGAGACCTGGTGGTGCTGTTGTAAAGAGCTCAGCTGGTAACTGAAAGGTTGACAGTTCAAACCCACTCAGCAGCAATGTGGGAGAAACATCTGGTGATGTGCTCCTGTTAGATTAACCCCAAACAAAAACTTACTGCCATCAAGTTGAGTCTGACTCAGAGCATCCTATATTGGGTTTGTTCTTGTTACATGCTGTAAGGTTGGTTCTAACTTATAGCGACCCTGTATAGGGTTTCCACGGCTTTAAATCTTCCCGGAGCAGAAAGCCTCATCTTTCTCCCATGGAATG
>NW_006408598.1:9473517-9475265 GCF_000296735.1 Chrysochloris asiatica
CAGCCCCTGAGCCTGCTTGGTCGGGTATTCTGTGTTGTTGTTGGCGGAGCTCTCTGCTATACGGCCACCCGATCCACCATCTTGTTTATTCTCCCCTCTGTAGGGTTTTGTTGTTGTTGTTAAGTGCTGTCAATTCAACTCCAAGTTATAACAAGCCTGTATAGATTTTCTGAGGAATGACTGCTGAATTTGAATCACTGCCATTGAGGTTCAAACCAACCTTGCAGTGCCACACCAGGGTTCCATACAGGATTTGGTGGTGGTGGTATACCATGGAATTGGTTCCAACTCATAACAACCCTGCACAAGGTTTCTGAGGCTGTAAATCTTGACGGGAGCAGAAAACCTCATCTTTCTTACGCAGAACAGCTGGTAGTTTCGAACTGCTGACCCTGAGGTTAGCAGCCCAATTCATAACCACTACGTTAAAAGACTGTAAATATTTATAGGAGCAGACAGCTTTACCTTTCTCCCACCGAGCAGCTGGTGGGTTTGAACTGCTGACCTTGCAGTTGTCAGTCTACTGCTTATCCTACAGCACCATCAGGGATCCTTTATTGGAAGAAAGGTGTATTTATTTATTTATTTATTTTGAAGTTTTTCTTTTGAATTAAGTGAAAGTTTACAGAGCAGATCATCAGTTTTACATTCTACAAATCATAACCTTGTTTCATTACAATGATTTTAATTCCCTTCATGTACCATCAGTTAACAGTATTTCTCTATATTAATTGTAGCTCTTTAAAAAGAAAAACAAAACAAAACAACAACAACAACAAAAACACAGAAAAAACACTCAGGCATATATAATGATTTACACCACCAAAGGACAAATTCTGCAAGCCTGTCTCCTTGCTGCCAGCTCTCAGTCCCTCTCTTCCCATGAATGTAGAGTCCTCAGCTGCTCCCTCTCTCTCCATGTCCACATCTCTGCCTCCATCTCTAGTGTCACTGCTTCTCCAGATAAGGCCCTGCATTCCTCTTGTGCTCTTCTTCCTTGATGGTCCTAGGGTCCTCTTCTAGATTGCAAAATTAACTACTCCCCCGTGTTTGTTACAAATTCTCTACCTTTACAATTGTGACAGTTGTAATTAGTCATGATAACTGAAATTTGAGCCAGCAGCCTACTGTATTACTTGATATTTGATGGCCTGTAACCCATTTCCTTATGAATTTCTCCCTTCTGTCCTCCCCTTCTCTCTCTTTCTTGACATTGTTTCCAGAGTTCCCAAATGAGTCTAATATCATTGTCCGTGATGGTAATTTGACTGGAGAAAATCTTGCCCTCAGTGGAGTGGTCGTTTTGCTACTTTATTGTGATCTGTGTTTAAATGGTACCAACATAGGCCATTTCTATAAAAAAAATACTTCTCTCTTAGCTCTCCTCATTCCCAATAGAATGTCATTGCTTTCTGCATTTAACTGTATTTGTTTTGGGTTATTAAATGTGGCTCTGTATTAGAATATAATCTCTATGAGTGCAGGGACTTTTCTGTGTTTTACTCACTTCTGTATCCCTGTTACCTAGAAAAGGCATTGGAAAACTCTGACCCATGAGCCAGTTTCAGTTGAAGGCCCCATTTTGAATCACCCAAGAACTGACTTCCTTTTTTTTATGTTTTTGTTTTTTTTTGATATAGTTTGAAAGAGTTAAAAAGAGGAAAAAAGAAAGGGAGAAATAGCAACAATGATATGCATTGTTGTTAGGTGCCATCTAGTCTGTTCCTACTCAAAGCAATCCTGTGCAC
>NW_006408598.1:9475365-9483578 GCF_000296735.1 Chrysochloris asiatica
CACTCTGGCTGCACTTCTTTCAAAACAGATCTATTGGTTCTTTTGGCAGCCCATGGCACTTTCAGTATTCTCCTCCAACACCATAACTCAAAGGCATCAATTCTTCTATGATCTTCCTTGTTTACTGTCCAGTTTTCGCATCCATATGAGGCTATTGAAAATACCATGGTTTACCTATAGTACACAGTTAATAAGTATTTTTTGTGTTGAAATGAATAAAGGTTCATTTATTTCCTATGAATATCATAGGAAACAGATAATAAGAGACTAATTGTCCCATATAAATTAGAAATAAGATGTAGTTGTTGTCAAGTGCCATTGAGTAAGTTCTAACTCATAGTGACAGCTGGTTGGTTTGAACCTCCGACCTTTTGATTAGGAGTTCAGTGCTTATACTACACCACACCAGGAGTCCAACAGTAGGATGTTTTTGTTGTTGTTAGTGTCATTGAGTCAGTTCTGACCCATAGTGACCCTGTATAAGGTGTCTAAGGAGCATCTGGTGAGGTGGAACCACTGACCTTGCAGTTTAAACCGACTTTGTAGACCAGTACATTAACCTACAGCACCACGCCAGGACTCATAAGAAGTAGGATGGTGATGGTGATGTGCTGTGCAGTTGGTTCTGACTCATAGCGACCCTGCATAGCGTTTCCAAGGCTGTAAATCTTTACAGGAGAAGAAAGCCTTATCTTTTCTCTCACGGAACTGCTGGTGGTTTTGAACTGGTGACCATGAGGTTATCAGCCTGACTCGTAACCCCTACACTACCAGAGCCCCTTGAGAAAAGGATAGGAATTAGTAAAACACAGTGAACTAGGAAAGGCAGAGAGCATGTACTGTCCTCTCCTTGCCTTCTTCCCTTCCCCAGAGGATAGATGACACTTACAAGAGTTGTAATTAAGAACAAGTTCCTTTCAGTAGGTGGAGAGGAGAATTGGTGAGCATTTGAGGGAAAATTAGTAATAGAAATTAAACCTTGTATTTAAAATATTACTTAAAATAGACTTGGAAATCATTGCTATTATACAAAAAACACAACTGACTCATATCTATTACCACGTGAAAATTTATTTTTAGAATGCCAGTGAGGGAAAACATTTTTTTCCCCACTTAACTCTGTAGTAGATAATAATAATAATTAAACCTGATAGATATATAAACATTGTGACACTTTAACTTTGTATCTGTTTGACATAATAAATTGAAGTATAATTTACTTATTCAGAAATCACATTGCTACGTACATTGTTACCTTGTTCTTACAGAAGATTCAAGTGAATCACAATTGAACCTTCACATTTCTTGTTTAAGAACCCTCAGTTTTTCTGAGAAGGGAGAAGAGTTTATTAAGGAGGAATTATTTAAGAGCACAAACTGGGAAACACACAGTGTTTTTAGATCCAAAAGGATTATCTAGTCAGATGTTGAGTATGAAAGTTTTGGGATTTTTTTTTTTTTTTAGCTCCTGACAGTATTTACAAGAACCCAAAGATTGATCTCTCTGGTTCACGTGTTTTTCAGTAGATGACAATGCTAAAGTGAGGGTGATGGTTAAGAACTTTGTCAACCCATGTCAGTGATTAAAGATTCAGAGCTGGCAAATCTGAAAAGAAATTGACCAGTGTGTACTGACTTTAATGGTTAAGCTGAAGCTTGGCCAGTTCAAGTCAAAATTGATGGTGAATTTGGGGAAGCATGGTAAACTATACTCCCAATCTTGTGTTTAAGGAGCCTGGTGGTGCCGTGAGTTAATCACTGGGCTCTGTTTATGTTAATCTAGTGGTACTATAATAAAATACCCCAGGGAGATGATTATAACAAATAGGGATTTATTCTCTCACAGTTGGGAAGCTATAAGTCTAGATTTGGAGCACTGATTCTGGAGAAAGGTTCTGGTCTCCTTGCAGTGTCTATAGGCCCAGCCTCCTCTGGAAATTTCCATGGATCTTGTCCTCGGTGTTTTTCTGGTTCTACACGCTTCATAATGCAGGGATCCCAGGTCCAAATGACACGCTGTGCTCCAGGCTCTAGTTTCTCGGTGACAGTAGGTCCCTCAGATCTCTGCTCACTTCTCTTCCCTTTTGTAAGATAAAATCTATTGCAGGCCACACCCCTGGGAAACTCACTTATATGAGATCAGGGTTATGATGGAATTCAAGGAGTTGCAGTCCATCCTTGGAGTCCTACTGTGGCACTGTGGGATAATGCACTGGACCGTAAGGTCAGTTTGTACTGTAAGGTTGGTGGTTCCGACTCACCAGCTGGTCTTAAGAAACCCAAGTTGTTGTTGTTGCTAAGTGCCATGGATGGTTCCGACTCATAGCAACCCTGTATAGGATTTCCATGGAGCAGCTGGTGAGTTTGAATGGCTGACCTTGAGGTTCAAAACCAACCTTGTGGTCCAGCACATTATCCTACAATACCACACTAGGAGTCCCCATACAGGGTCGCTATGAGTTGGAGCTGACTTGATGTCACTTAACAACGACAGCAGTCCATCCTTTATCCTATTCCTGGTTTATCACCTTAGATCACATCATGGGGAATCAGTATATAACTTCCACATTACAACATCACGTAACTGTCAATCCACTGAGAATCGTGACCCAGGCAACCTGACACATACTTTGCAAACTGCAAAGCCATTAGTTCAACTACACCAGCTACTCTACAGGAGAAAGATGAGACTGTCTACCACTGTAAAGATTTTAAGTTTCAGAAACCCTAAGGAGCAGTCTTGGTGTGATGCTGTGGGATAAAGCACTGGACCTCAAGGACAGCAGTTCAAAACCACCAGCTGCTTCTTGAAAACCCTATACAGAGTGACTATGAGTTAGAACCGACTCAGCGGCCCTTCACAACAACAAGGAGCAGTTCTACTTTGTGCTTTGTAGTGTAGCTGTGAGTGAAAATAGTTTGATGACAATGTGTTTGGATCCTGGGTCTAAGAGTCCTGGGGTGGCTAAGTGCTTGACCATTAACCAAAAGGATGATAGTTCAAATCCACCCAGAAGCACCTTGTTAGAAAGGCATGGTGATCTATTTTTAAAACTCAGTCATTGAAATCCCTATGAATCACTGTACTATGCCGACTTACAGGGCTTACCTCGAAGGCAACTGACTTGGCGGAAATGTTAGGTTTGCTGAAGGCAGTGGAGTTCTGAGGCTCAGTGGTTGAATTGTTACCTGTGGAGCCTTGCATGTTGCTGTTACGCTGAGTTTAGCGAAGCTTCTTGAGCAGTAGTAGAAAGAAAGACCGGCTTGGTGATCTGCTTCCAAAAGTCAGCAGGTGAAAGCCTTCTGGGTCACACTAGTGGTTCAATCTGCAGCTGATCATGGGGACAATGTCGGACTCAGGAGCGTTTTGTTCTGGTGAGCATGGTGTCACCAGGAGTTGGGGACCAACTGAATGATACATAACAGCAACATTCAAGGTTTGAATCTACTGAGAACTAGAGATTCATGGAGATGAACCCATCTCCTTTACCTCACTACTCCAGTGAGTCGTCCTCTTCTTTCTTTTTTAAATTTAATTATTGCATTTTCGTGGTTTTACTTAGCATAAATATAACTTGCAAAAAGGCAGTCTATTTCATGTTCTTTGCTGTGCAGCCCGTCGTTGGCTTTGGCAACTCTGAGGGCCAGCTGGGCTGCTCTTTCCACAATGACTTTGTGGTTCTTGGAGGAAACATGAGCAGTCTCTGCACAGTCAGATTTGGCTGTTTGACGTTGTGGACCAGGAACCTGCAGAAGCCAATGGGCAGCATGTGTTTTTGTTTTCTTGTTGCTCCCATAACCAATGGTGTGCATTAAGAGCTGGTCCTTATATCTTCTCCACACCCTGTTGTCAGTGCTTCTGGACTTGCACCAGTTACGCTTAATTTTGACATAACAGTCTGATTGAAGCCAGATGAACTTCTTGGTCCTCTCTTTGATGATCTTGGGCTTCACCAGGAGTCTGAGGGCAGCCATGATGCTGGTGGAGACGGCTGCCACCTCTGTAGACAGCATCGAGCAAGAGAGAGAGAGGAACTCAGCATCCTCTTTAGATGTGTTTTCCCTCCTAACATCCAGAGGAGTCCTGCTGGTTCAGGAGTTAAGCATCAGCTTCTAACCAAAAGGTGGTAGTTTCAAACCCACCAGCCACACCACAGAAGAAAGATGTGTCAGTCTGCTCCTGTAAATATTGGTGCTGTTGAGTCGGTCCTGCTTCATAGTGACCCTGTATAGGGTTTCCAAGGAGAGGCTGATGAGCTTGAACCGCTGACTTTGCGGTTGAAACTGACCTTGCAGTCCAGTGCATCAACCCACAGCACCACACCAGGACTCCTTACAGCTTAGGAAACTCTATGGGGTAATGGTGTGTGTTCTATAGGGTCACTGCGCATCAGAATTGAGTCTCTGGAGGTGGGTTTGATTTGGAACATTAACCGGCATGGAATAGGCACGTGCCTCTGAACCAGCTCCACTTGATTACCGTTCTTCTGCATTGACCTTACTCAGTCTTGAGACTCCCAAGTCAGCTCTGACTTGTCATTTCTTGTCATCTTACAGGCCAGGTGCTAAGTCCTCAACCAGCACTTATCAATGAGTGATCTGTGAGCACTAGTGTCACACTTGCTCCGGCAGCCTGAAAACTCACACTCCTGGGTTCTGGCCCAAATGTACTGAATCAGAGTCTCGGGGTGTGAGCCCAGGAACCTGTATTTTTAAGAAGCTCTCCTGATCCTCATCCTATCCTGTAGATTCATGTCTGTCTCTTGAATATGTTTCCCTTTATTTCTGTGGCCACCTTCCCAGTCTGGTGTCTCTCTCCCCTGATTGAATAATCCTCCAGACTTACCATCTTTCCCACCTGCCATTATAACTACTAACTACTCCATGGGAAAAACATGAGACTTTCTACTCCCGTAAAGATTTACAACCACCAGTACCACGCTCTGGTAGCGTAGTGGTTACGAATCAGGCTGCGAACCTTAAAGTCAGAGGTTCGAAACTACCAGCCACTCCGCAGGAGAAAGATAAGGCTTTCTACTCCCGTAAAGACTTGCACCCTCGGAAACCCTGTACAGGGTCGCTATGGGTCGGAACCGACTTGACGGCACTTAACAACAACAACAAGTACCATGCAGTGAGTATTGAAATCTCATAGTCTGATTTCCAATCCTGTTAGTTACCAGGTGTCAGCACCTTTTGCAAATAACAGCTGGGAGAGTTTACATAACTTGCGAAGATGATTCTTGCACAAACGGTTGCTACCACCAGGTGACCGTTAGGAAGCTCCCAGTACAGTGCATGTCTCGTGTTGTGGGCATGTGCCTGTGTGCTAACACCCACCGGCAGCCAAGTGGTCTCTGCACTTGCAGGCTTTTGCACCTACAGGCAGCACAGCTGTTGGAAATGCAAATTAGAGTATGCCATTCTCCTGCTTTTCATCCTGTAGTGGCTTCTTGCTGCTCTTAAGGAAAAAAAAAAGCCTATAGTCCTCTGTATGATCCTTAGGGCCCTGTATGAGCTAGCTTGTTCTGCACACAGACACACACACACACACCATGAAGTCCTTGAGTGGTACAAATTGTCACGGGTTTGAAGATTAACTAAAAAGTTGGTTGTTTGAACACACCCAAAGCTGTCTTGGTCAAATGGCTGTTTAATCTGCTTCTACAAGGGCCTTGAAGGAGCTGTGATAGCGTAGTGGTTACAAATCGGGCTGCGAGCCTTAAGGTCAGCAGTTTGAAACTACCAGCTTTTTTGTGGGAGAAAGATGAGGCTTTCTGCTTCTGTAAAGATTTAGAGCTTCAGAAACCCTGTACAGGGTCGCTATGAGTCAGAACTGACTCCACAGCACATCACCACCACCATCTCCACCATATAGCTAGTAAAGGATCCCTGGTGGTACAGTGGGTTAAGCATTGAGTTAAGCTCAAGGTCACAGTTTGAACCTAGCAGTCATTCCATGGGAGAAAGATGGCGCCATCTGCTCTCATAAAAATGTGCAGTCTATGGAAACCATTGGGACATTTCTGCTCTGCTCTAGAAGGTTTCTATGGGTTTGGATTGATTGGATGGCAGTGGGCATTTAGCTAGTAAGGAAGCTTTGATGGTGTACCAGTTAAGCACTTAAATGCTAACCAAAACTTCAGTGTCTTGAACCCACCCACTCAGTAAACCTGACAGTTGACTTCTGTAAAGATGATAGTGTAGGAAAATACACGGTCATAATGAGTCAGATTTTACTTGATGATACCTAGCAATAACAATATATAGCTACTGTGTGTGTCTACATACGCACACATAAGTTTATAGATATGTATACATGTGTATGTGAACATATGTTTTCATATGAACTAAGCAAACCTACTGTCATCAAGTTGATTCTTTTTTTTTTTTTTTCCAATTGTAAAAGCATTTATTGTCAAGCAAATTGGGGAGCACAATGTGCTTTCAATACTGTGTATTTGGTGGAGGGAGAACACTACACCTCCACATAGTACAACCAAAGAGCTGACATTTGTACACCTCAGACATCCTTAGTTCATCCTGTTAGGCCATGAGTTCATAGGGAAGCGGTGCTAGCAGCTTAGGCCCTTTTCTATTGGTTCTCACAGTGTGCCTGTCTGAGGGGAGCAGGCTGACGCTTTAGTTGAACTCAGGTTCTTTTCTCTTAGCTTCCCCCTTTTCTGATCCTTTTCCTTCACTTGCTTCAGGAACCTGTCTCTGCTATTAGAGTGCTTAATATGCTCAGTGTGCACATTAATTCTCTTGGCAAGAACCTTGCCCTTGACTTACTTGTTCACAGCAATGCCAACAGCATGTTGGGTCACACTGTAGACTCTTCCGGTTTTGCCGTAGTACCATTTGTGGGCAAGGCTTTTTTGAACTCGGCCCATTCTCTCGATGTCCACAATATCACCTTTCTTGTAGATTCGCATGTATGTGGCCAAAGGAACGACCCCATGTTTTCTGAAAAGCCTGGAGAACATATAGCAGGTGCTCCGCCTCTTTCGCTTTGTGGTCATCATCTTAGTGGATTACTGCAAGATGGCGGCTCTGGCCAAAAGCCATCAAGTTGATTCTGACTGATAGCAACCCTATGTAGAATTTTCCAGACTGTCAGTCTTTGTGGAGCAGAAACCCTCATTTTTTTCCGTAGATTGGCTGGTAAGTTTGAACTTCTGATTTTGTGGTTAGCAGTCCAGTGCTTATCTTACAGTACCACCAAGATTTACATATGTTGCTGTTGTTAAGTACTGTCAAGTTGGTTCCGACTCATAGCTACCCTGTTTAGGTTTTCCAGGAATAGCTGGTAGTTTTGAACCACCAACCGTGTTGTTACTATCCAGTGTTTATCAGACTGTGCCACATGGAAACTCGAGTTTACATATGATAAGACTTCAGAAAGTTTGTGCAAAATGAAACTCAATTTTAAAAAATGGAATTTTCCCAGGAACTTTTTGAACCTCTCTTGTATAATTTCATTTTCTTTGGGAGGTTACTTTCTAGCTACTCAACTTGCTTTATCCTTATTACTACTTAACACAACTTAAATTGATCATGTTCACTGTTAATTTGCATGTATATTACCTGCCTCACCCCTTACTAAAACACCTACTCCATGTAGGCAGAGACTAGGCTTTGTTTACCACTGTGTAATTGGTCCCAAGAGCAGTGATGGGTACAGTGTGGATACTCAATAGTCATTCTGCAATACATGAAAAAATGAATGACAGAAAATATATCTAGATTCCCCCACTTTTTTTTTTTTCTGTCTAGAGACTTTTATTCAGGGTTAGAAAGAAGAAGGTGACCTCTGCCGAAGAGAAAAAGCAGAAGGCAGAAAGAAGGGGAGACAAAGAAGAAGAAATGAGGACAGAAAGAAGAAGAGGGAGAAGAGAGAAGAAGAGAAAGTCAATTTGAAGAAAGTGGTCTTATATAGGTTCAACAGGAAGGGAGTGGTCATTGCTAAGGTGATTCAGCTGTGGTCTATCAAAAGCCATGTTGCCCTTTAAACTATGCAACTTGTAGTTTAGGGCGGGGAAACAGACGCCTAAGATTACAAAATGGAGTAAAAGGGAGGGGAGAGGGAAGACCCTAGAAGGTACAGCTTAAAATAGCAGATCTGATATTGTAACATTTCCCCCTCTTTGGTTAAACAAGAAAAATGAATGGCCGTCTCTATGATCCATGCCCATGGGGAAAGGGGCGACGGT
>NW_006408598.1:9483678-9506594 GCF_000296735.1 Chrysochloris asiatica
TTTCTTTGCATTGAGGTGCCATCCATACTGAAGCTGGCAGTCTTTGAAGTTTATCACTCAGTATTTCAAGGCCTCTTCAAGTCCAGCAAACTAGGTTGTATCATCTACATATTATAGGTTTTAATGACACTTCTTATAATCCTGGTGTCATGTTCTTCATTTAATTCGGTCTCATGAATTATTTGCTCAGCATACAGATTGATTTAGTATGGTGAAAGGCTACTTCCCTGAAACATACATTTGCTTGATTCTAAACCAGATTGTATCCTCTTGTTCTGTTATGTTTTCCCACAATATATATATAATCTCTTTAATAATTATTAGAATCTTGTATATTATCATATCTTATGTGCCTGACACAGAACTGGCAAAATGTGTATTTATTTTAATGATGGAATGCAGTTTCATGCTAACAATATTATGAAAGAGATATTGTTTTTGCTGGAATGGTGCTACCTATTAACACATTCATCTACTAACCTAAAGGTTGGAAAGTGGAGGTTTGAAGATGAAGTCCACTCAGAAGCATCTCAGCCATTGAAAACCTTTTTGGCTACAGTTTGGTTCTGACATTGATGGGGTTGCCATGAGTTGGAATTGACTTGAATGCACATTTTTTTTTTTCCTGATTTAAAAAAAATCTTTTTATCGAGAATTGAGTGGAGGTTTACAGACAGGATCATCTGTTTTACATTCAACAAATCATACACTTCGCAGCAACAGTTATCTTGCTTCCTCCCTCCATTCTGTTTCCATTCCACCCACTTTCCCATCTCTTCTCAACTTTGTCCTTAGATAAATGTTGCCCTTTGTGTTTGAATGATTCATCATTCCTTGGTGAGCATACCTTCCTAGTGTTTCTGGCCCGTCCTGTATACCTATCTTCTACTTGGCTGAAAATTGGATCATCAGGGTGGGTTCCTTTTCAGATCAGAAAGGCTGGTCAAGGGGCATACTCTCAGGTTCCTCCAGTTTTTTTCTGACTGCTATGTCTGGTATTTGTATTACTAATTTTGAGTTTTGTTCTATATTTACTCCCACTGTGATTCCTCCTAGTCTGATCCCTTTTATAGTGGTAGCTGGGCACCATGTAGTTCTGGTTTCACTGTTGTGAAGACCTGATGTTCTTATGTACCATTAGTCCTGTTGAATAATTGATTCCAGGGATCTTTAATTCTCATCACCCTTCTTCCTTCTGCACAGGGAGAAATCAGTAATTGTACCTAAAGTGTCTACTCATGAGCTTTTAAGATCCCAAATGGTAATCTCAAAGTAGGATGTAGAACATTATATTTGTGGACTGTGTTATGCCAATTGACCATGGTATTCCCTGAGCCCGCAGGCCCAGCAACTCATTGTTTTAAGATGTTTAAAAATATATACGAAGATTTTAAAAAATCATGTTTCCTTCTGTATGCTCCACCACATTCAAGGGTGTGTGTTGTTTTTTTCCCTTAAGCAAAGATACACACTTATGTAAAAATATTCTCTTTCAAATTGATTTATTTGTTGGCATACTCTCGCCCTTCCCCTATAACTATTCAACCTATGTCTCTGTCCATGTATCCACACACAGAACACTGTGGTTTCAAGGTTGTGTATAGATCACTTAAAAAAAAAAATGTTTTATTGTGAATTATATGATAATTTACATGGGAGAACATTAGTTTTACATTCATTTTATCATATATAGGTTCATTGCCATAGTTACAATCCCCTCCATGCATCATCAACCAACCAAAGGCTATACACTACAAGCCTGCTACCCGGTCATCAGCACACAGCCCCTCTCCCTCTCTGTGTCTGAAGTCCCCAGCTGCCCCATCTCTCCACGTCATCGTCTCTGCCTCCATCTCTAGCATCACTACTTCTCTGGGTGTGGTCTTGCTCTCCGCTCTTTTCTGTTGATGGTTCCCTCCTTGCTATAAAACATCTACCTTTATATTTCTAGCCCTCACAATCAGTCTTGATAACAATTATTCACTGTTGTATCACAAGAGACCTATCTGCCTTTCATTTCATCAGCCCCGCCTAGAAAGATTGAATACTACTCACTATGTATCACTTTTTACCTCTATCCCCATTAGTCCTTGCATGTCTTTACCTAGCTTCATCATTCTTCTGTCAACCTCTTTCTTCTTGTATATTGCCCTCCCCCTTCTTGTATATTTCTCTCCCACCACCTGGGTTAACATAAAGGAGCTCTGGTAGTGTAGTGGTTAAGAATCGGGCTGCAAACCGCAAGGTCGCAGTTCGAAACTACCAGCTGCTCCGCGGGAGAAAGATGAGTCTTTCGGCTCCCGTAAAGATTTACAGCCTTGGAAACCCTGTTCAGGGTCGCTATGGGTTGGAACCGACTCAGTGGCACTTAACAACAACAACAACAACCTGGGTTAACATATATGCATACTCTAGCCAGTGAATTACTTTCCTCCTACTCCTTGTAACCATACTGCTTTTTGTATGAAAACATTTTTTTGAGTTCTTATAATAGTAGTTTCATGCAACATTTTTGCCCTTTTGTGATTAACTAATTTTGCTCAGGTTCTTCCATGTTATGTAGTGTTTCACAGCTTCATTATTATTCTTCAGTGTTGTATAGTATTCCACCGTGTGTATGCTCCTGAGTTTATTTATCCATTCTTCCATTGATGGGCAATTAGACTGTCTCCATCTTTTTGCTATTGTGAATAGTGCTGATGCAGTGAGCATCTGTGTGCATGTATCTGCCTGTGTCCTGGCACGTATTTTTTATAGATGTATACCAAGTAGAGGGGTTGCTGAATCATACGGTATTCTATGTCCAACTTTCGGAGGAAGCACCATACCATCTTCCAGAGTGGCTGAACCATTTTACAGTCTACTCATCAATGTAGGAGGATGTGAGTCTTTCCATACCCTCACCAGCATTTGTTATTTCCTGTTTGTTTGAACTTTGGTATTAATGCTGAAGTGACATGGAATCTTATTGTTGTTATGATTTGCATATCTCCAGTGGCTAATGATCATGAACATTTCTTCATATGCTTCGTAGGTGTCTGAATGTCTTCCATGGTGAAGTGTCTGTTCATGTCCTGTGCCCACTTTTTAATTGGCTTGTTTGTCCTTTTTCTTGTAGATGTGTTATACTTTTTCTACAAATTTTAGAGATTAAGTCCTTTGTCTGATATGTCATTGCAAAATATTTTTTTTCCCAGTCTATTGGTTCCCTTTTCACCCTTTGGATGAAATCTTTGGATGCATGTGACTGTCTACTTTTTAGGGGTTTACTAGTCATCTGTTTTGTTTTCTATTGTTTGTGTGCTTTTAGTGATGTGTGACAGTATATTTATGCCATGTTTTAAATCCCCTAGGTTTGGCCCTATTGTTTCATTGTTGATCTTTGTAATTCTACGGTTTTACATTTAGGTGTTTAATCCTGTTGAGTTAGTTTTTTAATATGGTGTGAGATATGTATCTTGTTTCATTCTTGGGCAAATGGCTTTCCAGTTTTGCTAGCTTCATTTGTAGAAGAGATTATCTATTCCCTATTGAAAGTGTTTTGGGCCTTTGTCAAAGATCAGATAACTGTATGTGGATGGATTTACTAAAGGCTTCTCAAGTCTATTTCACTGGTCTCTGTATTTTTCACTGTACCAGTACCAGACTGTTTTGATCACTGTGGCTGTATAGAAAATTTTGAGATCAGGGAGTGAGAGGCCTCCAACTTTGTTCTTCTTCTTAAGCAGTGATATGCTTATCCAAGGTCTCTTTCCCTTCCATATAAAGTTAGTGATCCTTTTTTTCTATGTCTTTAACAAATGGTGTTGGAATTTGGATTGAGATTGCATTATATCTATAGATTACTCTGGATGTTGTTGTAAGGTGCCATCGAGTTGGAACCGACTCATAGCGACCCCATGTACAGCAGAATGAAACAATGTCCAATCCTGGGCCAACCTCACTACCGCTGCCACACTTAAATCCATCAGTGATGCCACCTGGCCAATCCATCTTGTTAGGATAGGGTTGATATTTTTACAATGCTAAATCTTCCTTCACAGCTAGTCTGTCAGTTTGTCATACCGTGGTGGCTTGTGAGTTGCTGAGATTCTGGAAACTATGCCATGGGTATTTAAAATACCAGCAGGGTCACCCAAGGTGGACAGGCTTCGGATGAGGTTCCAGATGTAGACAGACTAGGAAGAAAGAGACAGAATATTCCAAATATTTAGTCACTGAAAACCTTATGAATAGCAGAGAAACACTGTCAGATATAGTGCCAGAAAATGAGCCCCTCAGGTTGGAAGGCACTCAAAATGCCACTGGGAAGAGCTGCCTCCTCAGAGTAGAGTGACTGTGATGATGTGAACGGAGTAAAGCCCATGGGAGTAAAGCCCTTGGGACCTTCATTTGCTGATGAGACACAATCCAAAATGAAGAGAAACAGCTATAAACATCCATTAATAATCAGAACATGGAATGTACGAAGTGTGAATCTAGGAAAATTGGAAATTGTCAACAATGAAATGGAATGCATAGACATCGACATCTTAGACATTAGTGAGCTGAAATGGATGGGTATTGACCATTTTCAATGTGAAAATTAAGTGGTTTACTATGCCGGGAATGGCAAATTGAAGAGGAATGGTGTTGCATTCATCATCAAAAAAACATATCTAGATCAGTCATGAGATACAACACTGTCTTTGCCATGTGCCTACAGGCAAGACAAGTTAATACCACTGTTATTCAAATTTACTCATCAACCACCAAAACAAGTGAGGATGAAATAGAAGAATTCTACCAACTTCTTTAATTTGAAATTGATCAGACATGCAATCAAGATGTATTGATCATTACTGATGATTGCAATGCAAAGGTTGGGAGCAAAGAAGAAGGATCAGTAGTTGAAAAATATGAACTTGGTGATAGAAATGATGCTGGAGATTGTATGATAGAATTCTGTAAAACCAATGATTTGCTCATTTCAAATACCTTCTGTAGACAACATAGAAGACAATTATACACATGGACCTCCATACACAGAATTTCATTCCAAATGGGATCCACAAAAATCAAATTGACTACATCTGTGGAGAGACACAATCGAAAAGCTCCTTATTATCAGCCAAAACAATACCATGGGCAGACTGTGGAACAGACCATTAATTGCTCATATGCAAATTCAGACTTAAGCTGAAGAAAATGAAAACAAGTCTATAAGAGCCAAAATATGACCTTGAATATATCCCACCTGAATTTAGAGATAATCTGAAGATTTGATACATTAAACACTAAAGACTGAAGACCAGAAGAGTTATGGGATGACATCAAGAATGTCATATGGGAAGAAAGCAAAAAGTCCTTAAGAAGACAAGAAAGAAGGAAAAGGTCAAAATGGATATCAGAAGAGACTCCGAAACTTGTTCTCCAGTGTAGAGATGCTAAAGGAAATGGAAGAAATGAGGAGGTTCAAGAGCTGAACAGAAAATTTCAAAGGTCAGCTTGAGAAGATAAAGTCAAATATTACAATGAAATGTGCAAAATCTGGAATCAGAAAACTAAAAAGGAAGAACACGTTCAGCATTTCTCAAGCTGGGGGAACTGAAAGAAATTCAAGCCTTGACTTTCGTTATTGAAAGATTCACTGGGCAAATTATTGAGTAATATAGAAAGCATCAAAAGACGATGGAAAGAATACACAGAGTCACTCTACCAAAAGGAAATGGTTATTATTCAATCTTTTCAAGAGGTAGTAGTATATGATCAAGAGCCAATAATGTTGAAGGAAGAAATCCAAGGTGCATTAAAGGAATTGGCAAAGAAGGCACCAGGAAATGATGGAATAAATATTGAAATCTTTCAAGAAAGTGAGGCGGCACAGGAGGAACTCACTCATCTATGCCAAGAAATTTGGAAGACAACTATCTGACCGAATGATCGGAAGAGATCTGTATTTGTGCTCATTGCAAAGAGAGGTAACCCAATGGAATGCGGAAATCACCCAATGAAGTCTTTGATATCCCATGTGAGTAAAGTTTTACAAAAGGCAATACAAAACAGTAATAATAATAATAATACAGATGTAACTCCCAGGACTCCGTAGGAACCCACAAATAAGCTAAAGTGAGTTACAATGTTAACTTGTGAGCTTTCTAATAGATACTTTCAAAGGAGAAACAAGATTGGTTACTTAATATAGAATGTTTCCAGTTCCAATTCCAGGGGCCATGGTTGGTACTTCTAGCTCCTCACATTTTGAGGCAACAGCCAGGGAGCAGGAGCTCCCCTAGAAATGTACATGAATGCAATGGCCATACCTCTAGTCACCAGTGTAATGTGGGGTACAAGAAAAAAAAAAAAAGTTGTCCCTTACTCTCCACCAATAAGCAGTGTGTGTCTGTATTACCTACTGCTCTATTGCCTTCAAAGTTGCCCACTAATGTTCAAGATGGCCATGGTCAGCTGGTATCTCTTCTCCTTCCCACCCCTTTCCATGCATCTGTTCACTTGCTTTTAGTGAGGGTAGCCCAGGGCTGGCCAGAACCAACTCTGGATTTGTATAAGTGTCCTCACAAATGGGGTCAGTGTGGACAGCTGCCCTCTCTAATGGAGCTCACAACTACAGTGCTCACCTCAGTGAGCCTCTGACTACCAAGAGAGTGGGAGTTTGCCTGGGGGTTTATGTGGAGGTAGGATGCTCACAATGGAGTGTGGAGAAAAAGAGAAAAATTGCACATTGATCTCCATGAGTCACAGGTATGTTCCTGTATTATCAGTGTATTTTCTTGTCTCTGAGGTTGTTCACCAAAGCTCAAGATGACTGTGAGGTATCTGGTCAGCTGACATAGGCTACCATTGCTTCCTTTTTTGTGTGTGTCTGCTCAGCTCTCTCTCCCAGTAAGCATTCAATTCATTCCACTTCTCTATCCCTTCATCTGAAGCACAGAGTTCTGGCACTCTCATCTGTGTCTGTTTTGTTGGGTTTTCCATATCTTGGTTGTAGAGGGTTTGTAAGCCATTCTGCCTGGTCCATCATCTCGCTGCCCTCTGGTTCCATTCTGCATTTTAAGTGTCTCCCAGTGTAGTGGATTTATTATATTGGACAATATTCTGTTGTGATTCAGATGGTTTTCATAGGCTAATTGTAGGAACTGCCTAGCTGGCACTTAACAACAACAATTTTAGGAAATAGATTCTTAGACCTTCCTTCCTTGTCTGTATTGGTTTAAGAAGCTTCGCTGAAACCTGTCCACCATGGGTGAGCTGGCTGGGATTTAAAATACTGGTGGCATAGCTGCCAGTATCATTGTGAGGTTGGCCCAGGACCGGGCAGCATTTCATTCTGCTGTGCAGAGGGTCACTATAAGTCAGTACCGACTCTGACACCTAACAACAAAGTGCCAGAAATAAGGGATCTATAATTTCTCATTTGAGATTACTTAGTGAAATTAAAAAAAATATACCCCACAGACCTTGCAGGAGTGGGTTTTTCAGTGATAATATCATGTTATTAGACTGCACACTGTAATTTGCATGCAGTTCTCACACTGAATGAAGGTTAAGTGTGTAGATATGTTTGAAAAAAATCATTTTAAAGAAAGACTTGAGAAGAAGATAAATAAGACAATATTCTAAAGTGAAGATGCTGCCAAGTTTTTGATCCTTAGGAGGCAAGAGAGAAGGCACAGCTCATGAAACCATAAAGAGATTCACCAGAGACCTTGTGTAGATTTCTTTATCCTTTCTAAGTGGTGTTGCCTCCAGTGACCTAATTATGTCACCTTCAAGCCTTGCATCTTTGTATTTATGTAAGACTGCTGCACAGCATATGGGCTTGGCCTTGCAATTTCTCACAAAGTGATTTTCTTTCTTTGCTCTACTTGAGTAGCTAACTTGTCTCAGTTACCTCAGATGGAGAAATGGCAACTTAAAAATGTGGAGTTTTGCTTATTCATGGTACTCATTTTCCACCATTCCTTATAAAAGTCTGCTTGGAAGGATAAAATGCATTTGTTTCTATCATGTGCATCCACCTCATTCATTCATTCAACAAATAATTGAATGCTGACAATGTGCTGGGAAAGAAAGTGTTTGTCCTCAATGAACTTTGGTGTAAATGAGTGGAGAAAATGTATAAACAAAAAATGTAAACATGGGGTGGTGATGGGATCTAAGGAGAATAATCGTGCTGTCAGGGATCAGGTGAGCCTGAGTGTGTTGGGATGGTGGAGGTGGAGGTGGAGGTGGTGGATGAGTGCCACCAATTCAGTTCTGATGCATAGTGACCCTGTATAGACAGGTTTCCGAGGCTGCACATCTTTACGGGAGCAGAAAGCCATGTTTTTCTCCCACAGAACAATTAGTAAATTTGACCTAATGTCCTTGTGGTTAGCAACCCAGTTTGTAATCTGCTATGCTACCAAACTCATGGGTGTTGAGGGTATGTAATTTTAATTGGGTCATTAGGGAAGACCCCATTGATGAGGTACCATTTGGATACAGACCTGAGGAAAATCAGGGCCAGAGTGTTCCAGGTGGGGGCCATTGCAGGATACAGGCTATGAGGGAGGAGGAAATAGGGGAGGTGGTGGGGGAATGTTGTGTTTCTCAGACTGGGCACCATTGTGAAGACCAGCTTTTACTCCATGTGAGATGGCAGATATTGGAGGACCTTGAGGAGGAATCCTGGCAGTGCGTGGTTAAGTGCTTGGTTGGTAACTAAAAATCTTGGCATTTTGAACCTGCTCGGTGACTCTGATGGACCAGAAGACTTGCCAACTGGATCCTGTAAAGATTTATAGCCTGGGAAACTGTGTGGACTAATTCTGTTCTGTCACATGGGTCATTATGAGTCGGAGTAAACTGGATGGCACTCAACAACAAGTAAAGGAATGGTGATATCTGACTGCTGTTTTAAAAAATTCAGACTGGTTGCTGTTTTTATATGCAAGTGAGTAAAGCAGAGGCAGAGAGACCAGTTAGGAGGCTGTTGAAATAATCCTGGTAAAAAATCGTGGTGGTGGCTAGGAAGAGGATGTTAGAATGGAGGTGGTACAAACTGATAGTTTACAAAAAAGTAAAAACAAACAAATAAAAACAACTCATTGTTGTCAAGTTCCTCCCACTCTTTCTAGAACGGAATTGTATTAGAGGGTTTCCTAGGATTTAATCTTTATGAGATCACATTACTAGGTCTTTTTCTCTTGGTGCTACTAGGTGAGTTCAAACTGCCAGCCTTTAGATTGGTGATGAGGAAATGTTTGTACCACTCAAAGACCTAAGAGCTAATTACCCCCCGCCCCCCCCAAAAAAAAAACAAAAAACAACCCATGGCCATTGAGTTGATTCATAGATTGTAAATTTTCACAGGAGTAAATAGCTTCATCTTTCTCCCACAGAGTGGCTGGTGGGTTTGAACTACCAACTTTGCGAATAACAGCAGCAACTCCCACAGCACTCCCAGTGTTCCTTGAGTTAATTAGATGCTGAAAGCATTGTGAAAATAAAGCCACTACAATATGGAGTCTGTAAAAGAAAGAGACGTTACCAAGGGTGACCCTCCTGTTTCTAACCTGAGCGCCGGATGTATGGGGTTGGAGTCATTGTTTCTGAGATGGAGTGATGTCCGGGTGGAAAGGATGGAAGTGGAAACCAGAAGTGTGGTTTGGATTGAGTTGAAGTGCCTGTTAATGTTAGGTAGCCAACTAGAGATGTCAAGAAGGCATCTGGAGATACAGTGATTACGATATAAGCAAGATAAAGATGATAGTCGTAAACATTAACATTCTGTGCCTATCATTTTGGTTGTATGAACACAATAAATACTATGCTTCTTCAAGTCTGAATTCAGAACCAATTTGTAAGTTAACATGAGAGTTATACAGATAGAGAATTGAAATTTGGTTTTATTGTTAATATTCGTAAGATTAAAAAATCTAGCTTTGGGTCTATGGGAAAGTGCACTTGCTAATACTTTGCCCTTGAAATTAATCAATTCAACAGTTTCTACATGTACCATTCAGTGACATTGATTATATTCTTTGGGTTGTGCAACCATTCTCAGCCTCTTTACCCAGGGTTCCTCTCCATTAACATACATTCACTGTCCCCCTCGGCCCCTTTCTAATCTTTCCAGTTACTGTTACCAGATACTTCTTAAAAGAGCAGAATGTTTATGGCTTACATTTTTAGCTAGTTAAGCTAAACCATTTGTGTGTGTGAGTGTGTGTGTGTGTGTGTGTGTATTGGGCAAAGTTTACAGAACAAATTGGGTTTCCATTCAGTAATTCATATGTACTTTGTTCTGTGACGTTGATTGAAGTCCCCACATGTAACATCCCTCTTCCCACTTCCCCTGTGCTTACCATTCCCCTTCCTCCTCCTTTCCTATCCCTTCCTGCTTTTTAAGCTCTACTGTTGTTAAGTGCCATCAAGTTGGTTCTGATAGAGACCCTGTATAGGATTTCCAAGGAGCAGCTGGTGGATTTGAACCACCGAACGTTTGGTTAGCAGTCCAGTACTGATCCCTGGGCAAATGCTGACCTTGTGATCTCCTGTGATTGATTGTTCTTAGGAGTGCCACCTCCTTTATGTTACTGTTCACCTAAGAGATCTGTTTATCCTGGGCTGAAAGTTGAACTGTGGGGTGAGTTCAGTTCTTGTTAAGTGACATTGCTTAAGGGACTTAAGGGACATAGTATCAATGATTCCACCAATCTACTGAGACCAGTAAACCTGCTCTTTTTTTATGGTTATGAGTTTTGTTTGACATTTCCTCCCACTCTTTCCAGGACCTCCTATTAAGATCCCTCTCAGAGTGGTCAGTGGTGGTAACTGGGCATCATCTAGCTCTTCTGGTCTCAGGGTTGTGAAAGCTCATGTTCACCGGCTCTATTAATCCTTTCTAATTTTACAGCATTGTGATCTGAGGAGATGCTTTGTAATATTTCAATACTTTAAAATTTATTGAGGCTTGCTTTGTGACCTAATATATGGTCTATTCTGGAGAATGGTCCATGTGCCCTGAAAAAGAATGTGTATTGTAGTGTTGTGTTGACTACTCTGTATAGGTTTATGAGGTCAGTTTGGTTGATTTGTTGTTTAGTTCTTTTGTATCTCTGTTGAGTTTTTTTCTAGTTTTATCCTTCATTAAAAGTGGCGTATTAAAATTGCCTACAATTATTGTAGCATAGTCTATTTCTTTTTTAAATTCTATTTGAGTTTAACATATATTTTTGGGTGCTTTCATTGAAAGCATAGATGTTTGTTATGTTTATGTCCTCTTGTTCAGTTGACCCTCTAATCATAATATAACGTCCTTCTTTGCTTCATATACTGTTATTTTTCTAGAAGTCGGTTTTATCGGAAATTAGTATTGTCAACTCCTGATCATTTTTTATTGCAGTAATTGGTAAATTTTTTCCCATCTTTGATAAAAATCCGTTTTTGTCTTTGTGTGGCAGGTATGTTTCTTGTAGACAGCATATTGAAGGGTCCTGTTTTCGTATCCATTCTGCTACTCTTTGTCTCTTAGCTGGTGCATTTACTCTGTTGACATTGAGTGCAATTATCAACAGATGTGAATTGATTGCTCTTATTTGTCTGTGGGTATTTTTTTAATGGTGCTGTTGGTTTCTTTTTTCCACATATTTTTCTATTCTTTCTGTTTATATGTTTTCTTCTCATTTTGTTTGTGTATTTTCTTGTCATTTTCTTCATTGCTGTTGTTTTAATGTTTACTAAATTTGTATGGTTTTCCTTTTTGTGTGTGTGTGGTGTGAAGGTATATTAACTTTCTTTGAAGCAACTTAGCAGTTTAGTAATTTTGTTCCCAGTTTAAAACATTCTGTTTTATCTTGAAATCTCCTTCACTTCCTCACCATTTGGAAGTTCTTTACACTCTTCCCTCTTTTTGCTTACAGTTGTTTTCATGATAAATCGGTATCTCTCATTTCCTATTCTTGGTCTTGTAGGTCTGTTTTGCTTTGCATGCTACTACACCTGGAGTAAGTTCTGGGTGGTGTAGCCCTGTGTGCTGAGCTCACGTTGTTGTCTGCAGTTGTTGGGTCTCAGTCTAAAGAACTCTCTTTAGTGGTTTTTTGGTAAAATTTGTTTGGTTATTAAAGATTCCTTTAATTTTCATTTATCTGGAAATGTTCCAATTTTGCCACAGTATTTGAGGGACAGTTTTGCTGGGTATATGATTTTTGGTTGGCAGTTTTTTCTTTCAGAGTTTTTAATATGTCTTCCCATTGCCTTTTTTCCTGTATGGTTTCTGCTGAGAAATCAGAGCTTAATCTTATTGGTTCTTTTGTGTAAATAACTTCTCAGTTTTTCCTGAGTCACTCTCAGAGGTTTTTCCTTGTCTTTGATTTTGGAGAGTTTGATTATGATATGTCTTGATGATTTTCTTTGAGGTATGTCCTATTTGGGGCTTGCTTATCTTTTTGAATGGTTATATTCTCATCTTTCATGATGTTAGGAAAGTTTTCTTCCAACAAATCTTCAACTAATTTTTTTCTTTTCATGCTTTAAAAAATATTTTCCTCTTCTGGAATTCTGATCACTCATAAGCTTTTCTTCTTCTTGGCGATCCATGTATATGTAACTTATATAATCCTTTTCTTGGATTGTTTTCTTTCTTTTTTTTTTTTCTGCTTATTCTTTTAGTATGCTAATATTGAGAGATTTATTTACAAGTTCATTTGTAGATTCAGGTTCTCATTGATTCCATTCTATTCCTTTGTCCTTTGAATATATTATTAATTTCTGAAATGTTCGTATTAATCTTCTGGATTTCTGTTTGCAGGTTTTGTATTGTCTCCATTTTTTCACTGGTTTTGTTACTGGTTCCTTTTCCTGAATTCTTTCTTGCTTTCCTCAACCTTTATTTCAGTCCCTTGAAGATACCTAAACATCCTTCTCTTGATTTGTTTTCAGGTAGTTCCAATGCCTTTTTTCCCTCAAAAACGTTTTTCTGGTTCTTCATCTTGGTCACTTGTTTGAGACACTGTGCCTTGTTTTTTTGTGTGAACAGAAAAAAACAGTGCTTCTCCAATTCTTCATCTGAATCTCAGGGTCCCATCTATTTTGTTTGGGTTTCTTCTTTGTTGTAGAGGGTCTGTGTAGCAGTTCTGCTTAGTACACTGTTTTGCCAGACGTCCTGGTAAAGTCTTTTGATGAACAAAATTTTAAAGTTTTTTGTGGTTCTGTTTATGCTGTTGCTGTCTTTTGATGTTTGTGTGTTTTTTGTTATATTAGATAATTTGTTGTTAAAAGCTTAGCCTGACAGCGTTGTCCCTGCTTGTCCTTCTAAGAATTTTATGGTTTTAGTTTGCACATTTTTGCCCTTAATTCATTTTGAACTTGATTTTGTGTATGGTGTGAGGCATGGATTCTGTTTAATTTTTCTGAATGTGGAGATCCAATTTCCAGAGCACCATTTATTGAAGAGACTGTTTTTCCCCATCAAATTACTTAGCAGCCTTGTCAAAAATCAGTTGACTCTAGAAGTGTAGGTTTATTTCTGGACACTATTCTTTTCCATTGGTCTGTGTGTTTATTGTTACACCACTGACAGAATGTTTCGATTACTATGTTGTTGTTGTTGTTGTTAGGTGCCATCGAGTCAGTACTGACCCATAGCAACCTTTTGCACAGCAGAGTGGAACACTGACTGATCCTGGGTCAGCCTCACTACTGTTGCCACGCTTGAGTCCATTGATGCTGCCACTTGACCAATCCATCTTGTTGGGGGTCTTCCTCTTTTTCTCTGACCCTCCACCTTACCAAACATGATATCCTTCTCCAGCGACTGGTCCCTCCTGACAATATGGCCGAAGTATGAGAGACAAAGTTTGGCCATTTTGGCCCCAACGAGCACTCTGGCTGCATTTCTTCCAATAGCTGTATAATGTGTTTAAAGAGCTTTGGTGGTACTGTGGGTTAATCATTGGGCTACTAAACAAACTGCTGGTGGTTTTAACCCACCAGCTTTTCTGGGAGAGAATGATGAAACAGTCTGCATCATAAATATTTATAGCCTTGGAAACTGTAGGGAGCAATCTACTCTGTTTATGGAGTTGCTCTGAGTTGAAATGAACTCAGTGGCAGTGGATGTGTTTTCTAATGTGTTTTAAAATCAGAAAGTGTGAATCCTCCTATCTGTTCTTCTCTTTCAATGTGTGTTAGCTATCCGGGGCCTCTTGACATTGTATATCAAGGACTGGTTTTTCTGTTTCTATAAAGTAAGTTGATAGAATTTTTATTGGGATGGTGTTGAATCTATAGATTGTTCTGGGTAGTATTAACATCTTAACAGTATTAACCCTTGAGATCCATGAACATACAACATCCTTCCATTTATTTAAGTCTTCTTTAATTTTTGGCCTTGGCCTATAGCCTGAGGGTTCCTCCAGTCTCTTTCTGACCAGTAAGCCTGTCTTACTTTATTTTTTTATTTTATAATTTTGACTTTTGTTCCACATTTTCTCCCACTCTCTCCAGGACTTTTTAATGTGATCCCTTCCAGAGCAATTGATAATGATAGCTGGCCACCATCCAATTCTTCTGGTCTCCAGGTTGTGGAGACTGATGCTTACATTTTTCATGAGTTCATTGAACTAATTGTTTCAAAGTAGCTTCTATTTTTATCAAGTCTGTTTCTTCCACACTGGAGAAGAGCAGTAGTTATACCTTAGATGGCCATTCATGAGCTTTCAAGATCCCAAGTGCCACCCACCAAAGTAGGATGTAGAACATTGTGTTTGTGGACTATGTTATGCCAAGTGATCATGGTGGCCCCTGAGGCTATGGTCCTAAGCCCCCAAGTCCAGCAAATCATTTCCCCTAGGTGTTTGGTAACATCTAAGCAGGTTTCATCATTTTGCCTCTACCACCTTTATGTATATGTTTGCAGCAAATGTAATAGCCATGTACAAATATTTTCTGTCAATTTCTTTTTTGTTTTTTGAGTATATGATCACTCTCAATCACACACCTGTTCAATCAATGTGTCTATCTGTCCATGTACCTCCCTGTTGTTGCTATTGGTTCTGACCCATAATGACCCGGAATAGGGTTTCCAAAAAATGCCTGGTGGGTTTGAGCCTCTGACCTTGTATTTAGCAGTCCAGTGCTTGTCGTACAGGGCCACATAAGGACTCTGTATCTACTCATGGTGGTGGTTATGTGCTGTGGAGTTGTTTCTGACTCAGCGACCCTGTATAGGGCTTCTGAGGCTATAAATCTTTATCGGAGCAGAAAACCTCATGTTTCTGCTGTGGAACTGCTGGTGGTTTTGAATTACTGACTGTGAGATTAGCAGCTCGATTTGTAACCACCATGACTGTGTATATAACAGTATTTACTTCTACTCCCTTTAACTCTTGCACTCCTTCCTGTCTCTTCCCCTGCCTTCATCATTCTTCTGCCAACATCGCTTTTATTGTATATCATCTGCTCCTTCACCCAAGTTAACTTGTGTCTACCCTTTAACCCCTTCCCTTCCACCCCTGATGTCCATCAAAGAATATTTCTTTCAGTGTGAACATTTTTTTTTCTTAACTGTTATAATAGTGGTATCGTACTTGTCCTTCTTATGATTTTGAGTTCCACACTTTCTCCCACTATATCCAGAATTTTCTAGATTCCCAGAACTCCTTGTGTAGCACTGTATTATCAGCATTAGACTGTGAACCAAAAGGTCGACAAAGGGTCTCTATGAGCCGGAAATGACTCAATAGCTCTTAACAACAATAATAAGATAGCCAGGATTTTTTCGTGTGGTATTTTTCAGAGCAGTTGGTAGTGGCAGTCAGTGACCATATAGTTCTTCTGGTCTCAGGGTTGTATAGACGGAAGTTTGCATAGTTGGTAGTCCAGGGGGCGAATTGTTTCTATGCGTCTTTGATTTTCATTACTTCTGTTTCTTCTGGACAAGAAGAGACCAGTTGTGAATTTAAGAGGGTCACTGGTAAGTTTTTAAGACCTCAGTCACTACTCGCCAAACTAGGACTGCATTATGCCAATTCACACACACTTTAGAATAACCAACCATTTGAGATCAAAAGGACAGCCTTTGCCCAAGGAGAAAGTTCAGAAAGGTTAGGAAAGAAGAAGGAATGGAAACAGTAAATAAAATGGGGAGTAAGTGTGATAAGTGATGTTATGTTGTGGGGATTGCACTCGGGGAGATGAAACAAAATGTTTATTAATTACTGAGTGGAATGAACTGTTCTGCAACTCTTGACCCAATTCACACACACAAATGTTTAAAAGCAAAAATCACATGTAGCGTAGTGCTTACGAATTGGGCTGTAAACCTTGAGGTCAGCAGTTCGAAACTACCAGCTGTTCTTTGGGAGAAAGATGAGGCTTTCTGCTCCTGTAAAGATTTACAGCCTTGGAAACCCTATACAGGGTCGCTATGAGTCGGAACCAACTCCACGGCACATAACCACCACCATAGAGTAATATTTACAGTTGTATATTAGGAGTTGAGATAAGCCAACACCTGTTCCTGTTCATTTGGTAGTGGTGGTGGTTTTGTGCCATGGAGTAGGTTCTGACTTACAGTGACCCTGTACAGCTTTAAATCTTTACAGGAGCAGACAGCCTCATCTTTCTCCCATGGAACAGCTGGTAGTTTTGAACTGCTCACCCTGAGGTTAGCAGTCTGATTCATAATCACTACACTACCAGAGCTCCTTTCCAATTCATTTGGGAAAGGACAAACTCCCTCTCATAAACCCACCTGACTCTATTTGGGTCTCATGATGTGGAATATTATCTGTAAGGCTAGCTTTCCTGTTTGAGGGTCTCGCATGATCAATGACCTTAGAGTCAGGTTGTTTTGTTGTGGTTAGCTGCTATTGATTCCACCTAGATTCATGGGGACCCCCATGCACAGTGGAACGAATGCCTGCCCCAGCCAGCTCCATGCCCATGGCTAGTTATGGACCGGACTCCTGCGATTCGTCGGGTTCTCACTGGCTGATGTTTAGAAGTCCACTGACAGGCAGGTGGTGGCTGTGCATGTGGTACATTTATCAGGAACCTTACCTGGTTTCTAACATCAAAACCAAAACCCAAACCACTGCCACTATGATTCGATTCTGACTCACAGTGCCTCTCTATAGGGTGTCCAAGAGAGTCTTTATGGGAACAGAGAGCCTCATCTTTTTTCCCATGGAGCAGCTGGTGGGCTTGAACTTCTGACCTTTTGTTTAGCAGACCAATGCCTAACTATCACTTCCCCCTAGAGTTAGGATAGTGAAAATCAGGTTAATGCCATTTTAGCAAAACATTGAGACATATAGGAATGACTAATGTTATAAGGTAAAGGTGCTCTGGTAGCATAGTGGTTACGAATCGGGTTGTGAACCGCAGGGTCAGCAGTTCAAAACTACCAGCTGTTCCACAGGAGAAAGATGAGGCTTTCTGCTCCCATAAAGATTTACAGCCTCGGAAACCCTGTACAGGGTCGCTATCGGTCGGAACCAACTCCATGGCACATAACAACAACAACCATGTTATAAAAACTCCAGCGAAGTTCCTTGGGACAGGGAATTTTAGATAAAAGACAGTTGTTAGGAGATTTTCTTGACCAAGAACTCCCAGCAAATTGTTCCCATGTTGGTACTATATAGGACAACCGGGTGAAATGAAATGAGAGTAAACAATTTATTTGGTGAATTATCAAATAGCTTATTTTGTGAGAGTTTTAGGTTTAAATGTGATACATTGCTTTGCACATAGTAGGCATGCAAGTGCTTGCTGAATTTTTTGGACTCAATAATATTTTACCTCATCGTCTCTGCTGGGATTAAATTAGAACAGCCAGTATTTTTTCCACTGGGTAATTTACAGAGACAGGAATGGCAGCCACAAGTAAACAAGTAGCTATTCAAAGCTGTCCACACCTGCCCTATATAAAGAAAAGCTACATAAGGCTTGTTTATTTTGTTGACATAGGCTCAGTAGGATTGCAGAATTAACACCGGCTGCAGTTTTCCTAAAGACCGTGCTCATCCCAGCGTTACTGGAGAAGCACATGCAAATACTTTGTAAGGAATGAATTAGACAGCCGTGTTTCAATAGAAGATGGAGAGCTCTTAGGTACTTAAATGTGTATAATGGGTTTTGTGTCAACTTGACTAGGCCAGGATGTCCAGAAGTTTAGCATTTGGGATGTGCTTATTACCATGGTGACAAAACCTAGTACAGGCATAGTTAACTGTATGATGTGCAGCTGTGTGCAGCCAATCAATTCAAGGACTGTTTCATTGGGGTGTGGCCTGCTCCCAATATAATGGACACATGGAAAGAGTCTCTCTCTCTTTTTGTTATTAAGTGCTATTGAGTTGGTTCTGACTCATAGCGAGCCTGTATAGGGTTTCCGAGGAGCGACTGGTAAGCTTGAACCATTGACCTTGCAGCTCAAACAACTTTGCAGTCCAGCGCATTAACCCACACTGCCACCCCAGGTTGGGGATCTGCAATTGTAAGCCATTTCCTTGATAGTAAACTTCTTTTTACATATATATGTGTGTATATATATATGTGTGTGTGTGTGTGTGTGTGTGTGTGTGTGTTTCACTGGTTTTGTTTCTTTATAAAATCTGGCCCTAGACATGTGGTACTGAAAGAATGGGGTTCTAGAGAATCAAAATCACAAGGGTGAGGTTTCTCAGTTGCTTCTCTAGTCTGACTCATTTTAAAGGCACTGATACAGCATAGGGGCATGTCTGACCTCCACTTTATAGGAACTGGTCTTGGGCTGATTTTGACTTTGGACCTCTTTGTCTTTTGGGGAGTCGGAGGAAGTCAGACATGGTCCCCACCTAATTTAAGCAGTTGGTGCTGTGAGCAGGAGTCATTGGAATGGCTTCCGATCATGAAATTATGAGGTTTGGTAGAAGAAAGAACAAACAAACATGGGATAAAATATTTCAGCCTAAAGGAGAGCGGCATCTGCTGGAGTTGTTTGGAGTTGCCTGGAGTGAATATCATGCTGGTTCAGGATAGCCAACACAGAGCCTGGGCTTACTGGAATCCTCCCTGCCAGAGACCCAAGTCCATATACATATGAATGTTGTTAGTCAAAAGGAGAAGAAAAGATTGAACTTGAGTGTTCTAAAAGGTTTATACACTTGACTTCTTTTTCGATGTTGGTTTCTCCTGTCTGTTACTGTAAAATAGATATACATGTGTGAGGAATATTGGGAATTATGATTACAGAGAGCTTGTAAACCCACCTTTAGCCTATACTTGATTGTTGTCATTGTTGTTACTGTTAGGTTCTGGGAAGTTGGTTCTGACTCGTAGCTACCTTTTATGACTGGGTTTCCAAGGAGCAGCTGGTGGGTTTGAATTGTTGACCATGTGGCTCACAGCCCATTGCTGATCCTATATCACTACACCACATTACTTAAGTTGTTGTTGTTGTTAAGTGCTGTTAAGTCAGTTCCGACCCATAGCAACCCTGTACGGGCTTTCCAAGGAGCTGCTGGTGACCTTGAACTGCCAATTTTGTGGTTCAGACTACTTTGCAGTTCAGTATTTAACTCACAGTGCCACACCAGGACTCCAGATTACTTGATGTTGTTGTTGTTGTCAGGTGCCATCGAGTCGGAACCGACTCATAGCAACCCCATGCACAGCAGAACGAAACAATGTTCGATCCTGGGGCAACCTCACTACCTCTGCCACACCTGACGCCATCAATGATGCCACCTGGACGATCCATATCGTTAGGGGTCTTCCTCTTTTTCTCTCACCCTCCATCTTAGCTAGCATGACATCCTTCTCCAGTGACTGTTCCCTCCTGACAATATGTCCAAAGATTCCTTGATAGGATCTGCTAAAACAGGAGTTAGAATTTGCCTGAAAAAAATAGGCTTCTTGGCTTAAGCCTTCATAGAATATGGGACTTGTGGTGGAATACAGAGCCCTACCCAGAGCCTTCAGAGTTGGGACATTTTTATTTGAAAAGACATGCAGACCTACCCAGAACTGCCAGAAGAACAGGAGATTCAAGCAAAGAAAGAGGCAGACAGTTTGACCTTTTGAGTTTCCTTGGCATCAAGGCAAGGAAATTCAGCCCATCAGAGAAAAACCCTTTTAAGGACCGAAAGTTAAAGGGACCTGCTGAACTCCATGCTTGCTGGTAATCTGGATTTACTTGTGAGTGGAATTTGGGGAAATGCGGCAATGAAGATATGGGCCAATTTTGGACATATTATATTGGCCCCCATTGATGTCAAATAAGAGTATAGGAAAGCCTGTCTGGTCTGAAGTTCAGGGAGTTGTGTGAAATTCTGAGCCCACAGGTACTGACCTAGTCCATGGGGGCTAGGGCTGACGTGGCCAGCTGGTGTGAAGTGCAGGAAGGTGTGTATGAACACCCAAACTTGCAGCTGGTACCACTCAGACCTAGCTAATAGCTGGGGCTGAGCAGAACAGAACCTGACAAGATGATGATAAATATGTATGTTACTGTGAGCAAGTGTCAGTTGCTACCATTTGTTGGACTGGACTTTGGCTTATGGATGCAGTTTCTTAACATTCCAGTCGGAATAGAAGAGTCTTTATGTCAAAATGACAATCAAAAATGGTCATAATGGTCATATGTTACATGGCTAGGCAAAACAATTTAAGCTCACTCTTTTTACAGTGAACTTCAAATTCATGTCCAACATACTTTGTTGTTCTGGAATTTCACTGCATTGTTGTTGTTGAGTCAGCTCTGACTCACGGAACCCCAGGTATTAAAGAACAAAGCCTATCTGAGGCTGCACTGTATTTGATAGGCTTGAATACATTGTTGTGGCCATGGTGTATATACAGTGCCTTCCAACTTAGGGACGTCTCCTTTGTGGCACTGTAGTTTAAGTACTCGTCTGCTAACCTCTATGGGACAAGAATGAGAGTTCGCCTTCTGTAGAAGGTTTACAATCTCAGAAGCACATAAACAAGGTTGCAGCAAGTCAGCATTGGCTCAGTGACAGTGGCATTTTTGTTCCCACCTAGGGAGCTCCTCACTGTATTGTTGTTGGTTCTGAGTCCTATGCGACCCTATGCAGTACAGAACAAAACACTGCCCAGTCCTGTACCATCCTCACAACTGTTGTTGGGTTTGAGCCCATTGCTGTTGCCACTGTGTCAATCCATCTCCTTGGGGGTCTTTATCTTCCAATAGGTTGACTCAGTAGCTGTCTTTCAAATATCTAGGCATAGATTAGTGATCACCTCCAGCACTGAATCAGTTTGTTGAAACATTTCTATTTGTGTTCCATCAATTCCTGAATCCTTATTTTTCACCAGGGCCTTCAGTGCAACTTGATCTTTGTCCTTCTAAACCATTGGTTCTTTTAAAATTTTTATTTTAAAATGTCTATTGTGAATTGAGTGATAGTTTACATGGGAGAACATCGGCTTTACACTCATCCTCTCGTATTTCATTTCATTGCGATGGTTACATTGTTCAACAGTATTTGTTTCTATTCCTTCTGTTTTGTTTTGTTTTTTTTTGGGACGTACACAAAAATACTCAGGAATATATCATTATTGAAATATATCATTATGGCACATTCTGCAAGCTTGCCTCCTGGCTGCCAGCACATAGTCTTTCTCTTTCCATGAGCCTAGAGTCCTCAGCTGCTCCCTCTATCCATGTCATCATCTCTGTCTCCATCTCTGTTGTCGCTGCTTCTCTGGATAGGGTCTCACATTCCACTAGTGCCCTTCTCCCATAATGGTCCTAGGGTCCTCTTTTCCTGGAATGTAAGATTAACTACCCCCCCTCCCCCCCCTTTATATTATGAAATGTCTACCTTTACAGTTGTAACAATTACAATTCATCATGATAATAATTACTTACTGCTGAATCATAAGAATCTTACCCCATCTCCTTTTATCAGACCTGTCTAGACAAGATGAAAACTATTCACTGGGGATTCTACCTTCCCCCACACACTCTGAAACTAAACTCCCATTTGAAAACTTATAAGTCAGTCACTTCAGGCCTTTATAGCACCCCCATTTTAGGTACACATTGTCTAAGTTGCTTGTCCCTATCAACCCTGTATACAGAGGGATAGGACTGATCCTTGATGTGAACACTCCTTCCCTCTTAGTTGGTATTGTGAGCTACTACATCCATAAATATAGGTCAAGTTAATCGAATGGTAGCAATTTACACTTGTTTATCAAAGTTCTTTGTCTTCCCTAGTCAAACTCTGGTCATCAAGTCATCGAAGCTAGGTCAAATGGGTACTATCTGAATGTTTGGGCATTCTTGTGCATCTCCCCTCACTTCATATTAGCGGGACACTTCATTCTCAGCTCTAGACTTCCATGCCTATGTCCTTGTCTATTGACTCAGGAGTCCCCAGGTCTCACCATACTTCAGGCCAAGCAGCTCTTCCTATTCTCTCTCATCTCCAGGTCGATGGGAGTCTATGGAACATAGTGGAACCCATATTTTCATGGCTGCCTTTCCCCCACTTCCACTTACCAGTAGACTAATGTGATCACCAGTAAATTTATGTTCCCGCTCGTGTATTCCTTTTGAGTTTCAGTCTTGAAGTGGGGTTTTTGTCCTGAAGGAACTTGATTGCTTGCCTTGATGACTCACCGGTGAACAACTTGGCTTGTGCTTATAGTAGCCAGTCAGACTGCCATTTTTGTTTTGGATTTTTCCTGCTGGTCCTTCTTTCAAGAAGTATCTTCTGATCCTCTATCTGCTCTAGTCTGATTTTCTTGTCCTTTCCAGTGGGAATGTCCCACCTCAGAAGGTTCTAGATTGGCTCAGGATTTCACCTAAATTTCTATACATTACAAAGGCTCCGGAAGAAGCCTATTTCACTGGGCAAGTTGTAGAACCCCTTTTAGGTATTCCAATCAGTTATAGGTTAAAGGCGGTCTTACAA
>NW_006408598.1:9527984-9547224 GCF_000296735.1 Chrysochloris asiatica
CTTTAGAAGGATATCATGTTTGGTAAGGTGGAGGGTCAGAGAAAAAGAGGAAGACCCCCAATGAGATGGATTGGCCAAGTGGCTGCATCGATGGACTCAAGAGTGGCAACAGTAGTGAGGTTGGCCCAGGACCGGGCAGTGTTTCATTCTGCTGTGCATACGGTCGCTATGGGTCAGTACTGACTCAATGGCACCTAACAACAACAACAACAACAGTTCTTCTTTTTTTTTTTATTCCAACTTTTGCATTCCTAGTACCAGTAATTATCAGTGCACAGTGATTGCATGTTTCACCATTTTCAGACTATAGAGGTTGATTGGATTCTTCACCACTGATTTTAGTGGTTGGTACACAAATTTGAATAATAGTAATATTAACTGGCCTTCCTTGTAGATATATGGATATTAATCTATCATATATGGATATTAATATTATACTTCAAGACAGATCTTGAAATGCTCTTTTTGGTTGATGAATGTGATGACATCCTTCTTTAGTTTGTCATTCCTACCTCCCCAAAATAATATGCCCAATCTTTGAATGAGCCACGGTTGATTGTTTTCCCTCTAAACATCTGAGCAATCCCAAATCACTTTCTTAGCTTTAGGCTTCCTGATTTCTTTATAGAGCAATCTCACTTCCAAGCCTAACCATACATTTACACTCATGGTTCAATTCAAATCCCATATGAACGAGCCCTAAGTGATGATTTCTTCCTCTAAAAACCTTGAGGAAACCATTAAGTATGGTACTGTAGTAAAAATAATATGAGGTGTGTTTTAATACCTAATAGTCCCAAAGCTCAGTGACTTAGAACATGGGTTTACTTCTCATTTCTGGGAAATGGTCACTGCAAATCAACAGTATTCTGTTACAGGTCATATTTAGTCTAGAACACAAATTGAGGGAGTGAGCTTTACCAGGAACATTACTGCTCATCATGGCAGAGGACTCACCATTGTTCTTGTTTACATGCTGTCAGTTCCACTCCAACTCATAGAGACCGTACCTGTGTACAACAGAAGGAAATGTTGCCTGGCCGTACGCCATCCTCACAACTCTTGAACTTTAGCTCAGGAGCTACATGTGTCAGATTTCTACTCAGACTTAACTGATTAATGCAAGTCACTTAGCCAAAGCCAATGTAATGAGGCAGGAACAAGTGGGAGAACAAATTTCTAGTAATTATATAATCTAAAACAATTAGAAGAAGCCCTGATGAGGTTGTGTTTGAATGATTGGCCACTAACAGAAAGAGTCAAATCCACCAGCCATTCAAGGGAACAAGCTGCAGCAGGCCTGTTTCTGTGACAATTACACCCTTAGGGTTCTTATAGGGCAGTTTTACTGTGACCTACAGGGTGGCTAGAGTCCTGGTGTGACATTGGGGATTACTGCACTGGACTGTAAAATTGGTTTTATTCGCAAGTTCGGTGGTTCAAGCTCACCGGCCACTCCTCAGAAACTCTATATAGGGTCACTATGGGTCGGAACCAACTCGATGGCAGTTAAGAACAAGAACACAAGCTTACTAGGATTCAGAATTCACTTGTGGCCTCACAGGAGCACTCTAATGATAATGGCAGTGGATTTAAAGTTTTCAAAGTGCAGACTTCACAGTGAAAGAGAGTTGATCAAGGTGAATTAGAGCCTCCCCCCCTCCAAAAAAAATGTCCTCTTTTGAATTGCTGTTTAGAAGTGTAGTTTGTGACTGCAGTGCTAACACCACCCGTCTGTCAGTTTGTTGTACTGTGGTGGCTGTATATTCCTGTGATGCTGAAAGGTATCCACCAGTATTTTAAATATTAGCAATTTCCCTCATGTGGAACGGGCTTCAGGAAAGCTTTCAGAGTAAGATAAACCATCAACCTTGCGGTTCAAACCAACTTTGCAGTCAGTGCATCAATCTATAACACCACACCAGGACTCCATGACAACGCTGGTGGTGGTGGTTATGTGCCGTGGAGTTGATCCTGACTCATAGTGACCCTGTATAGGGTTTCCGAGATTATAAACCTTTATGGGAACAGAAAGCCTTATCTTTCTCCCGTGGAACTTCTGATAGTTTCGAACTGCTGACCTTGAGATTGGCAGCCCAATTCATAACCACTACACAACGAGAGCTCCTCCATGACAACAATAGATGACATAATCATGTTATTGGATCCTTTCCACATGTACAAAATCAGCTGATGCATGTTTGCAGACATGGTTAGATCGGTGACTTTAGTACTAAGCATACTTGTATTAGGTGACCAATCGTCCTGCAATGGTGAACAGCTCATGGTGAAGCTCTGAACAGCAAAACATCCCTCCCTTGATGTACCTGGTAATTGCACTCCAACCTTTAATAGGCACTGACTCTTTAAACAATGTCGGCATACTTTTTCTTTATATACAAATTGGTGTTAGGCTCTTAGCTCTGATACTCACAAACAGACTTTGGACAGTTCTTCCATGTCCAGGACTTCAGGCGCAACGCAAGGTACTTAGCATCACTGTCCCGCCCAATGCTATAACAGCCCACCCAATTCTATAACATTACTGTCCCGCCCAATGCTATAACAGCCCACCCAATTCTATAACATCATTGTCCCGCCCAATCCTATAACATCACTGTCCCACCCAATTCTATAACATCATTGTCCCGCCCAATCCTATAACATCACTGTCCCACCCAATCCTATAACATTACTGTCCCACCCAATGCTAGAACATCACTGTCCCACCCAATGCTAGAACATCACTGTCCCACCCAATGCTAGAACATCACTGTCCCACCCAATTCTATAACATTACTGTCCCACCCAATGCTATAACAGCCCACCCAATTCTATAACATCATTGTCCCGCCCAATCCTATAACATCACTGTCCCATCCAATGCTATAACATCACTGTCCCACCCAATCCTATAACATCACTGTCCCACCCAATCCTATAACATCACTGTCCCACCCAATCCTATAACATCACTGTCCCACCCAATCCTAGAACATCACTGTCCCGCCCGATGCTATAACAGCCCGCCCAATCCTATAACATTACTGTCCCGCCCAGTCCTAGAACATCACTGTCCCGCCCAATTCTATAACAGCCTGAAATATCCCAGATGCTTCCAAATGCCCACTGGAGAAGAGTGTGGTCCAGAGTTGGGATTCCTGAGCTGCATCATTGTTTATGGTTGTTGGCTTCTTGGTCATAATATCAGATTGCATCTGCATTTTTCTTCCTAGAGAGATAAACTACATAAAGTATTAACTTTCGCTGCCATTGCTAAAAATCTTTGTCTCTTGGTAGACAGGTTTCAGATCTAGTTCAAATCTAGGATAAACTAGTTCAAATCTAGTATAAGGCAAGGCCTAGAAGAAAACAAATCCAACCCTTTTTGTTTTGTTCTGTAAATGGAGGATTAAAGGTCTTGGTTCACAGGCCAGTCTATAGATCATCTGCCCTTAGTTGAGCATAATTATCTAGAACTAACTGCAGAGAGGGTAAGTAGGAAAGCACTGAGTTTGCTGAACTCTTTGTGTTCATCACTAAGTGATGTTGAGTTTGCTCAGCTCTTTGTGTTCATCACTGAAGTGAAGGCATGTCGAGTGCAGGGGCTCAGTGTTGTTCAGTCTCCTTATGCCAACTCCTAGAATAATTTTGGAGTCCCTAGTGGTTGTTGTTGTTAAGTGTCATCTCATAGCGACCCTATATAGGGTTTTCAAGGAGCAGCTGGTGAGCTTGAACAGTTGACCTGGTGGTTCACACCAAACTTACAGTCAATGCATTAATCTGTAGCACCACACCAGGAGTCAAACAGTTAATGGCTTTGGTTACTAATTGAACAGATGACTTTCCAATCCATTCGAAAACACCTCAGAAGATAGGTCAAGTGATCTACTTCTGAAGAGGCAGCCGTTGAAAGTACAGGTCTATTGTGATGACTGACACTTGCAGGCACCATGAGTTGGAAGCTACTCGATGGCCACTGGTTTTGGTAGAATAGTCACTAGTACATGTTGGCCCTCCGCACATACCTACTGAGTGGATATTGGTAATGTCTGGTTATCTTTGGTGTCTTGTGTACCGTTGGCCAAGTTTTGGTTATAAAATAGTTATGGTATAAGCTTACTTTTTATTATAAAAAGTTTAACAACAGAGTATATGATATGTAAGGAGCTCTGGCAGTGTAGTAGTTACAAATCAGGCTGTGAACCACAAGGTCAGCAGTTCAAAACTACCAGCGGTTCCACGGGAGAAAGATGAGGCTTTCTGCTCCTGTGAATATTTACAGCCTTGGAAACCCTGTACAGGGTTGCTATGGGTCGGAACCGACTCGACGGCACTTAATAACAACAACATAAGATATGTGGTTTAAATAAATGGTTAGGGCTTATTTTAATTTTTTTAAAATATCATTTGAATAAAAATATTTTTCTTGCTTGTTGCTGTCAACAATTTTAATATGTGGAATTTAGTAGCACAGAGTTTTCTACCCACTAGTAGATTGGAAGAAAACTATATTTTCTTCTTAGTTAGAAAGAAAATACCAAGTCACAGACTTCAGCTAAAGCCTTTTTCTTTTTTGCCCCCCTAACCACTATTGCATAAACTATAAAATAAAATACAAAAGATCATAGGATGTTGTTTTATAAAGTGTTCAAAATGTTTCGGGTGTCTTAAAGTCATCCGAATTTAAGACACCATTTTTAAATTGTGAGCTATTTTCTGATAATTATGTTTGTTTTTTTAAATGTAAGGAATATATTTTAATTATTTACCCAGAGAGCATGTTCTTCCATGCTTTTAATATTGAGATTGGTGGTTTCCTTAAAGGGCTGGAATGAACTGAGGGTATTTCTTAGAGAGGTGTGCTAGATCCATGGTTAATATAAATAACTTTTTAGGGAAAAAAAATGAGGCATAAAGGCTCTTGGAATTTCACTTCTATTTGAATGTAGGCCTCTTCATTTTGGGAGAGAGAAAGGAAAAAACACACAGTTCCTCACTGTATGGCACACTGAAAGATGAGTATTAGAAGTATGCCACTGGTATTTCAAATACCAGCAGGTCACCCATAGTGGAGAGATTTCAGTGGAACTTCTAGATTACAACAGACTTGTTATTGTTGTTGTTAAGTGCTTTTGTTGTTGTGAATTGCCGCAGTCAGTGCTGACTCATAGCTACTCTGTATACAGTTTTATGGAGCAGCTGGTGCGTTTGAACTGCTGAACTTTCGGTACAAACTGACCTTGTGGTTAGCAGTCCACTGTTTATCCCACAGAGCCACACCACGAAGAAGGACTAGGCAGTCCACTTCTGAAAAATTACTAACTTACAACCTTATGAATAGCAGTGGAACATCGTCAGATATACTGCCAGAAGATGAGCCCCACAGGCTGGAAGGCACTGAATATATGACTGGAGAAGAGAAGCCTCCTCAGCTTAGTTGATCTTAGTGACGTGGGTGGAGCAGAGCTTTTGGCACCTTCAGTTGCTGATAAGGCATGACTCCAAATGAGAAGAAACGGAAATATCCATTAATTATTAGAATGTAGAATGTACACTGTAAGAATTTAGAAAAATTGGAAGTTGTCCAAAATGAAATGGAATGAACAATTGATATTTTAAACATTGTTGTTGTTGTTGTTGTTGTTGTTAAGTGCCATCGAGTCGGTTCCGACCCATAGCCTGAACATTAGTGAGCTGAAATGGACTGGGATTGGTAATTTTAACATGCTATGCCAGGAATGGAGTCACATTCATTGTCAAAAAAGAACATTTTAAGGATAGATCCTGAAGTTCAACGCTGTCTAGTGATAGGATAATATCCATACACCTACAAGGAACATGGCGGCTCTGTAGAATAAAGACAGGACTGCTAACTACAAGGTTGGTAGTTCAACCCCATCAGCTCTATGAGGAGAGATGAGGCTTTCTGATTCCACAAAGATTTACAGTCTCAGAAAACCCTGTACAGGATCTCTGTGAGTCAGAACTAATGGCACTTAACAGCAAAAAGGAGAAGGGGCAGAATCATTTTCCTTTTTCTTCCCAGTTAGTAAGAAACAGAAGAGCCAGAGAAGATTGAAAACCTCAGTTTTGCCTGTGGTGAATCTGAGTAAAAGAATGAGGCTTAGACCTGCAGTCCAGATGGACTTCTAGTTACTTCCATTCCCACTGAGTCTGCTCCGTGGGGCTTTCATGGAGAACAGACAGCCACCCAGCCACCCACATGAAGGATCATAACCTTCCTCATACTCCTAGAAGGCAGAGCGATCATATCAACAGAGCAGTTGTGATTAAATCAGCCATGCCCAGGACGGAAATATGGAACAGTGGGTATTGGCCTCTCAGTTCGTTGCCAATCTCTAATTCTTCCTTCACCCATCTGAAGAGTGAGTGCAAGCAGGCAGCATCTTGAAACCACAGGGAAAACACTTGTTCCCTCTAAAGCAGTTGTCTCTGGGTTTCCTGTTATGTAGTGTAGAACATTTTGTTGTTGTTAAGTGATGTTGAGTTGATTTTGACCCATAGCGACCCTGTATAGGGTTTCCGAGGAGCAGCTGGTGAGCTTCAACCTCCGACTTTGCAGTTCAAATGGCTTTAACCCACAGCGCCACACCAGGTGAGTTTGAACCTTGTGGCTAACAGTCCAGTGCCGACCTTGTAGTTAACAGTCCAGTGCTTATCCTACACAGCCACAGAGGGCTCCTAGAATATAGTTGTTGTTGTTAAGTGCCATTGAGTCAGTATTGACCCATACCAACCCTATGTAGGGTTTCGGAGGAGCAGATGGTAAGCTTGATTCTCACATGTGTTATTTTACTGAAGCCTGATCAATTTCTAAATACTCTGGACTGTGACTGCAGTATATACAAAATAAGCCTCCTTTGCAATTCAGAGATGAAGGACATTTTCAATAGACCTTCCTGGATGGCATTTCAGGGACTCAGTTAGAAGGGAACAAGGAAAAAGTCACAGTACTACAGAAGAGTGGGACGTTATACTTCAGCTAAAGCGAATCATCCTATTAGAATTCTCTTGCATTGTACAGCTCTTCATCCTAACTGCAAACTTGGATTTTGACAGCAACTTTGCAAAGAAGAAAAGCACCAGCAGTTCCATTTCAAGTTCTATATTGTGAAAAATATGCAAAATCAATGGAAAGAAAAGGCCAATTTGCAACTTTTAAAAAGTGGGTTGCCTACATGCGTTATTGCTGAGTGGGGGAGTTAGGTGGTGTCTCAGATGTTCTACTGTGCTTGCTGGCTGCGGGAAGGGCCCTCCTTTTTCTATACGTGTCAGACGATGCGCTCTGTCCTCTGTTGCTCTACACTGTTGTGTTTTGGCTGCTCTTCAATGCAGAGTACTTCTCGGTCTTACATATTTATGATAACTTCTGGCCATCTGCTGCTCGACTACTCTCTGAGAATGAAGAACAATTTTCAACTTAAACAAAGCCATGCTTATCACACCAAAGCACTTTCTGCAGTATTTATCTACCAGGGCACTGGACTTCGTTGTTCTAAATGCATATGGAATTATTAGTTGATAAAATCTCTTAGAATTATCCTTTCTGCAACCAAAATAATAACTATACTGCTTTTTATTTCTGGGTCATTGTACAAGGCTCTAAAAATGACAAAGATTCATTTTCAATGTCTGATTTAGCATGTAAATTAGGATACTGGAAGCAGAAGGTTCCATATTTTCTTCCAGTTCATGTGTGATGCCAGCAGATTGGTATGAATGAGAATGGAACACTTAGCAGCTGATACCATTTATAAAATGTCAATTAGAAAATGCAGGCCTTCATATGAAAAGTTACCTAACCTGTGATATCAATTAGAATTTTTCTCTATTGCTTAATACCACCATTATCATTGTACACTAGACTCAAAATATAACCTCCATGCTGCCTGGTTTGGAAACCTTAGTGAACATGGTAGTGGTGGCTGAGTGCCGTGGAGTCAGTTCCGACTCATAGAGACCCTGTACTGGGTTTCTGAGGCTGTAAATCTTTACGGGAGCTAGTGAACATAGACATGTGTTAATATTCCTTAATTTCATTTACCTATAAAAAATTAACCTGAAGACACTAATAGGCAGTTTATATCTACCAATACTGAACTATAGATTTGTGGGCTTCAGGGTGGGGGGAAGCTACATGGAATTTTGCGTGAGGGATTTAAATGACTAGGGGACTCATTCAGAATTCACAGTTTGGACTTTTCTTGCCATCTTTGAATTGACTTTTTAATCATTTAGGTCTTGACTTGGAAAACTGCAGTGCTCATGCCATTTTCAACCCCCTGCTTCTCTTTGTACGATCCATGAGCTAGGAATAAACTTCACATCTCAGAATGGGTACATTTTAAGTGGATATTTAAGCCTCAACGTAATAGCCTTGATTCTGTTGTTTAGACCACAAATCCTAAAATAATTTGGTCTTTCAAGAAAAAAATTGTCAAGATCTGATTTAGGTTATGTCAGTAAGATTTTACTTGATAGATAAGCTGTTTTTGTTAAGTGCCATCCAATCCGTTCTGACTCCACAACACAGAATGAAACACTGCCTGGTCCTCTGCCATCCTTGTGGTTGTTTCATCTGAGCCCATTTCTACTGCCACTCTGCCCGTCCATCTTGTTGGGGGGTCTTCCTCTTTTTCACAGACCCTCCACTTTACTAAGCATGATGTCCTTCTCCAGGAACTGGTCCCTCCTGATAATATGTCTGAAGTATGAAAGACAAAGTTTTGCTATCCTGACTTCTGGAACGTTCTGGCTGTACTTCTTCCAGCACAGATTTGTTTGTTCTTCTGTCAGTGCATGATGTTTTTAATATTCTTCTCTAATACCGTAACTCAAATGCATCAATTCTTCTACAGTCTTTCTTATTCATTGTTCAACTTTCACACACAGATGAGACAATTGAAAATACCATGGCTTAGGTCAGGTGTATCTTAGTCCTCAAACTGGCATCTTTGTTCTTGAACACTTTAAAGAGGTCATGTGCAGCAGATTTGCCTAATGCAATACGTCCTTTGATGTCTTGACTGCTGCTTCCATGAGTGTTAATGATTGATCCAAGCAAAATGAAGTCTGCGACAACTTCAATCATTCCTCCATTTATGTTAATATTATTTGTCCAGTTGTGAGGATTTTTATTTTCTTTACATTGAGATGCAACCCATAGTGATCTTCATCTGTGAATATTTTAAGTCCTTTTCACTTTCAGCAAGGAAGGTTGTATCATCTTCATATGACAGTTTGTTAATGAGTCTTCTTCCAGTCCTGTTACTATTATCTTCATATAATCCAGCTTCTTGTATAATTTGCTGTGATCGGTTAAAAAATGACTTCCTGAGCCACAGTTCATGTGTGGTCTGCAGATGTTGTTGTCGTTGTTGTCAGGTGCCATCAAGTCGGAACCAACTCATAGCGACCCAATGCACAGCAGAACGAAACAATGTCCGATCCTGGGCCAACCTCACTACCACTGCCACACTTGACGCCATCAATGATGCCACCTGGCTGATGCAGATAGTTGTAGTGAAAAAAGCACCAGCACAATTCATGTTGTGACTGGGAGGCTTTAAGAGCTAAGAAGCTTCTTCATCCAAGTTTTTGACAAAAGCCACCAGATAGCCATCAGCAGAAAAGCACTTTGTGTAGCTCCCAGCCCGGACCTCTGTATTCTCCACAAGGCTGTATAACATCATTTACTGGGATTCCAGAGTCAGTTTATAGCTATGAGATGATGATCAGTTAGAATAAGATAAGGATCTACTATCAAAAGAGTAATTTCTCAAAAAATCTCAGACAATGAGGACATTAGAAATATGCATGGCATTGGCAGTAGAGAAAGACAATATTTATTAAATTTACCATCTCTATGAAAATAAAACTACTGAGTTCCTGGTAAAGCGCTTGGCTCCTAAGCATAAGTTTGGCATTTCAGATTTATCCAGTGGTACCCCAGAAGCAAGATCAGGTGCTTGACTTCCGAAACATAACAGACTGCGCAGTCCTGCTGTGAAATACCACATGGGCTCACCGTGAGTCGGAGTCCAATCAAGGTCAACTGTGTGGCTTTTGTTGTTGTTTTAAAATGACCCTAGTGTGGTAAGTGACTGTTCCTGGCACTGAAAAGCTGAAGTCTGCTGGGAAACTCTGGGACTTTGAAGGAATTGGTCATGTGAATGGATGGGAGGCAGCTGTTAGCCATTTGACACTTGAAAGCCCCATCAGTTTTGCCATTGTCAGGAATGACGTCTGCTTCCCTCCTCTTGGACGCTTGCCTCATGCCCTTGGCATTGGCAACATAGCTGATATCCCATCAGTTTGATCTCATAACTTTACCCTTAACTTAGTCTCATTTGCTAGTCTCTGTCTCCTTAATGATGAGTCCAACTCATTACTTTCCGTGTTCTGAATCTCATTAAATCTGTGGACTGTGCACCTGGCAGAAGAATTTGTTCTTTTTCCCTTTAAGTTTTGACAAGCTTTTGAACACTCCTTAATGAAATTCTTTAAAAGTAGCCTCGTCATTCTGGTACAGGTCCTGGAGAGCTGAGAAGCAAGTAAGCAAACCCTCTGGAGAGGTGATTGTGGACTGGAAGGCAGTGAGCAAACCTATTGGAGAGGTGATTGTGGACTGGAAGGCAGAGGACTCACAGCTTGTGAGTTTGGGCAGATTGCTCCACTACTGTGTGTGTCAACTTTTCATATAAGTGCAATTGTGGGACTGAAGAAGGATTCACTTCGTGTTTCCATTTTGAAAAGCTTTGTTCTGTGAGTGATGCTGGGGTAGAGTGTCAATAAGAAAATGGCTTTACACTCAGAATCTTGTTTGGCTTGTGGTGTTGAGGATTCATAGTACTCTTATCTGTGTTAGTTCCCTGTAACATTGCCACAGACTTACTAGTACAAAAACAAGAGAAGTTACTCTTCTATACTTCTGGAGGTGAGATAATTTTAAGTTGAAGTGTAGGCAGGGCTGGCTTCTCAGGAGACACTAGAAGAGAATCTACTTCCTTTATCTTTTCAAGTCCTCGAGGTAACCTGCATCCCTTATCACGTTACCTCTGCTTATATTGTCAAAGCACCTTCTCTCTGACTCTCATGCCCTGGCTTTGCGCTTATGGGCACCCTTGTGATTATGTTGGACTTACCCTTGTCTGTATCATCCTCCTAATGGTTGGTTGGCTCAAGTTCATTGGGGTGACAACTGTGTATTTTGAGTGCTTTCCAACTTGGGAGCTCATTTTCCAACACGATGTTTGTTGGAATCTATAGGGTTTTCATTGGCTAATGTAATAGATGGAGTCCTGGTGTGGCATTATAGGATAAAGCACTGGACCAAAAGGTCAGTTTGAATCGCAAGGTCAGTGTTTCAAAACCACCACTGACTCCTTGGAAACCCTATACAAGGTCGCTATGAGTCAGAACTTACTCAATGACACTTAGCAACAACAATAAATGTAATGCACATGAATTTTTTAAAATGATTTATTGTGAATTTTGTGATAGTTTACATAGGAGAATATTAGCTTTACATTCATCTTATCGTATATCATTTCGTTGCCATGGTTACAATCCACTTCATGCATCATCAACCAACCTTCAAGCGTGCACCCCGGTCGTCATCACACAGCCCCTCTCGTTCTCTGGGTCTAGTGTCCCCAGCTGCTCCATTGCTCCACATCATCGTCTCTGCCTCCATCTCTGGTGTCACAATGTCTCTGGGTAGGGTCCTGCTCTCCACTCTTCTCCCTTGATGGTCCCAGGGACCTCTGCTCCCAGACTGCAAATTCAATCACTCCCCTGCTTTTGCTTCAAAGCCTCTGCCTTTACATTTCCAACCCTCACAATCAGTCCTGATAACAATTAATCACTATTGTATCACAAGAGACCTATCTGCATCTGCTTTCTTCAGCTCCGCCCAGACAGATTGGATACTACTCAGTGGAGATTCTACCTTCCTCTGTGCCCTCTGGATCTAGGCTTCCACTTGAAAGCTTGTAAGCCAGTCACTTCTTGCCTTTGTAGCTCCCCCATTTTGGGTAGCCAATGTCCAAGTTGCCAATCCCTGTCTACTCTGTGTATGGAAGGGATGGGAATGATCCAGCAGTAAAGATTTGTTCCCTCTTTTGGGCTACTGCATCCATAGGTGTAGGTCAAGTTCATCAAATTGTATCAGATTATTCTTTTTTTTCCTCTTCTTTCTTCTTCTGGTTGAGCTCTGATCATCCAGTCATTGAAGACAGGTCAAGTGGGTGTTTTCTGCAAGTGTGGGTGTTCTTGTGCATATTCCCTCTCTTCTTATCAGCTGGATGCTTCATTCTCCACTCTAGTCCACTGTGCCTATGTCACTGACTCTGGGCCCAAGAGTCCCCAGGTCTTGCAACACTGCTAGCTGACCAGGTCTCCACCCGGTTTCACAAGAGTCTATTGAGCCTTGTAAGGCTTAGCTCAAAGCTTCATTGCTGTTTTCCCCTCACTCCCCCTTATCAGTGATGAACGTGGTCACCAATCAGAGCCTTCCCATTGAATCTTAGTCTTGGAAGATGGTTTGCCCTGAGGGGATTGGCCCACTTGCCTTGATGTCTCCTGGGTGAACAACTTGCTGGTTCTTGTAGTAATCAGTCAGACTGCCATTATTGTTTTGTATTTCTCCTGTTGGTCTTTCTATCAAGACGTATCTTCTGTTCTTCTAGCTCCTCCTGGCTGGTCTACTTGTCCTTTCAAGTGGAAAATTCCCACTTCAGAAGATTCTGGATGCTGTTCAGGAATCCACCTATAGTCTTATGTATTGCAGAGGCTCCATAGGAAGCCTCCCTCACTGGGCACGTTGTATCCCCATTTTAGGTATTCCAATCAGTTATGGGCAGAAGATGGACTTACAAGCTTTCTATGGTGATATTTGTGACTATTCCTTTCTCTCCCCATCAAGTGTGTATTTTATAATGGTATGCCAGGAAAACCAAGATTCAAAAGACAGCCAAGCATCTTAACATTATTTCCCCCCCTTTCCCTATTCCAACCATGTCTTAATCCCTGTATCCCAGAGCCCTATTGTTCCAAGGTTGTGCATACATCACTATTTACCTCTGTCCCACTTAGCCCATTCAAACCTGCCTAATTGTTCTCCCATCCACTTTGTTCTTCCATTCCCCTCTCCCTTTGTGTATATTGCCCCTCTCCCCAGCACCCAAACTATCCTGTGTCTATTCTCTGCCCTGTGCTTCACCTTCCCCCCCTCCCCCACCCCAACCTCCATAACCAGTAAAGAGTTATGCCCCTCCCCTTTAGTATGGGTTCTTTTTTTCAGTCTTTTACAGTAGTGGTCCTATGCAGTATTTCTCTTTTTGTGACTGACTAATTTCACTCAGCATAATGTGTCAAGGTTCATCCATGTTATGCGGTGGCTTGCAGCTTCCTTGTTATTCTTCATGGTAGTATAATATTCCATTGTGTGTATGTACCACAGTTTGTTTATCCATTCTTCAGTTGATGGGCACTTTGGCTGTCTCCATCTTTTTACTATTGCACATAGTGTTGCTATGAACATTGGTGTGCATATATCTACTTGTGTTATGGCTCGTATTTCTTGTGGATCAGTAACAAGTAGAGGAATTGCAGGATCATAGATATTTCTATTTCCAACCTTCTGAAGAAGCGCCATATTGCTTTCAAGAGAAGCTGGACCATTTTGCAATCCTACCAGCAATGCAGGAGCGTCCCAGTCTCTCCACATCTTCACCAGCATTTATTGTCCTCCACTTTTTTGATCTTTGCTATTATTGCTAGTATGAGATGATATTTCATTGTTATTTTGATTTGCATCTCTCTCATGGCTAGTGATTGTGAACATTTCTTCATATGTTTGTTGGCTGCCTGGATCTCTTCCTTGGTGAAGTGTCTGTTCATGTCTTTTGTTTTTTTCTTGTAGAGGTGTAGTTACCTATATATTTTAGAAATGAGTCCCTTGTCTGCTGTTTTATTGTAAAAGATTTTTTCCCATTCTGTGGGTTCCCTTTTACTCTTCTGATGAAGTCTTTTGATGCTATAAGCATTTAATTTTTAGTATGTCCCACTCATCTATTTTGTCTGCTTTTGTTTGTGTAGTTTTCAAAATGTTTTGTAGTCTGTGTATTCCCTGAATTAGTGCCCTCACATTTGTCCCTATTTTTTCATTGATGGCCTTCCTAATTCTGGGATTCACATTTAGGTCTTTAATCCATGTTGAGTTGGTTTTTGTATATGGGGTGAGGTGGAAGGTCTTATTTCAGTCTTTTGCATTTCGCTTTTCAGTTCTGCCAGCGTCATCTTTTGAAGACAGTATCAGCTCCCCATGAGATCTATGTAGGTATTTTGTCAGAAATCAATTAGCTGTATGTGGATGGGTTAATTTCTGGATTCTCAAATCTGTTTCTTTGATCAATGTATCTTTCATTGTACCAGTACCAAGCTGTTTTGACCACTGTAGCCATGTAATGAATTTTGACATCTGAGAGTGAGAGGTTTCCAACCTTATTCTTCTTGTTAAGCAATGCTTTGCTTATCCTGGGTTTCTTTCCTTTACATATAAAGTTTGTAATTGTTTTTTCTATCTCTTTGAAGAATGTCATTGGAATCTGAATTGAGATTGCATTTTATGTGTAAATTGCTTTGGGCAGTATTGACATTTTCACAAAGTTAAGTCTTCCTATCTAGGAGCATGGTACATTCTTCCATTTTTGCAGGTCTTTTTTGGTTTATTGTAGTAGTGTTTTGTAGTTTTCTTTGTATAAGTCTTTTGTTTCTCTGATTACATTTATTCCTAGCTATTTCATCCTTTGGGTGGCTATTATAAATGGTATTGCTTTCCTAATGTCCTTTTCAGCACTGTCATTTTTGGTATAGAGGAACCCAACTGATTTTTGTATGTTGATCTTATATCCTGCCACTTTGCTCAATCTTCCAATGAGGTCTATTAGCTTTTTTACTGAGTCTTTGGGGTTTTCTATGTATAGGATCATATTGTCGGCAAATAGAGAGAGCTTTACTTCCTCTTTGCCAATTTGGATGCCTTAATTTCCCTGTCTTGCCATATAGCTCCTGCTAAGACTTCAGCACAGTATTGAATAGGAGTGGCGACAAAGGTCATCCTTGTCTGGTTCCCGTTCACAGAGGGAAGGCTTTCAGTTTCTTTTCATTGAGAGTAATGTAGGCTGTTAGTTTTGTATATATGCTCTAAATTATGTTGAGGAATTTCCCTTGAATTCCTACTTTCTTAAGTGTTTTTATCAGGAATGGATGTTGGATTTTGTCAAATGCCTTTTCTGCATCAGGTGATATGATCGTGTGGCTATTTTCTTTTTTCTTATTTTTATAGTGGATAACGTTGGTTATTTTCTTAATGTTGAACCATCCTTGCATCCCTGATATGAATTCCACTTGATCATGATGTATTATCTTTTTGATGTGTTGCTGGATTCTGTTGGCTAGGATTTTGTTGAAAATTTTTGCATCTATGTTCATGAGTAATGTTGTTGTTGTTGTCAGGTGACATCGAATTGGAACCGACTCATAGTGACCCCATGCACAGCAGAACGAAACAATGTCCGATCCTGGGCCAACCTCACTACTGCTGCCACACTTGACGCCATCAATGATGCCACCTGGCTGATCCATCTTGTTGGGGGTCTTCCTCTTTTTCTCTGATCCCCAATCTTACCAAGCATGACATCCTTCTCCAGCAACTGGCCCTTCCTGACAATATGTCCAAAGTATGAGAGACGAAGTTTGGCCATCTTGGCCTCTAAGGAGCACTCTGGCTGCACTTCTTCCAAAACAGAGGTGCGGGTGTAGGGTGTCCACTCGCTCACGTACCCCTTCTAGTCATCAGAATGGAGATGCACAAACAGTGGGGAGGGGGCAATGAACATATATAAAAAAGTAAAACGAAAATCAGAACAAAGCAGCACTGACCAAGTGTATTGTTCACCTTTGCTCTGAGGTTTCTGTGGCATTTTTCCATGGTGTGTCTGCTCCTCCACTCCGTCTTGCCGTTTGGTCTTGCCCAAATTGTCAGCTCTGGACCATCGAGCCCTGCAGATTCAAAAGTACGCGGTTTCTTACCTTTGCTACAAGTGCCACTAGATAGAAACCTTCAAACCTTTTAAATATTCCTGTGTATGTGGTTGGAGCTCTGCTCTGAATCTGCTTTGCCTGGTATTCTGTGGTATACCAGGTATACCAGTGATGGCGAACCTCACTTCATCTCCACCCTAGTCGCCATCCAGTGTGCATGAATCGATCACCAGGCCTTTCTTCCTACTCTGCCTCTGGAAACTCCACTGAAACCTGTCTACTGTGAGTGACTTTACTGGTATTTGAAATACCAGTGGCATAACTCCCAGCATCATAGTAACACACAAGCTACCAAACTAACAGACATGTGATGGTTCTTTAAAAAATTTTATGGGGAGAAATAAAAATCAGGGCAGAAAACAAAACTCCAGGAGGTGGAGTTGGAGTGAATAGGACACTGATAAATTGGTGTTCTCTTTCCTTGGCTAGTGTCTGTTGATGTTGTTGTTGTTGTTGTTGTTATGTGCTGTGGAGTCCGTTCCAACCCATAGCAATCATGCACAGGGTTTCTGAGGCTGTAAATGTTTACGGGAGCAGAAAGCCTCATCTTTCTTCTATGAAACAACTGGTAGTTTCGAACTGTTGACTGTGAGATTAGCAACCCGATTTGTAACCACTATGCTATAGAGATAGTAGGCCCTTATAATAAGAATTCCATATTTTTATCTGTGGCAATATAGATGCTCATAAAATAAATCTAACAAAAAATAAAATAAAAAATCCTTGACTGGAGTCTCTTGACAGATAACTTGGATTTTTAAGAACTCCTTCTATTCCAAAAAGAGATGTTTGAAAAAAAAAATAAGGGGTTACACAGGTCAGGACCCCAGAAACACCTCAGGGAATAAAAGGTGTTTATGTCCCGTTGATTCTGACAACCTGCCCACTTTTAAATGAGTCATCTGGGATGGGGTGTAGGTAGAATGGCTTTGCAATTCCTGTGTCCTGACACATTTTTTGATTACACCATTAAACACAGTAAGGGCTGCATCTTGAGTTATTATATAGACTGGCAGCTAAAGAGATGGCATTTTCTGAATTTCACTTTATCTGATTTGGAATACCTCTTTATGGGCCTGCATTTGATTCATCGTTATGGAGTGAATTAAACTTGTATGCGTGATGCAATTTTTAAAATCCATAACTCAAGCAGTACCATAAAAATGGCAGCTCCTCTTTAAAAGAAAAAAAAAAAGGCAGCTCAAAATCTCACTCATTTCTTTCACAAAACAGCATCATTGTTACTTTCTGTGAAGTTCAGCTCACTGTTACAGGAGAGAGACGTGCTTCATGCTACCAATTTTTAATCCTCTCCTGCTGAAATATAAGCTCAAAATTAAAAAGCCATTTTTGCCATTTAGTGCTATGACTAATTATTACATAAGTGGCATTTGGATTTCTGAATTGGGCTGCCTAGCTATGAGCCACCAAATAGAATTGTTTGTCTGAAACAGTGTGCAGCAAAACCAAACCCTGAAATAAATGAGAAGTGAGCAATTAAAACAGAGGGCATCTTTCAGGAGAGCAACAGCTGTTTGAGTGAAGTTATTGGCGGTACATCGGTGTACTCTCTTAATTGTGCAGTCTGCTTGGTGGAATTTGAAATCAGTAATACATTCTCCATTGCTGTTTAATAAATGTTGGGGTCATGCTCTTGGACCATCTTATTTTCCTGAATTAAATCTGATGATCTCCTTTAAAGATCTATGTCGCTATTTGGGTTTTGGATAAGCCACATTCTACTTCTCTGAAATCAGACAGTGGTAATTGTCTGTATTTGCTTGTCAAAGTTCGGATGCTTTGCAGAGTCAAGAATAATAAAAGCATAAATACAGGAAAAATGTAATCCCACCATTAGGAGACAATATCACTCCTTGATCTCATGGAAACAGTAGCACAGCTGTGTAAGGGGAATGAAGAGAATGAGGAGGCTTTTTACCTGTGTGTCAATGGCCATCAATTTAATAGAAATTTGAAAGTATCAAACTCATTTCATTTTAGTGCTTGAAATTCTGCTTGAATTGAAGATGAAAGGTCTGACTTTCATTAGTAATGAAGACAAAGTTGTTTCAATCTTCAGAGCACATTTGGTTTGGAATAAGTGGCATTCTTTTAATCTAGTTAATTTGAAAACATCTTAGATGAAAGTTATTGCTGCACAGAGAACAATAATTACAAAATGACGTGGGCAACTTTAGAACAGTTTAAGATCCTGGAAGATTTCCATCAACCAAAATCTGGCAAAGGACAGCATGAATCAATCTGTTTTGAAACTTTGAAAGCTTTGGGGGGTGGATTATCTTTGAATGTGCTTATTTCAAATGTGAAATAGAGAGATAATGTTATCCCAGTGTTAGGAAGAACCCTTCATTCTCTTATGTACTACAGAGGTCTGCAAACTTTGCTTCATGTGAGGGAAGCATTTTAAAATTCTCATACTGAAGACGTATCGTATCCCAGATCATGAAATCAGAATATGTATAGCCATTTTTGAAATTTGAACCCTGTCTCTTTCAAGAACTACACATAATGCTGAGGGAAAAATGATTGTTACTGGGTAAGTTCATAAACAAAAAGACTTCAAAAAATTCGTGGAAAAATGAAACTGAAAGATAATGAAATTTTTCCACCAGCTTTTTGAAGCTTCCTTGTGTGTAAATATAGCTAATTTTCTCAATCAGAAAACAGATGATTTCCCTCTGATAAACAGTTCTATTGGCACAGTGGTTAAGCACTTGGATGCTAACAGAAAGGTTGATAGTTCAAGTCTACCAGCCACTACCCAGAAGAAAGATGTAACAACCTGCTTCCGTAAAAACGGTTACTGCCTTCGAAACTCTGTGGAGCAGCTGTCTTCTGTTTTATATGAATTGGAATGGACTCAATAGCAATAGGTTTGTTGGTTGGTTGGTTTTTGTTGAACAGTTTTATTTTGTGACACAAGGGCTTACCATGAACTGTAATCAACTTGATGCCAACTAACAGCTACAACAATGATGAAATTTTGTACATTAACTTTTTTTCCTCCTTAAGTACTAATTAATAACATGCTATCAGTCCACTCAACATTGAGAAGTATGAGTATTCCAGAACACTTCATTGTACTTCT
>NW_006408598.1:9548201-9550810 GCF_000296735.1 Chrysochloris asiatica
TGACAACAACAACAACAACATCAGTCCACTGTTTGATTTTATAAATGAGTGAAATAAGTTTGCAAAGATGAATATTGGTGGCACATTTATATATATTTAAAAAAAAAAAAGCAAGTTAAACACAAACAGATTATTTAATAATGAGAAAATTCAGGCTGCTAGTGCTATCCATCTCTAGGTCATTAAGTATTAAAAATACTGTGGCTTTTCTCAGGGTTTTGTCTCTCATGGTTTTGTTTGAATCTACATCACTGTCATAGCTTCATGGGTACAATTGACAGCAAGGACTAGAAACCAGGGGCCTGTGGGTCAGGTTTGGTTCACATTGTTTTTCAGCCTGCTCAGTGTTTGGTAGTTTGGGAAGATCTTGTCAAAAATGCCAGTTTTAAGTTTCTAACAAAATCTGAGCACATCTGCAGTTGGGAGGTTGTTGCTTCCCTTGGACAGGACTCTTGCTTTGAAGCCCCACAAACGTATTTGACTGCTTTCCTCACGTACTTCAGCCTTTTAAACAGGATTTGAACTGGTTCTTCCCAGTTCAGCCTTGTGTGAAGACGTCAAACCAGAAGGGATCTGAATTTGTAAAACGTGGGTAAACTGGAATGATTACTGGAAAAGAAAAAAGCACAAGTCAACACCCTTTTAGAAATGTATTTTCCTTCTTTGACAACTGATCGGCATTTACATTGTACAGCAATCAAATCTCAGCAACAAAGTTGGGAACAGTGGCTGCTATTCCACTCAATGACATAGGCCACTCTCGACGGTTCTGGTAGTAACCTAGTTTCCCATATCAGTCCCCGGAAAGGACTCACTATGCTTTTTCCATGTGTCCCAGTCCTGGGCTTTCACTTGCAATTTTTCTCCTTATGGTCATCATTTTACTTCACCCACATTTTTCATAAATGAAACTATTCTGATTTCATTGGCCATGATTGAACTGGGGTAAATCAGTTCAAAACACATTGAAGCTTCAGATGGTAGTCTCATAAGAAGGAAATGAGTGAGACACAAAGTTTGATGGATGTTTTTAGTGTCTGATCCTCCTGATGTAAAGAGATATTTCTGTTTTTTTTCCTCCTTCAAGTGACCAAGTCTTCCAAAGAGAAATGCAGTCCCTGATGTTGTTCAGAGAACAGAAACTGTGTGCTCGGTGTCTTCAGATTCATGCGTGGTCTGGTGGTCTTGGTAATGCCTGTGTGTGGACCATGTGGTCTAAAATCAATCTATGATGGGAAACAGCAGGGCCTGACCCTTTGGGTACCATCCACCATGGTCTGGCTCTAGACCTTTACCATGCTTCTTCCTGTATCGCTTACATGGCTCTATAAGAAACTTCATCTACATAAACCTGCCCTCTCTACCTACCATGGATAAGGCATTTCTCATGACATTATTGTTAAGTGCCATTGAGCCGGTTCTGACTCATAGCAACTCTGTGTAGGGTTTCCAAGGAGTGACTGGTAAGCTTGAACCGCCGATCTTGTGGTTCAAACTGACCTTGTAGTCCATCACCTTAACCCACAGTGCCAGTATGCTGTTAGAAGTAGGTCAGGATGCCAGAGAACCAAAAATCACCAAAGAAAGTTTTCTGAAACTTGCTCCATTCCTTTCATTAGTGCTGAAATGGGACAAGAGGTGAATGAGATCCTTTCCAATTTTCACTGCTTCTGAGTCTTGTCCTCCCCCACATCTCAGTATTTGCTGCTCCAGTGGTCACAGCAGTTTGGTTTCATGGCAGTGTCATTGTAATACTTTGTTCTCTGGGTGTGCTTTCATGTCTGATTGGAGGTCACTTGCCCTATTATATTAATTCAGGAGGTTTCCACCCCCAGCTGGATAGGACACTGGCCTTGTACCTGAGAATTTACTGTATAATACAGTTTACTTGGGTGTAGTCATCACGACACTTCCCTTCTATAATTATTACTTACTTATGACATGATCAGCGGTTTGAGCCTGCCAGCCCCTCCATAAGAGCAAGACGAGGCTTTCTGCCCCTGTGAAGATTTAAAGTCTTAGAAACTGTATACAGGGTCTCTATGAGTCGGGACCATCTCCAAGGCACAACAACAAAACCATCCTCATTTTAATCAGGCTAATAATCTTGTAGTTATGATGTTTAGGTGATTTATGCTTTAATGTAATTATTAACATATTTGAATTTAAGTGTGCCATTTTAGAGTTTATAGAGCACTTTGGTTACAATAGAATAATCACTGGACTGCTAACCACACAGTAGTGATTCACACTCAACAGGCGTCTTTGGAAATCGATACGTGGTTGCTATGAGTTTCAATTGACAAGACAGTACTTGAGGACAACATTTAATATTTTGTTTTCTCTGTGTTCTCCTCCTCCCCTCCTTTGTTTCTCTTTTCTGATTTCTTCATGAATATTCAAATACTTTATAATTGTTTTTGTTAGGTGCCATCAAGTCAGTTCCAACTCACAGCGACCCTGTGTATAACATGATAAAACATTACGCAGTTCCGTACCTTCGTCACAATTGTTTCCTTTAAGCTCAATGCTGTCACTGTATCACTCCATCTCCTCGGGGGGGGGGGGGGGGGGTTCTCTTATTTTTTGCTGACCCTCAAATTTACCAA
>NW_006408598.1:9550910-9565533 GCF_000296735.1 Chrysochloris asiatica
TGTTAGGTGCCATCAAGTCAGTTCCAACTCACAGCGACCCTGTGTATAACATGATAAAACATTACGCAGTTCCGTACCTTCGTCACAATTGTTTCTTTAAGCTCATTGCTGTCACTCTATCACTCCATCTCCTCGGGGGGGGAGGTTCTCTTATTTTTTGCTGACCCTCAAATTTACCAAGCATAAAATTCCTCTCCAGGAACTAGTACCTTCTCATAAATTGTCGAAAGTATGAGAGACCCAATCATGCCAGCCTGGCTTCAAAGGAGCGTTCTGTGTGCACTTCTGCAAGCACAGATTTGTTTGTTCTTCTGGAAGTCCACGGTACTGTGAATATTCTTCAGTACTTTTAATATTTTCCTTATTCATTATCCAAGTTTCACAAGTATGAGGTGATTGAAAATACCATGGCTTGGGTCAGGCCCATGTTAGTCCTTAAGCTGACAGTGTTGCTCTTTAACACTTTAAAGAGGTCTTGGGCAGCAATTTTGCCTAATGCAATACGTCATTTGATTTCTTGACTGCTGCTTCCATGAGTGTTGTTTGGGGATCCAAGCAAAAAGAAGTCTTGGACAACTTCAATTTTTTTCTCCATGAATCTTGATTTTTTTTATTGGTCCAATTATGAAGATTTTTGTTTTCTTTACCTTGTGCTAAAAAACATACTGAAGACTGTAATATGTGATCCTCATCGTGTTGTTGTGTGCCGTGGAGTCGGTTCCAACTCTTAACGACCCTGTACAGGATTTCCAAGGCTGTAAATCTTTACGAGAGCACAAAGCCTCATCTTTCTCCCACAGAACAGCTGGTAGCTTCAAACTGCTGATCTTTCGGTTCGCAGCCCGATTCATAACCACTGCGTTACCAGATCTTCATCGTAAGTATTTTAAATCTTACTTGCTCCCAACAAGCAAGGTTGTATCATATCACGGGTTGCTACTGAATCTTCCTCCACTCCTGATGCCATATTCTTCTTCATAGGATCCCTTTTTTTGTCAGCATACAGATAGAATAACTATGATGAAAGAATAAACCCTGGCACATACGTTCCTGGATTTTAAATCATTCATTGTTTCCTTGTTCTGTTCAAACGACTTCCTCTTGGTCTGTACACAGGTTCCTCATGAATTTGTAAGTGTTCTGAAATAGCCATTATTTCCAACGTTATCCGTAGCTTGTCATGCAAACACAGTAGAAAGTCTTTGCATAATCAATAAAGCATAGGTAAAACATCTTTCTGGTAATCTCTGCTTTCAGGGACGTCAGCTAGGACATCCGTAGAGTCACGTCCTTTTCTGTATCCAGCTTCAATTTCTGACAGTTCCTTGTCAATGTACTGCTGCCATTGTTTCTGAATTATTGTCAGCAAAATTTTCCTAGCGTGTGATGTTAGTGAGATTGCTGATGCGTTCCACATTCTGTTGAGTCGCCTCTCTTTGGATTGGGCACATATATGGGTATATTAACACCTGTTGGCCAGGGAGCTATCTTCCAAATTTCTTTTCATAGATAAGTGAGTGCCTACCAGTGCTGCATCAGTTTGATGAAAGATTTCAGTTTGTATTTCATCAATTCTTGGAGCCTTGCTTTTTGCCAATACTTTCAATACATCTTGGACTTCTTCCTTCAGTACCATCGGTTCTTCATCATATGCTGTCTCAAGGAATGGCTGAGCATTGGCCACTGTTTTAAGTACCATGACTCTGTATCTTTGCATCTTATTTTGATGCTTTCTGCATCATTCAGTATTTGGCACATGAAGTCCCTTCAATATTGCAAGTTGAGGCTTGATTTTTTTTTTTTTTTAATTTCACTATTTTATTCTTGGCTCACATATACTTGGCACTCAATCCAAATATCATTATCTGAGTCTCCAAAATTACACAGGAAGTTAAAGGCATCAAAATATTAAAATAGCCAGTAATGAATATATCATTTATAGCGTTTCCATTAAAACATCCTTCCCAGATTAACCTAAAATACACCTCACCCACTGCATCAGTGTCTTTGTAACTTTGATAATCTCTGCACAGTAGTTTCAAAATTGGCTACACATTGGAGTCACATGGAGAATTTTTCCAAAGAATGACTTAACTGGTTGGCGTGCAGTCTAGGCATAGGAATACATTTAACAATTGCCAGATAATGACTTTTTTTTTTTTTGAGGCTTGAATTTTTTCTTTCAATTTTGTCTAACTGTTGAAAGCCCAGGAATTTCTTTCAGCATGAGAAATACTGAGTGTCTTCTTCCCTTTGGTTTCCTAACTCCTGATCTGCACATTTCATTAGAATATTTGAATTTGTTTTCTGGGGCTGCCCTTAGAACATTTTGTTCAGCTCTGTTACTTTATAATGTTGTTGTTGTCATTCTTGTTCGGTGCCATTGAGTCGGTGATGATTCACAGCGACCTTGTCCAGAACAGAATGAAGCATGGTCTGGTCCTGTCCCAGTCTCACAACCTTTGCTCCATTTGAGCCCATTGCTGCTGCTACTGCGCCAATACGTACAGTATTCTAATACTCTTCATCAGGTTACAGTATTCAACATTCTGGTGCTGACAGCGTTCCATGGCTAGCCATGAGTTTTCAGTAACTAAATATTTGGAAGTAGTCCATCTCTCCCACTTCCTAGCCTGTCTTCTTCTGGAAGCTCTTCTGAATCCACCTGTCCACCGTGGATTACCCTGCTGGTGATCTCATGGTGTACCTTCAAGAATCATAGGAACACACAGGCCACTGCAGTACAACAGACTGACAGATGAGCGGAGAGTATTCATTCATAATGCTGGTGTTCTTCTTAAGTGCCATAGAGTCACTTCCAACTCACAGCAACCCTGTATAGCGTTCCCATGGAGTGGCTGGTGACATTGAACTTTTGACCTTGAGGTTTAAACCGACCTTGCAGTCCAGCGCATTAACCCTCAGTGCCACACCAGGACTCTCTTACTTTGTAATAGTCTATTTTCATTAATCTATTGCCTTTTTTTTTTTTTTTAACTAGATCTCTCTACATTTTTTAGCACTTGCTCTGAACTAACCTTTCACTGTCTGTCTAGAGTTTACGTTTCAAGCGGAAGGTAGAGTACTTATAACCACATAGGTTCCTGGGTTTTCAACAGTCAGACATAGTTTTGTTGTTGTTATTGTTGTTGTCAGGTGCCATTGAGTCAGAATGGATTCATAGCGACCCCATGCACAGCAGAACGAAATAATGTCTGATCCTGAGCCAACCTCACTACCGCTGCCACACTTGAGTCCATCAATGATGCCACCTGGCTGATCCATCTCGATGGGGGTCTTCCTCTTTTTCTCTGACCCTCCATCTTCCCCAACATGACATTCTTCTCCAGTGACTGTTCTCTCCTGACAATATGTCCAAAGTATTAGAGACAAAGCTTAGCCATCCTGGCCTCCGAGGAGTACTCTGGCTGCACCATTCTTCCAAAACAGATCTATTGGTTCTTTTGGCAGTCCATGGCACTTTTAGTATTCTCCTCCAACACCACAACTCAAAGGCATCAATTCTTCTATGCTCTTCCTTATTCACTGTCCAGCTTTCGCATCCATATGAGGTTATTGAAAATACCATGGCTTGGGTCAGGCACACCTTAGTCCTCAAGCTGACATCTCTGCTCTTCAACACTTTAAAAAGTTCCTGTGCAGCAGATTTGCCCAATGCAATAAGTCATCTAATCTCTTAACTGCTGCTTCCATGAGTGTTGATAGTTGATCCAAGAAGAATGAAGTCCTTGACAACGTCAATCTTTAAGACGTAGTTTAAGTGTATTATATTTACCTGACATTTACAAGTTCTGTTTCTGTTATCTTCATTAGTACAATTCTAAGTTTGTGTGTGTCTCTTGTCATTTCCCTTCCATCTGAAAAACATTTTTTGGCATTTCTGTTAGGGTAGGCCTGTAGCTGCTGAATTATATTCTCATTTTAGAGATGTGAAGTCACCACACTTTTAATGATATACACATATTGCATTTCTTTCTTTTGTTTTAAACACAAAGTCAGTGTACCCAATGGGTATTATTTGGTGGCTTTCTGGTGGGCTGCTAGAGGATAAGCATCAGACCTCAAGGTCTGCTTGAACCCATAGGTTTGAACCACAGGGTCAGCAGTTCAAACTCACTAGCTGTACCCCAGTAACCCTACAAAAGGTCTCTATTAGTTGGAACCAACTCGATGGCATATAACAACTTGTGGACTCCGGGCCGTACTGGACTGTGAACCTCAAGTTCAGCAGTTCAGACCCACCAGCTGCTCCTGGATCGCTGTGAGTCAGAACTGACTTGATGGCTGTTAACAACAACAACAACATTATGTACTAGGCACCATTTTAGGCAACCATATAGCAACAAACAAAATAAAAGTCTTTGCCCTTTTGAAAAAAAACAAAACAAAATGAAAATTAAATAGTATATTCGATGTTCATAGCTTTATGGGAAAGAAATAAAGCAGGGTTTTTTGCTTTTCATTGTTGTTAGGTGCCGTCATGTCAGTTCTGATTCAAGACAACCCTTTATGGGGTTTGTGAGGCCTGTCTTGTGGGTCTGAACTGTTGACCTTGCTTTTAGCAGCATATTTCAGTAGAGTTGTCAGGGATGGCCTTTCTGAGACGGGGACGTTTGCACAAAGAATTGAAGAAGGTAAGAAACCAGCCCTGATGATACCCAGTGTACATGTCGTGAGGCAGAAGCTGCTTGGCTTGTTTGAGAACAGTGAGGCTCCCAGTGTGGTAGGTAAGGTAGTGAGGGAGAGGCTGGTAAGGGTGTGGAAAGGGTAGACATCTCTTACAAACCTCACCTCCACATTTGCATGGTGAAAGCTGTGTTTTGTTTTGTAAATGTTTACTATTCTGGGGCTTTTGTTGTTGTTAGGTGCCATAGTGACCTTATGCACAGCAGAATGAAACTGCCTGGTCCTGGGCCAACCTCACTACTGGTGCCACGCTTGAGTCCATCAATGATGCTACCTGGCCAATCCATCTCGTTGGGGGTCTTCCTCTGTTTCCAAGGAGCAGCTGGTGAATTTGAACCACTGACCTTGCAGTCCAGTGCCTTATTCCACAGTGCCACACCATGACTCCATAGTAGGACGGTAACAGGGGTCAAAAACTGTGAGATACTTCTAGGGCAGGGCACCAGTCTTGTCTCCTACTGAATCATGCAAGTGGGCCTATCATTCCAGTTGTCCTGTTTTGCTAGAACTTGTTAATTCCAGTTGGTTCTGGCTCATAGTGACTTTGTATAGGATTTCTGAGAAGTCCCTTGGTGCGTTTGAACTGCCGACTTTGTAATTCAAGCTAGAGATAAAACATAGATTTTTAAATACTGACAACTGGTTAACATTTTTTAGGAGCCCTGATCCAAGGAAACATCTGTGGGCTGGATTCAGGCTCCAAATTGTCAATTAGAAGCTCTGGTCTAGAAGGTTTTTCAAACAACAAATAGTCCATTTCATTGCCTCTCTTTAAGAAAAACAATATAAATCAGATTATTTAAAATCTGATTTGTGCCCTTTTTAACCTTTTCTCTCTCTTTTTTTTTTAAATTTAACTGGGAAAGTCAGGAACTTTCCTCAATAATGAATCATTTGGTGAAAATTATTGAATAGTATTTGAGTGTTGCTGCTTTTAGATGGACTGTTTTGTAACCTGGTGAGGTGGGTCATTGGGCTTCCCTTTGTAAATAAGTGGAGGACCAGACCCGTGATGAGATGTCTGGTCCGCTGCCTCCCTGTTCTCCTCAGTTCCTTACGTGGCTGGTTTAGGACATTCATCTGACTTTATTGCCTAGGAGGTTATTATATACTTAGCACAGCTTTCTCCACAGCCTGGTGATATAATTATGATTGTTATCTTCTCCTTATCTTTCCCCTCTCTCCCTTTTATGAGATGAAAACCCCTGGTAAAATATATGACGGGGAGGGCATGTGCTTTTTCGTCTTCTCTGCCTAATGTATGAACAGCTGGGAGTTAATGAGCTTTTAATAGTGAGTGTAAGGGGTTAGTGTGTTGCCATTTCAGTCTCTGGTGAATTCTGAGACCTGGTTGTTTTTCTATTTCCCCTTAACATTAGCTTTATTGATACCTGCAGACACCTGTTTAAAATTCACTCAGCATGGAAGGGACATGCTTCTCTTTGGATCACCTTGGGCCCTCCTAACTCGACTTTAATTAAGAGATTTCTGTGGAACTTCACATGAGGCTTTAAGTCTTCATTTCTAAGGATCCCAGAAACATTATATAGGATTACATTTTTATTTAGCACTGAACTTTTTTATATATTTTTTTGACCCTTCCAATTTTTCTAATCTGACTTTTTGAGGCAACACAAGACAAAAGCTTTCTTCCATGAATACATTTTATGACAATTTTCTTAGCTTCTATTCTTCATTTTTCTTTTCCTCGTACATTAAAATTTCCTCAGACATAATCCATTTTACATCCTCAGTCACAAAATTGTGAACTCTGTATGTACATACTTAAAATGTGTTTAGCAGTGATTTTTAACTTGTATGTAGTTTTTATGTGTGTTTATATAAAGTTTACAAATCATTCATAGGCCATCTCGATTTTCTCATTTAGTATTCTCATTTATGGTCTGAGAGACGAGATGGATAAGTGTTGCTACCATTTTATCTAGCAGCAGAACCAAGGCACGCACAGTACATTATTAAAACCCACTGCCATTGAGTTGATTTTGACTCGCAGTGAGCCAGTAGGACACAGTAGAACTGCTCTTACGGATTTCCGAAACTGTCAGTCTTTACAGCAGACAGCCTCATCTTTCTCCCTTAGAGCAACTAGTGAGTTTGAACCATTGAACTTGTGATTAGCAGCCCAGCGCCTACCTGCCTGTAGCACCAAGGCCTCTTCAGTATATTATTGTTATTACTGTTATTAAGGGCTGTGGAGTCCTTTATGACTCATAGCAACCCTGTATGTGTTTCTGAGGAGTGGCTGGTGGGTTTGAACTGTGTTACCTTCTGGTGTTAGAAGTTACATGCTTTTCTTACAGTGGCACACCAGAATTTCTCAGTGCATTCTTGTCGTTGTTAAGTGCCATTGAGTTGGTTCTGGCCCTGTTTTTGTTAGGTGCCCTCGAATTGGTACCAACTCATAGCGATCCTACACACAGCAGAATGAAACACTGCCTGATCCTGGGCCACCCTCACTAAAGCTGCCACGCTTGAGTCCATCGATGCTGCTACTTGGCCAATCCATCTCACTGGGGGTCTTCCTCTTTTTCTCTGACCCTCCACCTTACCAAACATGATATCCTTCTCTAGCAACTGGTCCCTCTTGACAATATGTCTGAAATACGAGATACGAAGTTTGGTCTCCAAGGAGCACTCTGGCTGCATGTCTTCCAACACGGATCTTTTGGTTCTTTGGCAACCCATGGCACTTTTCTATATTCTCTTCCATGTTCTGTCCCTATTACTCCTATTACCCTATATTTGGTGTCCAAAGAGTGGCTGGTAGATTTGAACTGCTGACTTCGCAATTCAAATCAATCTTGTAGTCGAGTGCTTATCCTATGGCACCACACAACGACTCCAGTACATTATCCGTCAAGGATAGTTAGAAAGCTAGTTCACACAAATCTCCCTCTTGCATTGTGTGGACTTAGCATAGTTGGATATTTGAGTCTTGGGGTATCACTGTGGTATAAAGCACTGGACCACAAGATCAGTTGGAACCACAAGGTTCGTGGCTCAAACTTACCAGACCTTCATTGGAAACCCTGTACAGGGTTGCTGTGAGTCAGAACCGACAATAACACGAGTTATGGTATAGAATCTAGTGCATAGTAAGGATCAATATATATTAATGGCTACTTTTACAGTTTACGATTCCATATTGCTAACAACGTGTTGAACAACCTTGTACACGGTCCTTGTGTACAGATTGCAGATCTATCTGTAAGTATCCATTTTTTTGAAGTGGAATTATTGAGATTTGTACATTTAAAATTTTTATGCTTATTTCTAAGTGTCCTCCACTTTATTTTAATGATTCTGTAATCTACACAAGAGCATTACACAAAGTTGTTCTTTGCGTCCTCCCTCCCCAACCCCCTCGCCCAACTGCCACTCTCAGACTTTCTCAGACATTAAATCTTGAAGCTGCTTTATTGTTCATTTGAATTGCTTTAATTTGCATTTCCTCAATTATTAGTGAAGTTGAACATCTTTTCATAGGATTGAAAGCCATCTGTATTTCATTTTTCTTTATTGATTCATGATTTGCCTATTCAGTTGACGTTTTTATTTTAGTGACTTTTTACAAATTGAAGATCATAGTCCTGTCTGTTGTGTTGCACATTCTTCTTTTCCCTTCGTCACCTGCGGTTTGACTTTTTTCACTTTAGAAAATTATTGTAAGAGTAAACAGGGTCATTTAAAAAACTGGGAAAATCTTAACAATGACAAAAGAGAATCAGTTTCCACATATGTTATTTGATGATCACTGGTTTTATTATTTTTTGTTCCATGTTTTCTTTCCTCTTTCCTTTATGTGTATGAGGTACGTATGCAAGTTTGTGATACTATCTTAAAAGAAGTAGAGTCATCTGGAGCATCAAAAACTTTGTAGTCAGCCGCTTGTTTGCTTACTCGCTACTTACACCTATCTTTCTCTTATTTCTCTATTTCACTCTTTGAAGGCTGTAGTTAGGACTTCTCCCTTCTTCCCGTGTGGTCTTTGGCGTTAATGTTGAGGTCCCTCAGCTGAATGAAGCTCCTTTATGCTTGTCTGAGTCTGAGACTTTCTACCTTTGTTTCGGGAAGAGATGGTTACTGACTTTGAGGATCAACTAGAGTTCCCTTTAAACCTGCATCTTTTAAAAAGCCAGGCTTATTCAAGTATAATTTACAGACAACAAAATCATTCATTGTAATTGTACAAATTGTTGATTTTGATACATACCTGTAGAATAATCATCATAATCAAGATACGCATATTTTCATGACTCCACAAACATTTTTTGGGGGGTCACTTGCCAGTCCTCAGTTCTCTCCCCAAACATCCCATGTTAAGAAATGGCATGGGGGTGTCGGGGCCTGGAGGTGGCATCTGACCTCCTCCATCTTCACAGTGGGAAGTTAAACCAAATCATTCCTATGAGGATGACGTCAGACATGGCTGCACTGTGCAACCTTTTAAACAATTCCCACAGCACTCTCTGCTTTATTTCAATGATCACACAGAACTCATTCCAAGGGTCGCACAGAACTCATTGAATAATTCATTTGAGTGACCACACAGAACTCACAGCTATTTGTGATTACATTACAGGTCACAATGCAGGATCAGAAATTCTTAGCAGATAGTTCTTCCAGTCCGAACAGCCTCTTCTCAGCTGTGCGGGCAGGCTGGTGTCTCAACCATGTGATCCTTTGGCCTCTATCATTCTTGGGCAGTGTTACAAAGCTCTTTTAGAGCTGCCAGTAAATGCCCAAAGGCACTTCATTTGCCTAAAAGTTTCAGCCTTAGGTGTTTGACTCTAGCCCCAGCTGCTACGGCCATTGAGTCTGTTCTGATTCATAGTGGCTCTGTTTAGGGTTCTGAGGTTGTAAATCTTTAGAGAATCAGAAAGGCTCATCTTTTTCTGGAGGAATGGCTGTTGGATTTGGCAGCTCCTTGAGTCAGCATATCTAGCTCCTTCAATGAACTGCTTGGAGGCAGCATATTTAACAGGCACGTCTCCTACCTGAAGACGCTCAGCTTTACTCACTCCATGCACTGTGCAGCCCGCTGCTCTGTCTTGTGCTACAGCTTTCTATTGCTGGATCGAGGAGGTTCAATGCACAAGGATCTTGGGAGTCCAAAAGACAAACTCCTCACACCCCCTTACTGGCAGTGAGAGCTGCCACACTGCTGCTGAGATAGCTCATTTTATACCCAGCAGGATGGCAAACAAAGGAGAATATTAAAAGTACCACAGACTGCCAAAAGAACAAAGAGATCTGGGTTGGAAGAAGTATAGCCAGAGTGCTCCTTGGCAGTCAGGAAGGCCAAAGTTCATCTCTCATACTTCGGACATGTTATCAGGAGGGACCAGTCACTGGAGAAGGATGTCATGTTTGGTAGAGTGCAGAATCAGAGCAAGAGAGCTGGATTGATACAGTGGTGGCTGCGATGGCTCAGGCCCACCAACGATTGTGAGCTTGACCCAGGACTGGGCGGTATTTCATTCTGTAGTGCATAGGGTCGCTGTGAGTCAGTACTGACTCAATGGCACCTAACAACAACAACACATTAGCAAAATTGACGAATCCTCATGTTAGCATTAATAGTTTTTACAATCACAATTAGCCCTGTTAGTGATCACTAACAGCTGAGTCACATAAGCCTATCAACATTTCCCCATACTATCCCTTACCCAAACCCATCTGCAAGGTCTCACCCCACTGACTGATGAGTTATCAATTCACCACACTGCCCCTAGAAACCACTCATCTGATGTCTGTCCCTATAATTGTGCTCTTATTATATAAGGATAATTTAAAAAGTTTTGCTAAAATCATAAACTTTTTTTGTAATATAGTTTCTAATGATATCCATATTCTGTTGAGTAACCTTGTGTAATGTGCACAAATATGAATCTCATCAGATGGCTTAGCCAGGAAGCTGTCTTCCAGATTTCTAGCTATAGATAAGTAGGTGTCTCCAGCGCTGCTTCAGTGTGTTGAAAGATATTTATTTTTTATTCTATTGATTACCAGAACCTAGATTTTCAAGACAGCCTTTAGTGCACCTTGGACTTCTTCCTACAGTATGACTGGCTATTGATCATACGCTACCTTTTAAAATGGTTGAACACCGACCATTATTTTTGATACAGTGACTCTGTGTATTCCTTTCATCCTTTATTGATGCTGTGTGTACCATTCAATGTTTAGCCCATGCCCTTGAATATTGCAAGTCAAGACAATATTCTCCATTTTTTCTTCAGTTCTTTCAGCTTGAGAAATGCTCAGTGTGTTATTCTCTTTTTGGTTTCCTACCTCCAGATATTTCCACATTTAAGTATAATACTTAACTTGTGTTCCTGAGTCGCCCTTTCACGTGTTCTGTTCAGCTGTTTTCCCTTCTCCATTTTTCTATTTGCTTTAAGAGCTCCATGTGAAACAGCAGTTTTCAGAGATTCTTCTGACTTTCATTTCGGTCTTTTCCTTCTTTCTTGTCTTCTTAATGACCTTTTGCTTTCTTTATAATATTCTTTTTTTTTAAAAAAAGTTTTTATTGTGAATTATGTGTTAGTTTACTTGGGTGAGCAATATCTTTACATTCATCCTATCATACTTTGCTTCATTGCAGTGATCACAATCCCCTGCATGCATCATCATACAATCAAAGGGTATACCCCACACACACTGCCCCCCCCCCCCCCCCACCCCGGCTTCCAGCACACAACCCCTCTTCCTCCCTCAGTCCAGAGTCCCCAGCTGCTCCTTCTGTCCACATCATCATCTCTGCCTCCATCCCTAGTGTCACTGTCTCCCCAGACAGGATCTCAACTTTGCTTTTCTCCCTTGATGTTCCCAAGAATCTCTGCTCCTGGACCGTAAAATCAACCACTCCCCTTCTTTTGTTACCAAACATTTACATTTACCTTTCCAACACTCACTGTCAGACCTGATAGCAATCATTCCCTTTTGAACCACAGGAGTCCTTTCCCCCTCACCTTTTATCAACTCCATCCAGACAGTTTGGAAACAATTCAGTGGAGGTTCTACCTTTCCTGTATCCTGTGGAGCTAGGTTCCCTATTGAAAACTTGTAAGCCAGTCACTTCTTGCCTTTGTAGTCCCCCCATTTTGGGTAGCCAATGTAAGTTCCCCATCTCTGTCGACCCTGTGTACCAAGGGGGTAGGAATGATCCTCACTGTAGAGATTTGTCTGCTCCTTTGTAATACTGCATCCACAAGCATAGGTCAAGATCATCCACTTATAGTGGGTTACTCCTCTCCACCCCTTCTTTCTTCCTCTAGTTGTTTTCTGATCCTCCAGCCAGGTCAAATGGGTACTCTCTGCAAGTGTGAGTGTTCTCATGCATCTCCCCTCACTTCATATCAGCTGGATGCTTCACACTCTGTTCTAGTCCTCTGGGGCCATGTCCCTGCCCCTGGGCCCAGGAGTCCCCAGGTCTCATCATACTGCTGGTTAATCAGGTCTCAATCCAGGTTAACAGGAGTCTATTGAAAGGGGTTGGACTTAGTTCACAACTTCGTTGCTGTTTTCCCCATCTTCCCCTTATTGGTCACCAACATGGTCAGCAGCAGGATAAGATCATAAACTTTTATTAAACAAAAATATCAAAATGTGTGAAGCTATTGTTTGTCAATAGATCCTTTATCTAGGTGTATACACTTGTGAAAGTAGGGTTTCCTTCTCTTCCCTTAAGAATTCTAGGCAATTTGATTTACACCATGTGAAAATAGCAGTTTTGATATCCATGAGGAACACAAATCATGTTCCTGTGAAATATTCTTTGAGTTTGGGGGAACAAAAAGAAGGCTGAATGTCAAGATCAGGGATATGTGGTGGTGGTGGTGGTGGGGTAGTGTAAGGCATCCCAGTGAAATCCTCCCAGAACAGCCTTTGCTGCCCTCAAAGAATGAGCAAGTTCATTACTGTGATGGAAAAAATTCCTTTATGCAAATTCCAGGAGACCATTTCCTCACCAATGCAGTTTTCAGTTTTCTTAAAACTTCTTCCAGATAAGCCCGCATGATCATCCTGTGTCGTTTGAGAAAACCTATCAGGATTATGCCTTTGGGATCCCCCAAACAATTGGCATAACTTCTGAGCTCACCACTCTGCCTTGAGTTTTAACCAGTCAGCAGATCACCAAGGAAGCCACTGTTTGGACTGGATCCTTTTTAAAAAGAAAAAGAAAAATGATTATTTACCGAATAGATGATCAGTTTTGCATTCAGGGAATCATATAATTCATTTCATGTTGATGATTTGATGACCCCACCATGTAGTGCCAGCTGACCTATTTCCTTCCTGTGACTCTTGTATCCATTCACTGTCTTTTCTAACCCTTCTGAAGTTTGTCTTTAGGTATATGCAGCTCTGTTTATATTGAGCGGTTGACCTGTCCATCATATGCAAACCTCTCTTGTGTTATTGTCCTTTCCCCCTCACCTTTTATTAACCCCTATTTATCTGTCTACAGCGTGGCTAGAAATTGAGCCATCAGGGTGAGTTCATTTCAAGGATCATAGTCTTGGGTTCCTCCAGTCTCTTTCTGACCAGTAAACCTGATCTTTTTTTTTTTTTTCTTAGTAAATGTGAGTTTTGTTCCACATTTTCTGCCACTATCCAGACCTTACAATGAAAATACTCATAAGTGGATCAATAAACAACATCATGATAAATGGAGAAAAAAGAACTGGCAAAGATTTCATTTTGTACAATCAATGTTCATGGAAGCAGGGAAACTAAACGAGGTATTGCATTATTAGGTAAATCTGTTGAAAAAGACCTCTTTAAAATGTTAAAGAGCAAAGATGTGAATTTGATTATTAAAGTATGCCTGACCTGAGCCATGGTTTTTTCAATTGCCTCATATGCATGTAAAAGTTGGACAATGAATAGGGAAGACCTTATGAAAATAGATGCATCTGAGTTATGGTATTGGTGAAGAATATTGAAAATATCATGGATGGCCAGAAAAACAAACAACTCCTTCTTGGCGGAAGTACAGTCAAAATGCTTCTTAGAAGTGAGGATTATGAGACTTTGTCTCTTGTGCTTTTGATATATGTCAGGATGGATCAGTCCCTGACGACGGACATCATGCTTGGAAAATGATGGGTCAGCCAACAAGAAGAAGACTTTCAATGAGACAAACTGACACATGGAAACAACAGTTGGCTTAAACATGACAATTGTGGAGATGTCTCAGGACCCGACAGTTTTCATTCTGTTGTTCAGAGGGTCACTAAGAGTCAGAAGTGACTCAACGGAACCTAATATAATCCTTATAAGAGCACTTGGTAGTCAGCAACGTCTAGTTCTTCTGGTCTCAGATTTGTGGAGACTGATGTTCATGTGTCCATTAGTCCGTTAGTACATTGGACTGATTGACTCCAGAGTTCTCCAAATTTCATCACTCTTGTTTCTTCTGGACATGTTGAAATCAATGGTTGCACCTTAGATGACTGCTCATGAGCCTTTAAGATCCCAGTAATTACTCACAAAAGTAGGATGTAGAACGTTGTCTTTGAGGGTCATGTTATATAAATTGACCATGGTGTCCCCCCAGACTGTGGTCCTGAGACCCCAGGTCCAGGAACCCACTCTCTCCAGCTGTTTGGTGATATCTAAGAGGTTTTTTTTTATTGGAGTCCTGTTGTGGTGCTATAGGATAAGCACTCGACTATAAGCTTGGTTTGAACAGCAAGATTGGTAGTCACTATGATTTGGAACCACCTCGATGGCACTAACAACAACAACAACAATACGCACTGCATTCATAGATATGTTTGTCACAAAATTTACAAATACCCTTTATGTAGTTGTAGGCATACTTCCTTTCTCCCTTCCATACCCATTCAGCTGGTGCTTTTGTATGTTGTTGTTGTTAGGTGGCATC
>NW_006408598.1:9565708-9566640 GCF_000296735.1 Chrysochloris asiatica
TCTGACCCTCCACCTTAGCAAACATGATATCCTTCTCCATCTGTGCATCTGTCTAGGTTGCTTTTATTGCAGAATTGTGTGTATAAGAGTATTTACTTCCATTCCCTTTAACTCTCACACTTCTGAACCCTGTGTCTTCCCCTACCTTCGTCGTTCTTCTGCCAACCTTCTTCTTGTTTACTGCTTTCCCTGTCACCCTAGTTAACACATTAGACTGGATCCTTTTTTGAAGACACCCTAATAAGACTAAGATTATTATGAGAGAATGTCTCTGCAACTCTTCACTGAGTACAGAGACCTGTTTACTCACCTTTTTGTTTGGAATCAACCCATGCACATATGACCTTGAATCCTAGTACCAGAGTTTTTTGACTTACCTGCTGGTAAATTATTATACTGCCTTTGTGCCTGACTTCTTCCTTTAACATGACGCAGTTAAAATTCATTTCTGTTTTGCTGCTGCTGCAGTGGTGTGCTGTCTCACTGACTCAAACTCTTATTGCCTCTGTTGGACAGAGTGGAAATACCTCTTAAGGTTTCCCAACCTGTAATCTTTTTGGGAAGGAGCCCTGATAACACAGTGGGTTAAGCATTGGGATGCTAACTGAGAGGTGGGCAGTGGGTAATCTTTATGGTGGTAGTCCATTTGCAAGTCTTTTCTCCCAGGAGGGAGGTAATGGGTTTTTAACTGCTGACCTTTAGGTTTGCAGTGGAGCTCATAAACCTCAATGCTCCATAACACTGATGTGAGCTTTATTAATTCATTCATTTTGCTGTTGAATAGTATTCCATAGTCTGAATATGAAACAATTAGCCTATTCAACCAGGTGATGGACATTTGGGATGTTTCCAGTTTTTGACTATTAGAAAATAACTTGCTAAGTACATTTCTTTAGGTGTGTGTTTACTTAGGTATGTTTTATTGTTGACTT
>NW_006408598.1:9567015-9569692 GCF_000296735.1 Chrysochloris asiatica
CATTCCAAAGATAGGTGACCTAACAGAAGGTGGAAATCCTTGAACAGTATCATTAATATCATATGCGGGTAAAACTGTGCTGAAGATAACTTAAAAATGGCTGCAGCAGTACATTATAGAGAACAGCCAGAAACTCCAGCTGAATTCACAAGAGGACATGGAACTCAGGATATGATTGCTTATGTCACATGAATATTGGCTGAAAGCAGAGAACACCAGAAAGATGTTTATTTGGACTTTATTGACTTATGTGTAAAGGCTTTCCACTGTACAGATCATGACAAGATATGGAAAACATGAAGAATGGGTATTCCAGAACAGTTAATTATGCTCATGAGGAATCTGCCCTTAGATTAATAGGCAATCATTAGAACAGAACAAGGAAGTACTGAAAGGTTTAAAATCAGGAAAAGTGTGCACAAGGGTTGTATCCTTTCACCATACTTAGTCTGTATGCTGAGCAAGTAATCTAAGAAAATGGAGTATGTGAGTAAGAACTTGGGATCAGGATTGGAGGAAGACACATTAACAACCCACGATAGGCAGATGGTACAACCTTGCTTGCTGAAAGCAAAGAGGACTTCAAATACTTACTAATGATGATCAAAGATTATAGCTTTCAGTATGGGTTGCACCTCAAAGTAAAGAAAACAAAAATCCTCACTATTGGACCAAAAAATAGCATCATGATAAATGGAGAAAAGATTGAAGTTGTCAAAGATTTCCTTTTGCTTGGATGCACCATCAACACTCATGGAAAATCATTAGGCAGATCTGTTATACAAGACATTCTGAAAATGTTAAAGAGTAAAAATGTCAGTTTAAGGACTAAGAAGCATCTGATCCAAATCATGGTATTTTTCAATAAATTCATATGCTTGTGAAAGTTGGACAATGAACAAGATGTGTAGGATCAGCACTGGACTGCAAACCACAAGGTTGGCACTTTAAATCGACCAGCAGCTCCTTGGAAAACCCTATACAGGGTTGTTATCAGCTGAAACTGACTAGATGGCACTTAACAACAACAAAAACAATAGAAGAAAAACGAATGCTTTTGAGTGATGATGTTGAAGAAGAATGTTGAAAGTGCCATGGACTGCCAGAAGAACAAAGACTTCATCTCTCATACTTTGGACATGTGACCAGGAGAGACCCGTTCCTGGAGAAAGACATTATGTTTTGTAAAATGGAGGGTTACTGAAAAAAGAGAAGACTCTCAAGGGTATGGATTGACTCAGCAGGCTGCAGAGGGCTCAAATGTATCATCTGTGAGCATGGCACATACGCTCTGTGTTCTGTGATGCATAGAGACACTATGAGTCAGACCGCACTTGATGGCACCTAACAACAACAACAACAACAACAGTTGATTAATTTTATTGTTTTTTTGTGTGCTTTTTTAAATCTCAAAGCAATTAAGATTTTTTTCTGGGTTTTCTTTTTAGAAACTTTACAGTTTTACTTCCCATAGTTTGCTCTGTGATCCATTTGGAGTCACATTTTGCATAGAGAGAGAGGTAAGGCTCAGTCAAGGTTTGTGTTTGTGTACATATGGATGTTCAGTTACTGCTGAACTATTTGTTGACTAGATCATTATTTTCCCCACTGAACTGCCATGGCACTTATGAAGAATCAATTAATCATATACCTATGGGTAGGTTCCTGGAACTTCTATTCCCTGCTAATGATTTGGAGGTCTGTTCATATGCTGATATCACATTGTCTTTATTACTATAGCTTGGAAATCATTAAGTGTAAATCTTGCAACTTTGTGTTTTGTAACTATTTTGGCTATTCCGGGTTCTTTGGATTTTGATGCATATTTTAGAAACAGGTTGTAAATATTTACAGGACAAACCTGCGGGGATTTTGATTGAGATTGCATGAATTTATAGACTCAGTTGGAGAGAATTGACTTAATAGCAATATTCAGTCTACCAATCCATGTTCACAGTGTATCTGCATTCATTTAGGTTTTCTTGCATTTCTCGCAGCAATGCTTTACTGTTTTCAGTGGATAAATCTTCACATATTTTGTTAGAGTCCTACATATTTTGTGCTTTTGGATGCGACTGTGGATAGGATTTACTTCTTAAATTCCAACTTTTAATTTTTGCATGGCTAATATATAGAAATAAAATTTATCTTGCCATATTGACCTTTAGTGTGTGGCCCTGCTAAACTCTATCAGTTCAAGACCTTTTTGGATAGAATTCTTTGAATTTTCTACATAAATGATCAGGCCAATTTCAAATAGAGAAACTTGTAGTACTTTACTTCCCTTATGAATGTTTTAAATTTCTTTTCCTTGACTAATTGCCTGAAGGCTTCTTGTACAGTGTCAAATCGAAGTGATGAGAACAAATTCCCTTGCCTTATATCAATCTCAGGGAGACTACATTCAGTTTCCCACAGTTACATATATGTACTGTAGGGTGCTTTTATGTGTCTTTAATCAGCTTCAAGAGGTTTCTTTTTAGTTTTTGCTTAATGAGATTTTTTTGAAATTATGAATTTTTGCTGAATTTTGTTAAATATTTTGCTTACTCTATTAGGGTTTTCCTTTTATTCTGTTCATATTGGTGAATGTTGTTGTTATTGTTAAGTGCCGTTAAGTCGGATCTGACCCATAGCGACCTTGTATAGGGTTTCCTAGGAACAACTGGTGAGCTTG
>NW_006408598.1:9570280-9571468 GCF_000296735.1 Chrysochloris asiatica
CTATCCAGGACTTTCTAATATGATACTTTCCAGAGCAGTTGTTATTGGTAAACAGGCAGCAACTCGTTTTTCTGGTTTGCATGGCCCATTAGTCCATGGGACTCATTGTTTCCAAGCATCTTCAGTTTTCATCAGTCTTCTTTACTGTGGATGGAAAGAGACCAATAGTTGCTCCTTAGATGGTTGCTCATGAATTTTTGACATCATAGTCAGTATCACCAAAGTAGGTTGTATAGCATTGCCTTTGTGGACTATGTTTTCCCAATTGACTATGGTGTCCCTTGAAACTACGGTCCTGAGGTGTTTGGTGTTTGGTCATGAATAAGACATTTTCAGAACTTTACTTGTATGCTACCTGTGTGCATCAACACATTAAAGGCTATATTTCAGCAAAGGAAATACCCATGTACAATGGTTTGTACCTCTGTCATATATGTATTTATATATGTGGTTATATTCCCACTCTTCCTTCCATTCAGCTTCTGTGTCTATGTATGTATCTACTTAGGTTGTTGTTAAGTACCATCAAGTCAGTTCTGACTCATGACAAACCATATTGGGTTCCCAAGGAGCGGCTGGAGTTAGGAGTCCCGAGCTTATCCTAAAGCACCACATCAGGACTCCATAGATCATTGTTGTTGCGGGAATATGTATATAACAGTATTTGTTTTTGTTAGCTCTTCATCTCCTTCCAGTGTCTTACCCTGCCTCCATAATTCTTGGCAGACCTTCCTCTTACTACGTATTGCTTCCCCTTATCCAAGTGAGCATTGTCTGCTTTTTAGCCAGTAACTTACTCTACCTTATGCTCCCAGCCCTGTTAGCCATCAAAGAATGTTTCTTTTAGTGTGAAAACATTTTCTTGGCTTTAAAAACTAGTGGTCTCATACAATATTTGTCCTTTTGTGATTGACTAACTTTACTCAGCATCATGTCTTTCAGGTTCATTCATGTCACTAGGTGTTTTACAGATTTACCATGATTTATTTATACATAGTATTCCATTATGTGTATGTGACCAAGTGTGTTTCTCCTTGCTTTTAATAATGGGTATTGTCTCATCTTCTTCTATTGTAAGTACTGCTGTGATGTATGTGAGGATGTATAGATCTACTCATGTCATGACTTGTATTTCTCTAGGGTATATATACCAAGTATAGAGGGATTGGTAGTGTAGTGGCAACGAAT
>NW_006408598.1:9573268-9574389 GCF_000296735.1 Chrysochloris asiatica
GAGAAAGATGAGGCTTTCTGCTCCCGTAAAGATTTACAGCCTTGGAAACCCTGTACAGGGTCGCTATGAGTCGGAACCGACTCCACGGCACATAACAGCAACATAACATTTCTATTCCATCTCTTTGAAGAAGCACCATAACCATTTTCTACAGTAATTACACCATTTTGCAGTCCCATCAGCAGTATATGACAGCTCCAGTCTACATCGTCATCAGCATTTGTTGGTATTTGTTGTTTGGACTTTGCTATTATACTGGGGTGAGGAGCTTTGGTAGCATAGTGGTTACAAATCAGGCTGCAGTTGCAAGGTCAGCAGTTCAAAACTACCAGCTGTTCTGTGGGAGAAAGATGAGGCTTTCTGCTCCCATAAAGATTTACAGCCTCGGAAATCCTGTACAGGGTCACTATGAGTCGGAACGAATTCCGTGTCACATAACAACAGTTATGCTGGGATGAGATGATATATCATTGTTGCTTTTCACTAGTGGCTAATGATTGCAAGAGTTACTGTGTGATTTTGTTTTCTGCCTGAATGTCTTCTTTGGTAAAATGTCTGTTAATGCCCTCTGCCCCCACCCCACATTTTTTTATTAGATTATTTGCCTTTTTCTTGTTGAGGTGTTGAGATTTTCAATAAATTGTAGAGATTAATACTTTATTCAATATGTTATTGCCACACATTATCCCAAGTCTGTGTATTCTCTTTGTATTGTTTTGGTGAAATCTTTTGATGCATTGCTGTTGTTAAGTGCTGTCAAGTCGATTCTGACCCATAGTGACCCTATACAGAGTTTCTGCGGAGCAGCTGGTAAGCTTGAACTACTGACCTTGCAGTTCAAACGTCTTTGCAGTCTGGCACATTAACCCACAGAGCCACACCAGGACTCCTTTGATGCATGTTGTTGTTGTTGTTAGGTGCCATTGAGTCAGTACCCACCCATAGTGACCTTATGCACAGCAGAATGAAACACTGCCCGATCCGGTGCCAACCTCACTACTGTTGCCACACTTGAGTCCATCAATGCTGCCACTTGGCCAATCCATCTCATTGGGGGTCTTCCTCCTTTTCTCTGACCCTCCACCTTACCAAACATGATATCCTTCTCCAGTGACTGGTCC
>NW_006408598.1:9576291-9580838 GCF_000296735.1 Chrysochloris asiatica
TGTTTTACCCTTTTGGTTTTCTAACTCCACATCTTTGCAACCTTTATTCTAGTACTTCACTTTGTCTTTTCAAGCTCTCTTTTGAAATTTTATGTTCAGCTCTTTTACTTCATCATTTCTCCCTGTCACTTTAGCTGCTATATGTCCAAGGAAAAGTTTCAGAGTCTCTTCTGACATCCACTTTGGTCTTTTGTTTCTTTCCTGTTTTTTAAATGACCTTTTGTTTTCTTACATGTATGTTGTTCTTGATACCATCCCACAACTTGCCTGGTCTTTGGTTATTCCTATTTTCCAACTACTGATCCCTCCTCTTTGTTTCCAACTTTCTGTTCCAATATTCCAATCACCAGTAATTTATTACCAGTGCATCTTAACTGCGAATGTTTGATGAATTTTAGGCTAAAGACATTGCTACAATGCTTCAATGTTTTTATCACTGACTTTGGTGATTGGTGCATGAATTGGAATCAGCACTGTGGTATCTGGTCTTCCTTAGAGATGTGTAGACATTATCTGATCGCAGACATTATTGTATTTCAAGACCTTGAACTGTTCTTTTTGACGACGAATGTGACACCATTCCTCTTGAATTAGTAAGCCATACAGTTATCCAGTTCTAAATGAATAGGTCTCCATTTCAGCTCACAAATGCCAAGGATATTGATCTGTATGTATGCCAGCTCATTTTTGATAACTTCCAATTTTTATTAAATTCATACTCCATTCATTTCACTTTCTGATTAGTAATGGATATTTTCAGCTGTGCATTTAATCCATTTACATTCATTGTAGTTATTGCTTCATTTTCTGTGTGTGATTTTGTGTGTGGTGCTGCTGACTTCTTTGTTTCACATAATTTTCTATGCTGAGTTCATTTGGTTTATGAGATTTCTTGTAGTTTTCTTTGTTGCTCTTGTTTTAGTCTTTACCAAATCTTTATGATTTGCCTCGCTTTCTTTTTTCTTTTTTTTGATGAGAAGATTTACTGATTTTCTTTGAGATTAATCTGTAATTACTTTCTTTCCAAATTTAAAAGTCTGCCCTATCTTGAAGTCCACTTGACTGACTGCCTTTCAATTTGGAAGTTCTGTAACTATGTTATGTCCCATTTATTTTATTATCATTTTCATTTAATAACTGACATCTCTGGTTTCTATTTGCACTCTTGTAGTTTTCTTTTACTTTGCGCACTTCTGTATCTGGGGTGATTTCTTTGTGGAACTGTCACATATGCTGTCTGCCATTGTTAGTTATCTGTCCAAAAAACATGTAGTATTTATTTTTAATGTTGTCTGACTTTTACAAATTCCTTATATTTCTGTTTATCTGGAAATGCCCTAATTTCACTTTGTATTTGGTAGACAGTTTTGCTGAATATATTATTCTTTCATGGCAGTGTTAGTCTTTCAGAAATTTAAATATGTAATCCCATTGCCGCCTTTTCTGCATGGTTCCTAACTCTCCTTAGAGTAGCCTAGTAGATGAGAATGCACACATTAAAGGGCAAAGTGTTTGTTCATATAGCAAACAGGAGACTTGGGAGAAGCCCAATGGCAATTTTTTTTTTTTTCCAGAAAGATAAACTAAACTACAAAAACAAAAACACATTCTTCCAGAGTCAGTAAAGTTTCAGGGTACAAGATCAACATACAAAAATCAGTGGAATTCCTCTATATTAATAATGACAGTAAGGAGCTCTGGTAGCGTAGTGGTTACGAATCGGGTTGCGAACCTTAAGGTCAGCAGTTTGAAACTACCAGCCGCTCCACGGAAGAAAGAGGAGGCTTTCTGCTCCCGTAAAGATTTACAGCCTCGGAAACCCTGTACAGGGTCGCTATGGGTCAGAACCAACTCGACAGCACTTAACAACAACAACAACAATAATGACAGTGCTGAAAAGGACATTAGGAAAGCAATACCATCTACAGTATCCACCCAAAGGGTGAAATATTTAGAAATAAATGTAATCAGAGAAACAAAGGACCTATACAAAGAAAATGACAAAACTCTAGTACAAGAAACCAAAAGAGACTTACAAAAGTGGAAGAATATACCATGCTCCTGGATAGGAAGCTATAACATTGTAAAAATGTCAATCTTACCCAAAGCACTGTCACATATAACACAATCCCAATCCAGATCCCAATGACATTCTTTAAAGAGATGGGAGAAAAAGCAATTACACACTTTCTATGGAAAGAAAAGAAACTCAGATAAACAAACCATTGCTTAAGAAGAAAGACAAAGTTGGAAGCCTCTCACTCCCTGATTTCAAATTTTACTGCATGGCTGCGGTAGTCAAAACAGCCTGCTCCTGGTACAATGAAACATATATAGATCAGTGGAACAGAATCGAGAATCCAGAAATTAACCCATCCACATATAGCCTACTGATCTTTGATAAAGGGCAAAAATACATTGAATGGGGAGAAGATAGTCTCTTCAACAGATGGTGCTGGCAGAACTGGAAATCGACATGCAAAAGATTGAAATTAGACGTTATCTCATGCCATCTACAGAAACCAACTCAGCATGGATTAAAGACCTGGATGTGAATCCCAGAATTGTAAAAGTGAGTGAACAGGGCTTGCTGGCAGATAGGGTAGAGGTTCAGTGAAGACATCCATCAGCAATATCACAGAATACCAGGAAAAGCTGGTTCAGGGAAGAGCTCTAGTGGAACTTGTAGCAGAAGTAAGATATCTCAGATTTTAGAATCTGCCAGGCTCAGTGACCCAGAGCCAACAACTTGGGTGAAACCAAACAGCGGAGGAGACCCACCACAGAAAAATGCTGTGGCACCATGGAGCAAAGGTGGACAATACACTTTGTAGGTAAATATGTGGGAAGAGAGATCCAGATGATGAGAAGGTCATGAAGATTACAGGATAAAATAGACTGCACTAAATGGAGGGAAAAGTTAATGAACTATAAGGTAATCTCAAAGAAATACACCAAGAATATGAAAATCCAAGAAGAACATGGAAACATTAAAACTATAAGGAAACTCACAAGAAAGAACACAGAAACCATGAACTCAGCAAAGGAAGACACACAGGACAAAGAAAACAGCAACACCACAAAAAAACAAACATAATGGCAGCAATTAATCCATACCTATTGATAATTACACTGAATGTAAATGGATTAAATGCACCAGTTAAGAGACGGAGCGTGGCAGAATGGGTAAGAAAGCAAGATCCTTCAATATGCTGTCTGCAATAGACATATCTCACACACAGAGAAAAAAAACAGATTAAAAGTCAAAGGATGGAAAAAATTTACCAAGCTAATTGCAATAAAAAACAAACAGGAATGGCAGTACTAATCTCTGATAAAATAAACTTTAAGGTAAAAACCAGCACAATAGATAAAGATGGAATTATCTCATGATTAAAGGGACAATTGAACAAGATGACATAACCATAATAAATATCTATGCTCCCAATGAAAGAGCTCCAAAATATATAAAGCAAACTCTAATAGATTTGAAGAAACAGACGAATCTACAGTAATCATGGTGATTTTAATACACCGCTTTCAAAAATGGATAGAATAACCAGAAAGAAACTTGACAAAGACATAGAAGAACTAAACAACACAATCAGCCAACTGGACCTCAGAGATGTATACAGAGCATTCAACCCAACAACAGCACAATACATATCGTTTTGCAGTGCCCATGGAACTTTCTCCAGAATAGACCATGTGTTAGGCCGCAAAACAAACCTCCATACATTTACAAATATCAAAACATTACAAGGCATGTTCTCTAACGACAATGCTATCAAATTAGAAATCAACAAGAGGAAGACTAAGGAAATAAAGTCAAATACATGAAAACTGAATAACACCCTGCTGAAAAGTTACTGGAGAGTGGAAGAGATAAAACATGAACTCACAAAATTCCTAGAAGCAAACAAGAATGAAAATACAACATACCAAAATCCTCAGGACATGGTGAAAGCGGTGCTGAGAGGAAAATTTATTGCAATAAATGCACACATCCAAAAAGAAGAAAGAACTGAAATTAACACATTAACACAGCATCTACAATTAGAAACAGACCAACAGAGGGAACCTACAACCAACAAAAGAAAAGAAATAATAAAGATTAAACCAAAATAAATGAGATAGAAAACAGAAAAACTATAGAAAGAATCAATAGGACAAGAAGCTGGTTCTTTGAAATGATTAACAAAATTGGCAGATCATTGGAAAACCTAACAAAAGAAAAGAGGGAGAAGACACAAATAACGCATTAGAAACCACATGGGTGATGGCACAATGGAACCAAAGGAAACCAAAAGGATAGTAACAGAACACTATGAAAAATTATATTCCAACACATTTGAACACTTACAAGTTTTGGATACATTTTTAGGAAAACACAACCAACCTAAACTTATACACAGTGAAGTAGAAAACCTGAACAGACCCATAACAAAACAAGAAATTAATCAAGTCATCAAAAAAACTCCCAACCAAAAGATGTCCAGACCCAGACAATGTCCAGGTCCAGAATGTGAGTTCTACCAAACATTCAG
>NW_006408598.1:9583899-9588151 GCF_000296735.1 Chrysochloris asiatica
CGTCCTGTCTATTTCTGAATTCTTAGTATTCCTCTTTCTAGTTTTCTAACTGCTGTCTTTGGTATGGCTTCTCCATTGTCATTTCTTTTGTCAGTTTAGTCCTATAGCGTTTTCCTTAATTCTTCCAAATTTTTTTTCTGTGTTCTCCTTGTTTTCCTTGATCTGTCTCTTAATCTGTGAAAGGTACCTCAATAATATTTTAAAAGTCTCCTTATCAGGTAGCTCTGATCCTATTTCTAGCATTACATTTTCTGACTCTGTATTTTGGTTACTTGTTTGAAGCACTCTGTCTTGTTTCTTCATGTAAACTGATGTTGTCTGCTTTCTCTGAGACATTATGGTGGTCTTGTTCCACAGGAGAAAGATGAGGTGTTCAGCTCCCATAAAGATTTACAACCTTGGAACCCTGTGCAGGGTCATTATGAGTCGGAACCAACTCCACAATACTTAACAACCACATATTTATATTTAATTGATGCTTTCATGTTGGTGTGTTCTCAGGCACCTACCAATCTCCTGGTGGATATGATTGTGACTAGAAGTATGAATGCAGTTCTTTATTTGCTGTTTGTGTGGTGGAGTTCAGGGCAGGTTCACACACTTCCAGAAACAGGGGTGGCACTCCTGGCACCCAACCACAGGCAGAGCTGAGGTCGTGAGGAGTGGGTGTCCTGCTGAGTTGTCATTGGCAGGAACTGGACATACCCCTGGATACCATGAGGGTACAGAACAGTCTCCAGCCTTGTCATTTGTTTGTGTGTCACTGTATGTACTAGCACTGACAAAAGCTCAGTATGACCACACCACTCCTCATCAGCTGACAGACCATTTGGCTGTCTTTCATTGCCCCTTCCACGTCTTTATCTTATCCTCTGAAGTTCAGGGTTTTATGACTACCATCTATAGCTGTTTCACTTTATCGCCTTTGTTGTAGACGGTCTGCTCAACGCAGCTCCTTACTTTGCCATCTTGCCTTTAAGTTAGCACTGTACCCTGTAGTTGAAATTCCACTTCTGACACCAAATATGTCAAAGAAGTAAATCTCATATTCTAGCCAAGGCTCTCTCTCATTCTTTTACTTTTAACCAATCTACATATTTAAAGTGGATTTTTATAGGCAGCATATATAATTGGGATTTTTTTAAATCCATTTTGACAATTTCTGTTTTTATATGGTACATTATATATATGTATGTATAAGGATTTACACCCTCGGAAACCCTGTACAGGGTCGCTATGGGTCGGAACCGACTCGACGGCACGTAACAACAACAACATATATGATATGTAATTGGTATATTATTTATAGTTAAATACAGTTCTCTGATTTTTTTCTTTGATGTGGTTATTTAAAAGTAGGTTGATTTACATATATTTGTGTTTTGTTGTTCTTACTGGTTTCTAAAATTAATAAAATTATCAATGTGATTGGGTTTAAGTCTGTCATATTACAGTTTGTTTTGTACTTCTTTATATGCTATTTATGGTCTTTATCTTATCCTGTCTTCCTTTGAACTAAGTATTTTTATTATTCAGTATGTATACCTGAATAATTATAATAAAGTTTTACTTTATTTTGAAATTTGAAAAAAAAAAATGAGCAATTGTTCTTGGACTGAATTCTCCAACATGGTGAGGCTAACTGTATGTGGCTTTTAAATGCTTAATTAATTAAATTAAATTAATTCAGTAAAAAATCAAATCCTTAGGACCACAACTATGTTTCAAATTCTCACTGTCTACATGTAGCTGCTGTTTTTGTTGTAGTTATTGTTAAATTCTGACTCATGCTAACCCTCTATAGGGTTTCCAAGGACTGACTGGCAGGTTTGAACCCCCGACCTACAGTTGTTATTAAGTGCTGTCAAGTCAGTTTTGAATCATAGTGACCTTATAAACAGTTTTTAAAGAGCAGCTGGTGAATTTGAACTTCTGATCTCATGGTTGGCAATCCAGTGCTGATCATCACTACAACACCACACCAGGCCCTTGAAGCTAGCAGTCTGCGATGTGAAAATGTTCTATAATTATTAACATTTTCTAAAATCAGATTAGATCGTATAGATAGATACAGAACACTTTCATAATGCAGAGATTCTTTTGGACAGTGCTGCTCTAGATTTTGCCACATAAACTTTCATCTATCACTTTATGTTTAACAGAAAGGCCTTAAGATAGTGTACTTCTGTTTCACTTTTCTGTTTTTTATGTTTGGCTTTGTATGTATCCTTCATTACATCATTTTTTTTTTTCTTTAGACAAATACAGAGGTTTAAACATATTCATTCGTATTTACTCTCATTTTCTTGTGCAGATCGAATTTGTAGCTCAGGTCATTTTCCTTCTACCTGAAGAAATTCCTTTAATGTCCTTTGTGGTGCCAATCTGCTGGCACTAATTTTTCTTAGTTTATTATTATTATTCATCTGAGAAAATTTTTATTTTGCCTTCATTTTCATTATCATTGAGTTCAAAATATATTCTAGCTTCATCTTTGAACTGATGATTTCTTAAATGTATGTTACTTTCAAAACACTTAGTTTTTTCTTGGTTTTCTTCTTATTATTGGTTTATAGCTTAATTTTGTTATATTCATATACATGATTTTATGTATTCTTTGATTATAATCATTTAAAATTTACTGAGACCATATACAGTCAACAATATGGTTTATATTGATAAATTTATTGTACATGTTTTGAAATGTATATTTAGCTCTTGCTGGATGTTATTGCTGTTATTAAGTGCCATTGAGTTGGTTCTGGCTCAGTACAACCCTGCTTGTGGGCTTGAACCACCAACCTTGTGATTAGCAGTCTATTGGTTATCTTACAGTACCATACTAGGACTCCATGTTGGATGTTGTAGTCATGTGCCTTGGATTCAGTTCTGACTCACAGTGACCCTGATAGGATTTCCAACGCTGTAAATCTTTATGGAAGCAGAAAGCCTCCTGTTTCTCTCACGGAGCAGTTGGTAGATTTGAATTGCTGACCAACTCATTATCCACTATGCTATCAGACCTGCTTGGATATAGTATTCTAAAAATGATGTCACTCTAGTTGATAGTATTCGTCTGATCTTCTGTGTCTTTGCTGATTTTGTAGAGTTATTTCATCAGTTGCTGAAAAAGGGGATTAAAAATCTCCAAGCGTGATTGTAGAATTCTCTATTTTCCCTTTAATCTCAATACTCTTGTTTCATGTATTTTTAAACTTTTTAATATACTTTATGATTGCTACTTCTTTCTCTTGAATCAACCCTTTTCTTGTTATGAAATATCCCTCTTTATCTACGGAAATGCATTTTGTGTTGAAATATTTAATCTGCTATAAATATAGCTATTCCAATCTTTTAATGTGTTTTTACCTTTTATTTAACTCTTTTTTGCCCCTTTATTTTTTCCTTTCTTGAACAGTGTTTAGAATTCAATGTTAGTTTTCTAGTGTTGTTTTTGTCTTCATGTTTGAAACATAAAATTCTGGGTTGACAGGCCTGTGGGGTTTTTTCTTCCTTTCTGGATGAGCGGGCTCTAAACAGTTCATAGAAAAATTCCATTATCTTTTCATTTCATTTGTCTACAGACTTTATTTTTCTTTTCTCCTACACCTTTTATTGTTCCTGGGAAGAACATACCCTGGTCCCACCCAAAGGCCCATGACCCTTCACTGTTTGCCAGCCCTCACTGTTTCTTATTGCCATTGATGGGGATCTCATTCAGGTGTTGCAGGGAGGCCAAGAAGACCTTGTGTTTGGACAGTGCACTGAGTCTTGCCACATAGGCCGAAAGCAGGAGGAAGGCATCCAGGCAGCTGGGGGTCAGCACTTGGTGGATCAGCAGTAGTCCAGTAGGTTGTAATAGACAAAGGATATTAGGTTGCCTGTGATGAAGACTTGGCTTCCTTTGTTATGAGACAGCAGGGTCTTGGAGGGTTTCAGGTGGTTGGAGAGTGCGGTCACATAGTCATCTTTGCCTGCCTCGTAGTTGGTATAAATGAGGGTGATATACTTGTAGAACAAGTCCTCTATGCCATCATTTACCATGCCCACCAGGGCTGCCTCCCGAGGGTCCTTCCCATAGAGGCTGAGGAAACAGCCCAGGTGCCGCAGGATGGCATTGGACTGATGCAAGCTAAGGTCTCCATCTTGGAACATGGGGAGCTGCCTTTAAAGACAGGAGGACTTGAGGGAGAACAAACAAGATGGCGGTTCGGGTGGACGTATAGCAGAGAGCTCCGCCAACAACAACACA
>NW_006408598.1:9589441-9603465 GCF_000296735.1 Chrysochloris asiatica
CTTGACAACAACAATAAATATGCCTGAGCTTTAGGAGTGGGACTTTCTTAACACTCTTTATCTTCCTCTATGACAGCTAATGTTCCCTTGTGTCTGTGGACGGATGGAGTTGGGAAATTGGAGTACACTTCCTCACCCCTACTATCCTCCAGGGGCAGGAAATCGTGTAATGCTGTAACACTGTAGCAGTGTAACAAACACTGTAACAAACACTGTAACAGTGTAACTAACACTGTAACAGTGTAACAAACACTGTAACAGTGTAACCAACAGTGTAACAAACACTGTAACACTGTAACAAACACTGTAACACTGTAACAAACACTGTAACACTGTAACAAACACTGTAACACTGTAACACTGTAATAAACACTGTAACACTGCAACACTGTAACACTGTAACAAACACTGTAACACTGTAACACTGCAGGATCCTGGGATAAGTGGGGTTTTTCTTTTCCCTAATGGCAGGTAGGTTTTGGCTGGTGTCAGTATGAGATAGTCAGGTTTTGTACCCTCTGACAGTGGTCACCACTGGCCTTTGCCTGGGTACATATAACTTTTACATAGCATTTTTTTTAAAATTACAGTTTGTACATTTCATGCCTGATCACCCACTGCATGCCTGTTCCCCCGCCCCCAAAGATGTCTCTGTTCTGTCCTGCCGTTAATCTTTTTCACGAACATCCACTGAAGGATGTTGGGAAAGACTGAATAGGATTCCCCTGTGTCTGGGACTCCCAAATCACATTCAGCCTTTGATAAATAGTTCAGGTGTTACTTGTTTTCTTGCTCTCCACTTTTGTGGCAGCTGCCTTTTCCCTTTTCTTATGGGCTTCGTAACGACTTGTCATATTTTGGAAATTAGTTTGCTTGAATGCTTTTTTGACTCTCTTACAGCCTTACAAATGTTATGATATTGTAGGTTATCTGTTGTTTATTGCTAGGGTGGGAGTGACTTTTCTCTTACAGCTTTCTATATCCTAAGTACAAGTGGAACTCATTTCTTTGACTCTCCTTATTTTTGTATGTTTTTGCCACATAGAAAATTCTTTATCACATACTGACTTATATAATTATCTTCCTTTCTGTCTCTTAGTTTTACGTTTTGAATAGAAAGGTCTTTCCTACTATAAAATGTACAAAAATTGTTTTGAAACCTCATGATTTTTTATAGCCTTTATATTTTATTATTTTATTTCCATTTTTCATTCACCTATAGTCCAGGATAAGCACTGGACCACTAACTGGCAAGCAACATATTGAATGATACAGGAAGCATGAAAAGAAGATGGAAGGAATACATACAGTCACTGTACCAAAATGATTTGTTGACCTTCAACCAATGACAGGAGGGAGCATATGATTAAGAACCAATAGCGTTGAAGGAAGAAGTCCAAGCTGTACTGAAAGTGTTAGTGAAAAGGCTCCAGGAATTGATGGAGCACCAACTAAAATGTTTCAACAACTGGATGGATGCACTCCTGAAGACACTAGTCCGTGCCAAGAAACTTGGAAGACAGCTACCTTGCTGACTGACTGGAAGAGATCCACATTTGTGCCCATTCCAAAGAAAGGTGATCCAAAAGAAGAAGAAAATCATTGACCAATATCATTAATATTTTGTAAAATTTTGCTGAAGATCATTCAAAAACGGTTGCAGCAGTATATAGACAGAGAGCTGCCAGAAATTCAAATCAGATTCAGAAGAGGATAAGGAACGAGGGATAGCATGGCCGATGTCTGTTGGATCTTAACTGAAAGCAGAGACTAACAGAAAGTTGTTTACTTGTGTCTTACTAACTAGGCAAAAGCATTGACTTTATGGATTATAGCATTGTAAAAAATGGGTATTCCAGAATGCTTAATTGTGCACATGAGGAGCCTGTGCTTAAAATAAGAAACAAATGTTCAAACAGAACAAGGGAATACTGAGTGGTTTCAAGTCAGGAAAGTTTTGTGCCATAGTTGTATCCTTTGACCATATTTATTCAGTCTGTATACTGAGCAAATAATTCAAGAAGCAGGATTATGTGAAGAAGAACTTGGCACCCAGATTGGAGGAATGCTCATTAACAACCTCCATCAGGCAGATGATACAACCTTCCTTTCTGAAAGTGAAGAGGACTTGAATCACTTGCTGATGAAGATTTAAAAAAGATGGCCTCAGTATGGATTACAACTTAGTGTAAAGAAAACAAAAATCCTCACAACTATATCAGTAAACAGCATCTTGATAAATGGAGAAAAGATTGAAGTTGTCAAAGATTTAATTTTACTTGGATTCACAATCAGTGCATATGGAAGCCACAACAAAGATGTCAAAGGACCTGGGCGAATCTGATGCATCAGATCTCTTTAAGATATTAACGAGTTAAGATGTCACTGTGAGGACTAAAATACCTGACTCATGCCATGGTTTTTTTCAGTCATCTCATATGCATGTGAGAGTTGGACAGTGAATAAGGAAGACCTTAGAAGAAATGAAGCCTTTGAATCATGGTGTTGGCTAAGAATGTTGACATTATCATGAACTACCAGAAGAACGAACAAATCTGTCTTGGAAGAACTGCAATCAGGGTGTTCCTTAGAAGTAAGAATGGAGAGACTTCTAAGGACATCATGCTTAGAAAAATAAGAGGGTCATTGAAAAAGAGGAAAATCCTACAAGGATTGAGACAGTGGCAGCAACCTAACAGTTGAGGATAGTGAGGGACTAGGTGGTGTTTCATTTTGTTGTGCACAGAGTTACTATGAGTCGAAACCTGCTTGATAGCACCTAAGGAGCCCTGGTTTTGTTGTTGTTGTTGTTAAATGTCATAGAGTTGATTCCGACTCATAGTGAACCATTATAGGGTTTCTGAGGAGCAACTAGTGGGTTTGAACTGTTTATCTTGTGGCTTGCAGTCCAGTGCTGATCCTACAGCGCCACATGGGTAATGAATTATGAACTGAGCTGTTAACTACAAGGTCAACAGTTCAAATGTACCAATTGCTCCATGGGAGAAAGATGAGACTGTCTGCTCCTATAAAGATTTATGGCCTTGGAAATCGCAAATTTATCAATTCAACCCACCACCTTCTCCTTGAAAACCCTATACAGGGTTGCTGTGAGTTGGAACTAACACGATGGCACTCAGCAACAACAATACATATTAATACAAGTATTTAAGTATATGAAAGGACTTCTAACAATTTGGAAAATTCCTATTTTCCATGAAAATTTTAAAGCCTCCTAATACATATATATTGCAGAGTCTGGGTGTGGCACTGTGGGTTAATGTTCTGGCCTGCAAAGTTGGTTTGATCTGTAAAGTCGGTGGTTCAGGCTCACCAGCTGCTCCTTGGAAACCCTATACTGTGTTGCTGTAGGTTGGAACCAACTTGACGGCACTCAACAACAACAACAGTATATATTGCCAGGGGAGCTCTGGTAGCGAGTGGTTATGAATTGGGCTGGTAATCTCAAGGTCAGCAGTTCGAAATTACTGGTTGTTCCACAGGAGAAAGATGAGGCTTTCTGTTCCCATATAGATTTGTAGCTTCGGAAACTCTGTCCAGGGTCACTATGAGTCAGATCCTACTCCACGACCACCACCAATACACAACCACCACCAGTATGTATTGCAGGACAGTGGGCTGTTTGAACTGCAGGTTGGCTCTACGGCACTTAACAGCAACAAACACTAAATATTGCACTGGACTGTGACCCACAAGGTTGGAAGGTTAAACTCACCAACTGCTCTATGGAAACCCTAGACAAGGTTGCTATGAGCTGGGACCGACTTGATGGCATTTAACAGCAACAACATTACATGCTGCTGTTGGTGTTGAGTGCTTATGAGTCAGTTCTGAGCATAGAGACCCTCTGTAGGGTTTCCAAGGAGTCACTGGTGGGTTTAAATCTCCCACCATGGGGTTAGTGTCCAGTGCTCAGGCCTTATGTACAGGAATATGTCTTGTTGCTGTGTTCATCACATGGACTATAAGCATATAAGAAGTGTAAAATCTCCTCCTTCTCTGTATTACTGCTGTTAGCAGCCTCCATTCTTCTGTTCCTTTTATTCGTTCTCCAACCTCTAGTTAATATTTTTTCCCTGGTTGTTTCTTCTGGTGTCTCATGTTGGAGACTTTCCTCAATTGTACATCCTTAATGGAATATTGCAATCTTTGACTATGGATAGGAATTTGTGACTTGTAGACTTTATTTAGAGTTCACTGATGACCAATTGAGACTTGAATCTCCAGCCCAGCTGAGGTCCATGGAAGTGTACCAACCTTTGCCTCTCAGTATCCACTTCTGCCAACGTAGATCAGTCACTCACAAGCCACCTGCTTTCCATCCCGCACAAGTCTATTCAGTGTCTCGGGAATGCTGATGCCTCCATTTTAGACTTTGCTCGTGTGCATTTGGATCTGTTGTATTCCTTCACTGTAGTTTCAGTGGGATCTTAGGAAAAAGCTGAGATAAACAGAAATGGTTATTTTGTCATTTGTAAATGGAATACATTAAAAAAAAAACCCAAAACCATTGAAAATGGACACTGCTAGCTACTAAGTAAGTAGAGGTCCATGTGGCCACATCATGGTAGAAGTCTCATACTTTAACTGTGGGCTTAGATAATTTATGACATGTACAACTTACCAGCAAAAACGTTTGACAGATTTCAAACAACATTGAAAATAGTACTGAGGATAAAAAAAAGACACTTACACATTTTAGTGCCAGACACTATTTTATTTAGACATAAAATAGAACAAAATTTCCTAAGGGAAAATGTTAAAAATATGGATATATTTTTAAATTTTACATGTACAAATGGAAGCTTATTGCCAATTTCTACATTAGAGGTACCTAGATTATTTTTCTATTGAAATTGTTCTGCATACAAATTTAATAGAAGACTGAATAAGAAATCTATCCACCTGTGTGTGAAGTAGCATAGAAGTCACAAATGCAGACACTGATTGAAGGGACTTACAAGACTGAAACATATCCTTTTGTGTGCTTTTTTCATTGGACTCTCCATTTGGCTGTACTCTACATTTAATATATATTCATCTTTGTAAAAGGCTCTCTGAAATTGAATATGGGTAATTTCACTAGCCCTTTTGTTCTTTTTCTTTTGATGAAACGTACGCTTAGGTGTCTCCTCTGCTTTTGCAGGAATGCTAGTAAAGGGGTGTTGTGTGTGGCTGGAGCCAAAAAAGGAGGTGCCAGTTCTCGGCTTCATTAGTTGCCTCTGACTGGAGAGGTTTTTGCCATCTCTTCTATGTCTCTGCAATTATGTTCTCCTGGTAGGAGAAAGGTGCTCTTTCTGACGGAGGTGGCAAGCTCTCTGGCCTCGATCTAGGCAGGTACTTCATTTGGTTTTCTATCCCCCATCAAGTCGTTTCCAACTCAAAGCGAACTGGTTTAGGGTTTCTGAAGAGCACCTTGTGGGTTTAAACCACCAACCTTGAGCTTAGTATTCCAGTGATTATCCTACAGCACCACTCCAGGTCTCCTTATTCAACTAGTAAAACTAGTTTTCAGAGAAACAGGAACTGGAGAGTTCAATGCAATGAAATTGTCCAGGGATGGGAGTCTTGCCTTATCTCATTGTTGTTGTGAAGTGCTGTTGAATCCATTCTGACTTATATCTACTTCTTCTAGAGTTCCCAAGGGCATACACCTTTACAGAATCAGAAAGCCTCATCTCTCTCCAGCACAGCGGCTGGTGGGCTCCAACTGCTGAGCTTGCTCTTCACAGTCGGATACTCATCGTACAGAGCCAGTGAGCCCACTTGTTTCATTGGAGATGAGACTCAGAGCAACCTTGTAGAGTTTCTAAGGCTGTAAATCTTTGTGGGAACTGAACCTCATCTTTCTCCTTCAGACCTTGTTGTTCACAGCCCAGTGCATGTCCTGGGGAGCCACCATGCCTTGCCCCCCTATTTGTCCCTGAAGTTATTGTTGTTAAATGCCATCAGTTCTGCCTCAGGCTAGTGTTGTCAAGTGGAGTTGAATGGTTCCAACTCATACATAGCAACTCTTTATAGGGTTTCCAAGGCTATAAATCCTCACAAGAGCAAAAAGTTTCATTTTTACCCCACAGAGCGGCTGGTAGGCTAGAACCTTTGACCTTGTGGTTGTAGTCCCATGCTTTTCCTGTGGACTCATGCAGTCTCCTATAGGAGCCTTTAGTGTCTACTGCTTGTTTCTTGTCAAGTTAATGCCTCCCTCCTCCCAACTTTTTATTGGGAAACTTTTCAAATCTAAAGCAAGTTTATAAAAACAATACAGTGTGCATGTGTATATCTCTTACTAGACTAACCATCTGTTCACATTGTACAATAATGGAGATATTAACCTAAATATATATGTGTGTGTTGTTGTTGTTAAGTGCTGTTGAGTCTATTCTGACCCATAGCGACCCCGCGCAGGGTTTCCAAGGCTGTATTATCTTTATGGGAGCAGAAAGCCTCATCTTTCTCCCATGGAACAGCTGGTAGTTTCAAACTGCTGACCTTGAGGTTCGCAGCCTGATACGTAACCGCTACACTACCAGATATATATATATATAAAGATTTACAGCCTCGGAAATCCTGTTCAGGGTCACTATGGGTCGGAACCAACTCGACAGCACTTATCAACAACAATATATGTATATATATATGCCTATCTAGAGTTTTTGAAGTTTTTAAAAAAGTAAGTGGCAAATCACATATACAAGGGACTTCAAGAAGTTTGTGAGAAAATGAAATGAAAAGGTAATAGAATTTTTCCATAAAAGTTTTGAAGATCTTTTTATATGAACTAGAAATAGCTAGCATTCTACTTATAAAAGCTGAGTCAATTAATAACATATACTTTCAAATAAGGAAGATCGTAGAAGAATTGATGCCTTTGAGTTGTGGTGTTGGAGGAGAATACTGAAAGTGCCATGGACTGCCAAAAGAACCAATAGATCTGTTTTGGAAGAAGTGCAACCAGAGTGCTCCTTGGAGGCCAGGATGGCTAAGCTTCATCTCTCCTACTTTGGACATATTGTCCAGAGGAAACAATCGTTGGAGAAGGATGTCATGCTTGGTAAGATGAGGGTCAGAGAAAAAGCGGAAGACCTCTAACGAGATGGATTGGCCAGGTGGCATCATTGATGGACTCAAGTGTGGCAGCAGGAGTGAGGTTGGCCCAGGATCGGACATTGTTTCGTTCTGCTGTGCATGGGGTCGCTATGAGTTGGTTCCGACTCGATGGAACCTGACAACAACAACAACTTTCAAATGCTAAACTGGAGTATCATGTACTTTTTAGTGGACCTAAAGTTTCATAAGAATTTACTTAAACTGTCACTTACAAATGATAATTTCATGAATTGAAAAGGTGAAATGTTTCCCATTAAGGGGGCCCCCACCCCCAGCTCACTGCTATCAAGTCGATTCCTACTCATAGTGCCCCTATATAGGGTTCCCAAGGCTGTCAGTCTATACCAAGGAGACAACCTTACCTTTCTCTTAGGTGTGCTTCAACTGTCGACCTTATGTTTAGCAGTCCAGTGCCTGTCCTATAACACCTCAAGAGCTCCTACCAGAAACATGATCATGCAAATAGAAAACAACTAAAGTTTTTGGAGTTCCTCATGTTTCTTAAAAAGCCTCTCTTTATGAATGTGTGTATAACAAACTGCTTTTTAAGTCCAATTCTTGACAGAACAGTTAGTACCAAGAAGCCAAACCCAGTGCCCTCAGATCAGTCCCAACTAATAACAACTCCTAGGACAGAGTAGAATTTCCCTATAGGCTCTCCGAGGCTGGAATCTTAACAGATGTACACGGTCACATCATTCTCCTGTGGAGTTGCAGGGTTCAAACTGCCTTTCTGGTTAGCAGCGTAGAGCTTAATCACCAACTTATCAGGGCTCCATATTGTCTTCACTGTAGTTGCAAAGTGCTTTTGAGTCATTTCCAACTCACAGCGATCCTGCCTACGGTTTCCAAAGGGCGGTGAGTGAGTCTGAACTGTTGAGGTCCAGAGCTTATCCTACGGCACCACACCAGGACTACATTATATGTTCATTAGGTGCTTACATTTAAATCTCATGACAATCTTATAAAGCCGATTATCAAAAACTTAACCTGTGAGAACGGTGACATTGAGAAGCTCAATTGAATTGCCCAAGTGCAGAAGCTGGCATTCCGGCTCAACTCTTGATTACAAGTCCTGTGCTTTCTCTCTTACCAGCAGGTAAGTTTAAGTCTTCTTCCATCTTACAGAAATGGTGACTATTTCCTTTCAGTATCTTTACTTGCAGAGACCAGAGGTGTCTTTCTTCTTCGCTGCTCTACCCTCAGCCCCCAGCAGAGGGCGATGTATATAAAGGAGGCCCAGTAAATATTTGTTGCCACAATGAAATCATCATGTTGGTCCAGCCTATGATACCATGATTCTGAGTCTTAATTTCAATCCGGCGGCATATCCCCTTCCCTCCTAAGCCAAATTGGGGTTGGTTTAGGGGAGAAAATTGAAAATTGTAAAGAAAGCACAGTTGAGAATACTGAACGTATTTGCCAAAGGCAGTGGCTAGCCATGACCTCATTTTTGGCTTTTAATTTCATGAAATAATTGAACCAGATTTCTCTTTCCTCGCTCCTGCTCCCAGAGAAAAAGAAAGAATGCTATATAAAAAAAAAAAACCCACACTTAGATGAAATAAATGCTGTCTAAGAAGATGACTGAGATGTAAGGCGTCGCTTGGAGGGTGTATTTTCTAGTGCTGGGCGGGAGGAAGAAAGGCAAAAAGGATTTGAACAAAAGAAAAGAATCCGAGGAAATAAGAGCACGAAGGCAGTCACTCCATCCAATGCCTTCTCTCTATGTCAGCTTTCAAGTAGTTTTAACAGAGAAAGTTCTATTTTAGATGTGATTTTACGTGTTATCCCTTTTACAATGGAAAGCTCTGGCTCCGCTGGAATAAATGGGTCCTGTTATTTGAGAATTTTCTCACAAGTAGAATCAGAAAAAAATTTAAGCGTTTTATTCTCCAGGTAAAGCTCATCAATCCTGTTACAGCAATTCCAAAGCTATCGGTTTTGTAATAAAATTACCACCATGCTTTGTGGTATGTATATTATCTTTTCTGGTAGGTGGGAAACTTGGCACATTACATCTGACATTCATGCCAGTGTTTTTGTTGTAGTTGGTGGTGGTGGTTTTAGTGACTTAGGATACCCATGTATCACAGACTAGAATGGGCCACTAGGCTTTCTTGGCTGTAATCTTTATAGAAGCAAATCGGCAGACCTCTATGTTATGTGGTACTGTTAGGTGAGTTTGAACAGCCTGCATTCCGGTTACCATCTGATAGCAAACTGTTGGTGCCGCCCAAAGACCTTATATATAAATATGTTGAAGTTTTTTTTTTTTTTTTTTAAAGAAAACATGTAACTGAATTACAATTTCAGAAGTGTGGGAAGGGATCCAGTAACACTTCTGTTTCCCCATATATAAAACACAGAGAACTGTGTCTGTATGCTGTAGCTAAAACCAAGCCAAAATCTAACTGACTGTCACTTCATTGATTCTGACTCATAGCAACCTGCTGGAGGGTTTCCTAGGGTGTAAAGCATTTTGGGAGTAGAAAGTCTCATCTTTCTCCCAATGAGCGAATGTCAGACTCAAACTGCTGATCTCGTGGTTAGCAGACCAATTTGTAATCTACCATGCTACCAGATCTCTGCGAGAGACATTTCTCTTTTTTGGTGGTTATGTACCATTAAGTCAGTTCCAAAACTCATAGTGACCCTATATAGGGTTTCTGAGGCTGTAAATCTTTAGTGGTGGTGGTAGTTATGTGCCGTGGAGTCGGTTCCAACTCATAGCGACCCTGTAAAGGGTTTCCAAGGCTATAAATCTTTACGGGAGCAGAAAGCCTCATCTTTCTCCAACAGGCAGCTGGTAGTTTCGAACTGCTGACCTTGATCCGCAGCCCGATTCGTAACCACTACGCTCCCAGAGCAGAAATTTATCTTTTACCTGTAGAGGATCTGGTAGATACAAACTGGTGTTAGCAGCCCAGCTTCCAATCCACAAGGCTACCAGAACTCCTCTTATACATTCCTAATAAAGAAACAGAGTCGTTGTGTGATGCTCTGGGATAAGCACTGGACTGTTAACTGCAAAGTTGGTGGTTCAAACCCACCAGTTGCTCCTTGGAATCAGAAATGACTTAAAGGCACGTAACAATAAAGATGACACTTAACAACGAAACAGTAATACAGCAAAGTCATTTCTCTTTGTAAGTTCTATCAGTTGGAACACATCCTGGTATGTCAAAAGATGAAAAAAGTACAAAGGGACTTCAGAAAGTTCCTGAAAAACTGGAATTGAAAGAGAATGGATTTTTCCCAAGAATATTTTGAATTCCCCTTGTATGTATCTTGAAATCAGTGAAGTACAAAAGTAGGTAAATAAATCAACAAAATCCTGAACCAGGAAAATTGACTACACAGAGGCAGTGTGAACCCAAGTTTTCAGTTGGAATAACAAAATAAAAGTCATGTGTGTTGTGCATTATCATTTTCTAGGGGTACCAAAACCAATTACTACAAATCCGCAACTTACAACAATAGACATTTATTCTCTTCAAGTGTTGGAAGCCAGAACTCTGACATCAAGGTTTTGGCCTGGCTGGTTCCTTCCGGAGCCTTCTGGTAGAAGGTCTCCTTGGCTTGTAAATGCATCACTCATATGCATGCCTGTGTCTCCACGTAGCCTTCTTTTCTCTGCATCGCTCTCTGCTGTGTTTGTGTTTTGCCTCTTTTCATAAGTGGGCTCTAAATCATATTCCAGGATGATTTCTTCTTAAAACCCTAAGCTAACTACATCTACAAAGACCGTACTTGCAAATTAGGTGACCTTCTGAGGTTCCAAGCAGACATAAATTTTTGGGAGGCATTCTTCAATCCACCGCACATGATTATCTAATTAGCAACACTGTTCTCAGTGAACTATGAAATTATTGACATCAGTGTCACTTCTGGAATGTTCTAAGAAGTTGATGGAGATCTCTCTCTCTCTCTCTCTCTTTTTAAAAACATATTTAGTACTGCCTCCATCAGGAATTCTCCAGGATTATTTAATAATCTAATTAAGGCATGAAGACAAACAGGGAGGGCAGACACTGACTGATGATTATGTATGAATTCATCCCAGCACTTCACCCAGCAAGTCGTTAGCTTTGGGGAAATGTTTGACCTAAAGGTGCTTCTTTGAGATTAGAAACCAAAGGAAGGATCTCCATCAATCCTTCCCAAGCCTCACTTTCTTGCTTACTCAGTGCTGAAGTCAGATACTATTTTACTAACATTATAATTACTCTTAATTTTTTTTTACAATTGTATACAGTGTCCTGTGGGAAATTAGCACTCTTGTTGTAGGCATTTAATTAGGTTTATAGTTTCAATCACTTCATATTTGTGCCGTCTTCAGTAGTTGATTGCCAACTTTCTCTCTTGCTGGTAGCTTGATTCTCTGGGCACAGGTTCTACCTTTATGTGTTTTACAAATGAAACTTTGCCTTAGTATTTTGTGCTTTCCAGCAACTCAATTTTTGCTTCCTGCAGCATACAGGTTATATGACAGGGAAGGACAAGAAAAAAATTCTGAATAATATAAAGGTTATTTTGAGGAAGGACTATCTGCATGGACAAAAAGTCTGAATATGGAATATTTTAAGCTAGTTTTGTCATGTAGAAGCACACGAGGTGACATAAACCCGGCAAAGTCTTCACCACGGGGAATTTTTGGGGAAACCAGTTTTAATGAGTAGATGAGATTGTTTATAATCCATATAATGATTTATATGTAAATAGATGTTTCTGAAAATCATAAGGGGCCTGGAGAGTATTCAAAAATGTTATTTTTCAATAATGTCTAAACATTGCCTCTACAATCTCGTCTGCGTTATTTCTCTCAGAGCAAAAGTAATCCGTCTAGCCTGGTATAACCAGAGCTGGTATACTAATTATGTCTTATAGTTGCATAACATTGTCCTAAAATATACATACTATAAACAGTAAACATACATTCTTACATGGAGTTCCTGGGGTCACGAATCTCGGAGTGGCTTAGCTAAGTAGTTATGCTTCGGGTCTCTCATGAGATTCTAGTTCCAGTGTTGGCCAGGACTGTGAGCTCTGAAGATTTAATTGAGACTGAAGGATGTTTCCTGATTTACTTGTAGACTGAGTGACAGTAGATCTGTATCATAGGGGTCTCTTCAGAGGGCTCCTCATGACTTGGTTTCCTCCAGAGATAGAGAAATAACAGGCATAGCTCTCTTTTATAATGTAATTTTGGAAGTGACATGCCCTCTCTACTGTTGCCATATTGCTGTTTTACACACACCAACCCTAGTTCACTCTGGGAGTGATCTGCACGAGAAGGCTTCTTGACTGCTGAAGGAAACTTCCGGTGCTCACTACAGTGACCTTCCCATAGGGCTGCTCATGCAAGGCTTCCCTAGAATCAGTGATCTGAGAGGGAACAAGAGCAGCACCCAAGATGTTGGCCACCTAATCTTGGCAGTGACATGCCACCCCTTCTGCCATATGCTACTGGTCATACAGACTAACCCTGGTACAGCGTAGGAAGGGGCTACACAAAGATGAATGAACACGAGGGATTCCCTTCAAGGCTGGCTACTATAGTTACCATGTATTTTATTTACCTAGTGCTGTGGGCGAATTCGTCAGACAACAAAGTTGTTTGAACTGCAAAGTGTGTGGTTCAAGCTCACCAGCTGCTCCTTAGAAACCCTATACAGGGTTGCTATGGGTTGGAATCTACTCTAAGGCATTTAACAACAACCACAAACCATCAGTTTGGAGTTCTGGTGTGGCGCTGTGGGTTAATGCACTGGACTGCAAAGTCAGTTTGAGCTGCAAGGTTGGCAGTTCAAACTCACCAGCCTCTCCTTGGAAACCCTATACAGGGTCACTATGGGTCAGAACTGACTTGACGACACTTAATAACAACAAACCATCAGTTTGAATCACAAGGTTGGCAGTTCAAGCTCACCAGCCCCTCCTTGGAAACTGTATACAGGATCACTATGGGTCAGAACCGACTTGATGGCACCTAACAACAACAACAACTATATAATATCAGTACCAAAAAGTAAATGACTTCAAAGAACAGGAATTCATATCTCACAGTATTGGGGGCTGAAAGTCCAAATCATGGTATAAGCTCTAAGGAATGGTCATACCTTGCTGGTAGCCCTGGATTTGTTGACAGATATTAACATGGTCTCTTCTCTCTGTGTGTTATTTCTCTCAGTGTCTGTTCTGTTCTCTTGTAAGACACTACTCAAGAGAGATTAGGTTTAGAACCCAACCCCATCCCGGTATGACAGCATTAACTTAACAAGAGAGACCTGGAATTCCAAACAGGGTTCCATTCACAGATACCTGAGTGAGGACCTTGACATATGTTTTGGGGACACACAGTTCAATCCATACCAACACATAACCATCAGATGCTACCATCCTAGAACTGACGTTTGAGTAGAATGTGGAAATATTTACTCAGGTCCAGCCTTGAGAATGATTCCAAGAAAGGCTGAACTTAGCTCACTCTTGCTTCTACAAAGTTATAATAATCATCCAAAAATTTATCTTTGCATTCAATTAGTGTAGGGCAGTACGATGTAACATAACACAACCACGATGTGACACTCTTGTTGTTAGGAGACTTTGAGTCAGTTCCAATTCATAGCCACGCTTAGGTTTCTGAGGAGTAGCTAGCTGCTGGGTTTGAACTGCTACTGTATGGTTAGCTGGCCAATGCTTATACCTACAGCACCACACCAGACACAAACGTGACACTAGAAAGCCATTATTTTGTACACCACAGATTTAGCATTATTCTAAATCTGACGTTCATATTAATTTGAAAGAATGAGGGGGCTTCAAAAAGTTATTGTTGTTGTTATATGCCGTGGAGTCGGTTCCGACTCATAGCGACCCTGTACAGGGTTTCC
>NW_006408598.1:9603580-9607949 GCF_000296735.1 Chrysochloris asiatica
GCTACCAGAAAGTTAGTAGGAAAAGAAAAATTTAGTAGAAAATTCTGTCTTTCTCCAAGTCTATTCTACAGACTTTTCGAAGCCCCTTTGAGTATCAAAATAAAAATGTTTAATAAAGATGCCTAAGTACAGCTCAGAAAGTTGGAAAATGTAATGTTAGCATTGTCTATGTGCCTCTGAACACAGTGGTCTGTTTTTTTCCATCTTCTAGGTCACCATCAAATCAAGCAAGGGACGTGTGAGGTGGTGGCTGTGCACAGATGCTGCAATAAGAACCGGATAGAAGAGCGCTCCCAAACAGTCAAGTGCTCCTGCTTCCCAGGACAGGTGGCTGGTACAAGTCGGGCGCAACCTTCTTGTGTTGAAGGTAAGACCTTTCTGGCCACTTTACTTCTGCATTTCAAAAGGACCTCAAACTACCAAGAACCTTTTTATGTTATTGTCTTTGCAACCCAAAGACACCTAGGTCGCTTCAAGGTCAGTGGGAGTCCAACAGTGAACTTGGATAATCCAACTCTAAAACCTTCTTGATGAATAAGGTCAGTCTCTGATGAGAGGTGTCAATGTGGAGATACTATACAAGACCATGGGAAGATGCCCTTAAATTCTTTTTCTAACAGTCGCTTCAAATCTTACCCATCAAAGAGGAGAGAATTTCCCAGGTGTTCGCTCCTACCCTCTCCAAAACACTGTAATTTCCCCCAAAACACAGCAGCCTGTTTCTCTCATTTCTTAATGGCATAGTTAACATGTTTTGTTAGCATTTATTTTTAACATTTTCTGTGTTAACACAACTGACATAAATAGATACAAATACATAGATTCATATACCTTCTTTTGTTGTTGTTGTTAGTGTACTGTTTTAACAAATACACATGAAGCATCCTCTATAGAAGCGCTTCCCTGATAATGGTGTGGGATTATATCATTAGTCTCCATATTGCTTAGTACAGCACTGGGTCAGTGGTTTCAAAATGAATGAGGGTTGACAGCTATAGGGGAAGGTATAAGATTGAATCCTTTTGATGGCCCTGGCTTCTTACAGCAGACATCTTATTAGAAAAAAGTATTCGTCCCCAGAGGGGACAGATGCATGAGGCTAGCCCTATGGTCATTTCACTACATTGGCAAACCCTTCCTGACAATGAACACTTCCATGTATTTAATGTAATGCATGTCTAAAGGGCAACAGTTAAAACATAAACATACTTAACTCCAGATCTTACGTACAATCAACTATAACAGCTGAGTTTCCTACACCCTCCTCCCTTACCAAACACACATGCATGTGTACACACACACACACACACACACACACTCACACGGGTTGATGATCAACAGCAATATGTATCAGCAAGATCTCAGCTACCTTTAAAAGCGAGAAAGCAAATATGGCAATTTTCAGGTTCACAAATTTTTGTAAGAAACACTAGGGTCCAAAAGTGTAGCTGAATTTAGATTCTGTTTAAGTTTTAGGTGGGTAATAGCCTTGGTGGCACAATGGTTAAAGTGCTTGTGTGGTACCTGAAAGGTCAGCTAGTTTGAATTAACCAGAGACTCCAAGTGAAAGATGTAACAGTCTACATCTGGAAATGTTGGTAGTCTTGAAAACCATGTGGGGCCCGAAAGAGTGGCTAAGAGCTAGAATCTACTCAGCGCGTTTTGGTTTTGGGGTATTTGTTTGTTTGTTTAATGTAGTGCATTAAATCATCTATTATATAGGAGTCCTGATGTGGTTCTGTAAGATAAGCACTAGACTGCTAACTGCAGGGTCAGTAGTTCAAACCTTCCAGCTGCTCCTTAGAAACCCTATACAGGGTCACTGTTAGTCAGAACCGACTTGACGGCATTGAACACCACCAGCACTATATGAAACCTCATGTGTTCTGTGGCAACACCCAAAATCACAGGTACTAATATTTCTGCAGTGAAATGTCTGAAGGTTCATGTAGAATGAAATGAGGCAAAATGAAGACCCTCATGTTAATTCAGTTCGGGTTCTGCTGTCATCAGCCTTTCCATTTTTAGAGCTTTTTGGTTTTGGGAATTGCAGATAAAAAGTTGTGGACCTCTAAAGGGGTCTTAGTGTGGCATTGTGGTTTAATGCGCTGGACTACATTGTTGGTTTGGACCACAAGATCGGCAGTTCAATCTCACCAGCCACTCCTTGGAAAGCCTGTCCAGGGTCAATATGAGTCAGAACTGACTCGATGGCACGTAACAACAAAAGAAGATGAAGCTCTTTAGTAGTTTAAAAAATGACATTTAAGAGAAATTTGCTAAGTTAGTTTCCCATCAACTGAAAGAAGATCAAATCTGGTCCATTTTGTTTCTATCCTCTCTCCACTCAATCCACTTTTGTCTATCTCGACAGCTGCTTTCATAGGCTGTGGGCCCAAATCTCCTCTTGCTAAGTTTATTTCTCCTCTTCTATTCTCCACTCTGTAGCTAGAATGAACCTTCAATAAAAACCAAACTGATCGTGACACTCTCATCTATAAAACCCTACCTGTGTGACGTCTCAGTTATCTGTAAGATGGAATCTAAATTTCGTACCATGACTTACAAAAGCTGTATGATCCAATTCTACCTTATTCCCCACCCCCCCTTTTCCACTATTATATCTAGTCAAACTGGAGTTCTTTCCATTCCTTTTGTGGTTCTTTTTAATACTGCCACTCCCTTTTTTAAAACAAAGCTTTTCTCTGTGAACTGAGTGAAGGTTCACAGGGCAGATTATTGGTTTAACTCCAACAAGTCATATATTTCATTTCCTCTAGATCATAGTCTCCTCCATGTAACTTCACTTATCCCAGTTCCTCCCTGGACTTCTTGTTTTCTGAATTTTGTCCTTGGGTACATGCTGACCTTTTGATCTTGTATGGTTCATCATTCTGTGGGTCCAGAGGTGAGTTCAGTTTCTAATGTGAAGGGTGAACATAGGACCATAGTCTCGGGGTTGCACCAGTATCTATCCAAACAGTTGGCCTGGGCTTTTTTTTTATTTTTTTTTTTATGATTTTGAATTTTGTTCCACATTTCCCCCCGTTCTATACAGGACCTTCTAGTGATCCTTTTCAGAGTAGTTGGTAAGTATAGCTTGTCTCCCTCTAGTTCTTCTGGTATCAGGATTGTGGAGTATGATGTTCCCATGGTCCATTAGGTCTTCTTCTTCTTGTTAAGTGCTGTTGAGTCAGTTCTGACTCATGGAGTTTCTGAGGAGTGGCTGGTGAGCTGGAACCGCCAACCGTGTGGTTTAAACTGATATTACAGTCCAGCGTATTAACCCTCAGCACTACACGTCTTCAATTTTCATCACTCTTCTTTCTTCCAAACAGTAAATGACCAGTAGTTGTTCCTTTAGATAGTTGCTCATGAGCTCTGAGTATCCTGTTCGCTATTCACCAAAGTACGATGTAGAACATTGGATTTGTGGATGTTATACCAGTTGACCATGGTGTCCCCTTGGTCTCTGGTTCTGAGCTCTGGTTGCACCTCAAGGTCCAGAACTGAGTGAAGGTTTATAGGGCAGACCATCAGTTTACATTCAACAAATCAAATATTTTGTTTCACCTAGATTGCAATCTCTTGCAATGTAGCTTCAGTTATTCCACGTCCTTTATTTGTTTCTTGTTTGAAGTCATCATCCTTTGCCAACCCTTCTGAATTTTGTCCTTCAGTACAGTGTATATTGTCATTTGCTTATTTTTCAAGATGTGTACACTCAAGAATTCAGTTGCCAAGACAACTTACGGCTCCTTTGTATGTGCAGGTCCTTTGGTGGCTTGGGTTACAGACACTATAATAGCTATCGCACCACACACAAGAAAAAATGGAGAGCCTAAAAACCCCAAGCCACTCCAAGAAAAAATGAGGGAAGAAGGGAGAGAGGGTTCGTGATACAGTATCCCTTTGGAGGAAAACCAATGCACAAGACTGGAAGAGCACTGAGGGAAGGAAGGCAAGCTCAGTCTTCATCAACTGTAGTTTCCATGTAGAGGGTCAGGGGACTGAGTTCAACAGGCTCTTCAGGAAGCTCTCTGGATCATTGATTTCTGATAAAAGGCCAAACATGTTGAGAAACTCTGAGAAGGTCTTCACTGGCATGAAGTCTTCCTGGAAGGTGTTTAGTGCTCTGTTGGCAGCTTCAGAGATGGGCATGTCATTGTGGTGGGTGTGTTCAGCTACACAGCAGGACCACCCTCCCTCTGTGTTACTGGTAGGCACCGTCTCAAACAGGTTGTAAAGGAGATCATCTGGGACCCAAAACAGAAGCACAGTAGCCCTTCACGGCCTGATCTGTCAGCCTGATCTGAAAACCCAAGGTGGTTGGTAATACCTAAGAAGTTTTCATAATTTTGCCACCTGT
>NW_006408598.1:9608974-9610578 GCF_000296735.1 Chrysochloris asiatica
AACATGGGTGTGCATGCATCTATTCTAGTCATGAGTCTTATTTCTCTAGAATATATTCCAAGTAGAGGGCGTTTTGGATTTTCTGGTATTTCTCCTTCCAGCTGTTTGAGAAACGCTATTTTGCAGTCCCACCAACAGCGTATGAGTAGTCTCGTCTTTTTACGTCTTTGCCTTCATTTGTGGTTTGCTGTTTTGTGTGTGTGTGTGTGTGTGTGTGTGTGTGTGTGTGTTTAACTTCCTGTTAATATCTCTTTGTTGTTTTGATTTGCATTTCTCTCGTGGCTAATGATCCTGAGCATTTCTTGCTCTGCTTGTTAGCTGCCTGAGTGTATTCTGTTACAAAATGTCTGTTCATGTCCTTTGCCCATTTTTGATTGCATTTTTTTTCTTCTTAAAGTATTTTATACATTTTTGACAGTAGTCCCTTGTCTGTTATGTTTTTGCCAAAAAATTTTCCCCTGTCTGTAGGTTTGCTTTGTATTTTTTTGTTGAAATACTTTGATGTAGCTCGTGTTTAATTTTGAGGAGGTGCCATCATCTATTTTATTTTTAGCCAGTTTTGTGTTTTCAGTTATGTTTGATAGTGTATTTATGTCATGTATCAGAGCCCCTACGTTTGTTCCTACATTTGCATTGATATTCTTTGTAGTTCTCAGTTTTACCTTTTGTTCTTTGATCAATATTGCGTTTGTTATGGTGCTTGGTGTATGATAATGGGTCTTGTTTCACCTTTTCTGCTAGTGGATATCCAGTTTTGCTAGCACCATTTATCAAAGAGAGTATCTTTTCCCTATTTAATATGTTTTGATCTTTGTCAAAGGTCAGCTGATGACAAGTGGATGGATTTACTTGTGGGCTCTCAAAGTCGTTCTGTTGAGTTATGTGTCTTTCATCCTACTCGTACCTGGATGTTGTGACTCCTGTGGCTATGTAGTAAGTATGTTTTAAGATCAGGAAGTGAAAAGTCTTCTATTTTATTTTTCTACTTTAGTAGGGCTTTGCTTATCCAGGGTCTCTCTTTTTTCATTATAAGTTGCCATTAGTTTTTCCATAGCTTCAAAGAATGATGTTGGAATTTGGATTGGGATTGCATTTTATCTGTAGGTTGTTTTGGGGGGTAATATTCTTAGCAATAGCATGGTATATTTTTTCCATTTCTGCAGGTTTCTTTTGGTTTCTTGTAGTGGTATTTTCTAGTTTTCTTTGTATCAGTCTTTTGTTTCTCTGGTTAGATTTATTTTTTACTATTCTATCTTTAAGGAGCTCTGGTAGCGAAATGGTTATGAATCGGGCTGCAAGCCACAAGGTCAGCAGTTAGAAACTACCAGCTGTTCCACGGGAGAAAGATGAGGCTTTCTGTTCCCATAAAGATTTACAGCCTCAGAAACCCTGTACAGGATTGCTATGAGTCGGAACCGACTCCACAGCACACACAACAACACCATTCTATCGTTTGGAGCCCTGGTGTGGTACTGTGGGTTAATATGCCAGACTGCAAAGCCATTTGAACTGCAAGGTCAGCGGTTCAAGTTCACCAGCCTCTCCTCGGAAACCCTATACAGGGTCACTATGGGTCAGAATTGACTCGACGGCACTTAACAACA
>NW_006408598.1:9610678-9612743 GCF_000296735.1 Chrysochloris asiatica
CCTGCCACTTTGTTGAATCTTTCAATGAGTTGTAATAATTTTCTTGCTAAATCTTTAAGATTTTGTATACTTAGAGTGATATCATCAGCAAATTGAGTGTGCTTTTACTTTTGCTTTGCCAATTTGGCTGCCTTTAATTTTTCCTTTCTTGCCTTACAGCTGTGGCTAACATTTGCAGCGCAATACTGAATAGTAGTGTTGATAAAGGGTATCCTTGTCTAGTTCCTGTTTGCAAAGGAAATGCTTTCAATTTCTTGTCATGTAGAGTAATTTCGTATATAAACCCTTAATTATGTTGAAGAATTTCCCTTGTATTTTGTTGAGTGTTTTTATCAGGGATGGATGTTGGATTTTGTCAAATGCCTATTATGTACCAGTCAATATGATCATGTTGTCTTTTCCATTTATTTTATTGCTGTGGTAGATTGTGCTGATTGTTGTTTTAATACTGAACCATCTTGCATGCCTGCTATGAATCCTACTTGGTCGTGATGTATTAAATTTTTGATATTTTCTGGGATTCTGTTGGCTAGGATTTTGTGTTTCTGAGGAATACTGGTCTATAATTTTCTCTTTCAGTGCTGTTTTTTTCCAGCTTTAGTATCAGGGTTATGTTCACTTACATAAAATGAATTTGGGAGGTTTCCATCCTCCGTCTTTTAGAATAGTTTGAGTAGAATTGGTGTCAGCTCTTTGAATTTTGGGTAGAATTCACCAGTAAATCCATGTTGGCCAGACCTTTTTTTGTTTAGAGTTGTTTACTGACCTGCTAAATTGTCTTTTGTTGTATGTCTGTCAGGATTCAGTCCACGTCTCTATTCTTTCTCCTGAAGCTCAGGGTTCCAAGAATATCATCTGTATCTGTTTCATGTGGGCTATCATATACATATTGCACAGTGTCTGTGTAGTGTGCCTACCTCATTCACCATCTTGTTGGATGTGTTCCTTTCTGGTTAGATGACCAACAGATAGAGGACAGGGACTATCTCTGTTTTATTCACATCCCTCTCCAGATCGTCAGGAATATAAAAAAGACCAAACTGAACCAATTGCCACTGAGTCCTTTCATACTCATGGTGACCTTGTGTACGTCAGAATAGAATTGTGTTCCACTGGGTTTTCAGAGGCTAATTACTTTCAGAAATAGATGGTCATGTTGTCATTAAGTGTCATCAAGTCAGATCTGACTCAGTGATCCAATATAGGGTTTCTGAAGAGCAACTGGTGAGTTTGAACTGCTGACCTTGTGGCTCAAACCGAACTTGCAGTCCTAGCTGATGCCAAATAGGTGTTTGAGCCCAGTAGATTGCTAAGCCATCAGAGTTTGGTCTTGAAAGGAATTTATAAATTATACCATGCTACTTTTATGTTATGGATCTAAAAAGTCCTAAACATTTTTTAATACTCGAAGCGCTTCATTGTTATCTGGAAGGTACTAAGAAAGGAGTAATTACTGTTCGCATCTTGATCAAAGAATATTAATACTATATGCAAAACTGGCTTATTCAAAGTTTAAAAAATGGGCAAAACAACCTTTGGCCACCACTCTAGATATAACTACATTGACTTGTTTTGTCTATAGATTTTTCTGCATACTTGTATTTAGAAAATATATGATAGATTTCATATATGAATTTGTGTTTTCCACACATGGTACCACATTGGATATTTCTTAATTCTTATTTTATTACTATAACTATTAGGTTGTAGAGATCTTTGTGTGCTAGTAAATATATAGATGAAAGTCAATGTTTTGAACTGTTGCATAGGGGTCATGGTATGGTACTATAGGATGAGTTCTGGGCTGCTAACCACAAGATAGCCAGTTCAGACCCACCAGCCACTTCTTGGAAGCTCTATACAGGGTTGCAATGAACTACCTATTGGCGGTAGTTAACATCAGCAATAACAGCATTATAGCATTCTAGTATATGGAGTGATCATAGTTTATTTAGCTAATTTTCTGTTGATGGACATTTAGATTGTGTCTTTTGCAAAGGCAACTTCCAGAAGTTCAAGCTGATTCAGAAGAGGATGTAGAATGAGGGATATCATTGCTGATGTC
>NW_006408598.1:9615993-9617455 GCF_000296735.1 Chrysochloris asiatica
GGATGCACACCTTAATATCATTATCCTGAAATTTTCAGGTAGTTCCAGTGTCTTTTCTTCTTGAAAAGCATTTTCTAGCTCTGTCCTTTGGTCGTTTTTTTGAGCTACTTTGTCTTGTTTCTTTATGTGGAGAGAAATCTTCTGCTGCTTTTTAGGCATCATTGTAGTGGTGCATTTGTAGTAAGTTGATGAGTGGATACTGGTGTATTCTTAAGCAATTGCCTCCTGATCGGTGTGATCAGGATGTGAGCATCTCTGTTCACTGTACAGTTCAATTCAGAATAGATTTAGCAGATGTTGGTTGTAGTCACTGCTCTGGTGTATAGCAGCTTTGCCCAATTGATGGGGTTGTAGAGGATATGGATGCAGCTTGGCTATATGGCCGTGGTTGTTGCCTTCTGTTGGATGAGGCAAGAAGAGAAACATTTCCTCAAGATAGAAGGAGGAAAAATAAACAAAACAAAAACAAGAATATAAAGACAATATAACTGGGAAAAGAAGAAAATAATAACAAAACAAAAAACAACAGTAGGTAATTATAAGTAATCCTTTCACCACAGCCACATTTCAAAATGGTCCTGCTGTGCCTCTCTGACCCATCACAGCTTTGTCTCCCTCCCTTTTTTTCATACTCTCAAGTCCATTTAGCTGCTTCTCCTTTTGAGAACTAGCCCGTGGCTGGACAGAGGTCTGCACGGGAACTTCTCTGGGGGTATCTACTTGTATAGGTCTCACCTATGGTCACTAGAGAGGAAATGAGTAGAAAGAGAAAAACAATAAATAGTTGCAACTTTGTATATGTGAGTTACAGGCAAGTTTCTGCAATGGGAGTGATTTCTTGTTTTTCATTCTGCTTACATCCATTCAGAATGGCTGTGGTGAGTCACATTGGCTACCTCAAATAAAAAAAAAAAACTACCCCTTTTCTTGCTTCTATTCAAATTCTTTCTCCTTGTAAGAAGAATTTGTGCTTTTGTCTAAAGCTCAGAGTTCCCAGACCATCTTCAGAATCTGTTTCATCCAGTTTTTCCACATCTTGGCTGAAGAGGGTCTGCACAGTCTTTCTGCCTAGTCTGCCATCCTGACCAGAGAATTCTAAAATCTCAAAAGATGAGTTTGTGATATATCATCAACTTTTTATCCTCTGTGCTTAGCCTTGCCTGGCAAACAGTTGGTGTTCAATAAATGTTTATTGAGTCAAAATCACAGTTGATGTGTAGAAAGTTGTAGTTTAGGTTTTAGATAGAATGTGAGTTTGTTTTCCTATCTTTGTGATTTTGTCATCTTCATCTGAATATGTTTCCATTAGGGATTTTTAGCTTTACCTCCTTAATCTTTATCCCATAATAATCATACAGTATCATGCTGTTAAGGAGCTCTGGTAGCGTAGTGGTTACGAATCGGGCTGCGAACCTTAAGGTCAGTGGTTCGAAACTACCAGCCGCTCCGCGGGAGAAAGATG